>NW_024502125.1:4817446-5155788 GCF_017590055.1 Onychostruthus taczanowskii | reverse complement strand
TTACCTGGGAGGGATGGGAGTGAGGGAGGGAGTGGGGAAGGGGGGAGCGACGGAAGGAGGCAGCCTGGCAGCCGCGGGCGCCTCGCCGGGTCGCGCTCTGGGTCCCGGTCGCGCTCCCGGCGGGGAAGGCGCCCGGGTGTCGACCCGCTCCACCGCTGCCCCGGCGAGCGCCGGGTGGCTCTCTCCGGCGGCACAGCCCCGTCCCTGCCGCCACCTCCGCGCTGTGCCTGTCCCCGGCCTGTCCCTAAGGCTACAGCCCTGGCCCAGGAGAAGCAGCAGCAGCCCGGCCGCCGCTCGTGCAATGAATGGAAGCGCAGCCAGCGGTCCCAGTCCTCCCTCCCGTCCTCCCATCCCCGCACAACTTCAGCGGTGCCGCTGCCTCACCGCTGCCGGGCAGAGGCGGCTTCTCCGCGCTGGGGCTCCGCTCTCGCCGCCGCCTCCGGCCCGCGCCCCGCCGGGCTCACCCTCCTCCGCTCCCGCCGCGACCATGCACCGAGGGAGGAGGAATGGGATCCCGGCGAGGGCCGACCCGGCCACCCCCAGCCGGAGGGAGGGAGCCGCGGCGAGGGGCGGGGAGGGACGGGACGCGGGCGCCCTGCCCTTCCCAGGACCGGCCCCCTCACACTGACGTCCCGCGCTCCCACACCGCCGGCCGCGGGGAAGCGCCCAGAGCGGGGCCGCGCGGGAGCCGGGCCGGGGCGTGGAGGCACGGCGGCCATGGGCGGGCTGGCGTGCCCTGGATGCTATCACAGCCGGGGAGAGAGGCTCTGGAAACAGCCCAAATAACCGCTGCCCCGCCATCCTGGCGTTTGAATAACCGAGGGTTCTCCATCTGCCCCGTCCGACACACAGGCTGACAACGGACCCAGCAGCACGACTGGCAGTGTCAGGCCCAGTATTGCCCATTGCAAGTCGCATCACCGGACCTAGCCATAGTGGACGGAATGGACAGCAGGAGTGGTAAACAGCAACTCCTTCTATCCAAAAATTCTTCTGGGTGTAGACCTTCAGAAATACAATTTATATTGCAAGAGAACGTCTAAAAAGTCTACAGTGCTTCTGTTTTCAAACTTTTTCCCCTCAGAACAAATAATTTCCCACCGATATCCCTTTAAAATCATATTTAACACTCTTCCAGTTTCAAAGTAACACTCTGATGACCCAGGTTTTTCCAGATTTGTGTCATTTTTAAAGTATCTTGAGATGTCTAATGCCAAGCACATATGTGTCTACAACCAGTGACACTCATTTAAAGCATCTGCAGGGAAAATTAAGGTTGAGGCTTGGACATGTCTCTGCATGCCTCTGCTGTCCCACACAGTTGTGTACTTGTTTCACCCTTGTGTAATACGCTGCTCGTTGTAAGTGGATGACAGGTGTCTAACTTCATACAGCTCATCTCAGTGTCAGCTTCACTTGCTAGATTGGAACTGTCTGTTGCAACAGATAAAACCAGCTGCTAAGTTGGTCAATAAAATAAATCACGTTGGGTATCTCAGAAACATAAATGAAGTGCTACACCAGTGCAAAATTTGATTTTCTGCAGCTAAAGCTGTCCTCCTGGGAAAAAGTAAGGAGTTCTCTTTTAACTGCTATCAGAACGGTATCTTTCACAAACACTGCATTTACTTGAAGCTATGGCTTTTGACTAAATTATCCTTTTACTGCCATGATACAGAGCAATCAGTGCAGGCTGATCCTGTTGACTGCTTGGGATTCCAAAGTCTTCAACTCTGCAAGAGCACATTCTATCTGACTGGACCCAGATGGATTTGTGCTTTTTTTATTTGGTGTCTGCTGCTCAGAAAACAAAAAGCCAGAAAATGTTCTTCCAGGTACGTAGGTTGAGGAAGCTAAAAAACAAACACAAAACTCCAAGAATTATGTTCCTATGGCAAAAACAAGAAAAACATATGCAACTCTCTACACTTACTGAAAACAGAGCATGTGCTTTCATGGCTGATTATTGTCCAAACTTCTGTCTTTACATTACTTTTCCTCTTTCTGGACAAGTCATCAAATGAAACATTCTAAAAAAAGTTTTATTAGAGACATTTTGAATGTTCCCATTAGAGAAATTCATTTTCTACAAAATAAGGGTGTCTTTGTAAGGCTGAACTTTCTGTGACCTTTGAGAGCAGCTACTTTAACATACAATAGGAGACAACTCAATAGGTCTGTTCAAAAATAAACATCTCTTTAAAGAATATTTTAACCCTAGAGACTTCACACAAGTAGCGTAGTGACAACATTATTCAATAAGACAAAGTTAATGTCTTAGTCATATTCATTTTCAGAAAGCTATGAGGCCTTTTGCATTCCAGTTTTAGAGTGCACTTTGAGCTAATACCCACAATACATAGGTCTTCTACTTTTGGATCAGTTTCTTTCTGAAACAGATACATGTTCCATGTTGTTTCAAAAAGATAGAACCATGATACTACAACAACAATGTGAAACTAAAAAGTATAGAGTCTGCATTGCAAATATGCTTGTAACAAACATCAGTTTTCTCACTATTAACTTTTTTAAAAAAGATATATCTATTAATTCTTAAAAAGATAAAGTTAAATGCTAATTAATTTAATAAAAGTAGAATGAAGGGAAAGAATTATTAAAGCATTCCTACTATCTTCATATATGAAGTCAGCTTTTAAACATAGACACCCACGTGTCCAAATCACAGTTAAGTCTCACAGCAATTAACAGACTTGATATAAAGAGTGATGTTGTGATGTTTGCTGCAGTAGTGGATCCAGTATCACCAGCTTTTTCTTCCTCCTCCATTAATTGTTTAAAAACTGTTTGCTACTTAAAAATACACAAAAGGGACAATTACACAGTGCTGTTATCAGTAAATGGTAATGTGCAGGCTTAGCCACTCTATAAAGTAATTACTAATGGGAAAGATGACACCTGATAATAAGCAAATGATAACCCATGGAACACTAATGAAGTTTTTAAGAAACTTGTTACTGACTCACAGCACTGCATGTAAAACAAAAGGCAACCATGTCTTAGAACATTTTCATTTGGGCTAACAGATAATCTGATCCCATTGGATCCTGTCTGGTCCACAGCACATATTGTTACAGGTACTTTTTAGCATACTACCTGGGTGCTAAAAAGAAAACTTGTGAGGCAAGCTCAGTGCATCGGGTTGTGGGACTGAACAACTCTGTGACTTAGAAAAATAGCCACAAGCAAGCAGTTTTCACAAGGAGGTAGGAAGCAGCACACTGAAATCCCCTGATACAGTCTGAAGGCCAAGGATTGTGACCCTGGCAGATCTAAGCACAGCTTAAATTTTTCTTAATTTGAACACTTCTTTATTTGGAATTGGTATGAGGAACTTGGTATTTCCTTCTATCTAAGTAGTGAGGTTTTAATGCTAACTAATTACTATATTGTCTTTGATGTGCAGCTCTAAACATTTTTATTTAGCTTATCTTAAGCCCAACTGCACAAACAAATAACTCATCACCAGAACTTAGCACATACACGTTATCCAAACAGGAAACAGAGACGTCAAACAAGCACACTTTGGATTAAGTAATGTATGAGATGAAAAAGATGATATAATGTTTTTTCCTCTTGCTTACAGATCTTTCCAAGTATTAACTTCATAGGCATCGATTTGTTTAGTCAGTTTTCCTCCCTAAATATTAGTGTACTTATAACCCCAGATAGTAATAAGTGATCTCATTTTGCTCGATCGATTTAAATTCTCCATGGACTGTTAGAATGAAGGATTATTTTACCCTGAAATTTCCTGAAGTTCACCTGAACAAATACAGCCTTGGATGTGGCCCAGAAAACATTCTCTGAAGGTTGTAAGAATAGAATATAGGCAGGGCAGACAAAACAGGATAGCAGAAAGTACAACCAAAGAGACTGTGACATCCAAATAACTAGCAAATAACATACAGGTTGGAAAGAAGAACAGACACTATTTGGCTCAAAATTATGTTCTCACTTAGCCTGTGAATAGTCACTGGAAACTATTAAAATATTGGATGAGATACAAAAATTTCTACATAGAGCCTACAAAAAGCTAAGAATGAACAAAGTGAATATCATGTGTGCATACTGGAATTAGTAGTTGGGCTAAAGAGCAAATCAATCTCAACTTTTTAAGCTTCAGATATATCCATATTAGATTTGTTCCCTCATTGCACTTACTCTTCTGTTGCTTTTTGTTGTTGATATTTTGGTTTTATTTTTTAAGTGGCTGTTGTTCCAAAATCTTCTCACTGTGGAGGAATGGAATAAATTTTAATATTCTATTCAAATGAATGATCTGACTACAGAGAAGAATTTTTTTGAATAAAATAATGTTAAAGAAAATGCTGTATTTGGAACTTGTCCCAAGAACTCCAAGGAAAATGGGAAAAGAGGAATTAATAGGCAGAAGATGGTGAGAAATATATGAAAGGGAGGACTCAGCTCAGGAAGAGTGGGGAAATTGAGTTGGGACATGGATGATATTTTATTGTGGGTTTTTGTTCTTCTACCCCAAAAAAAAGTAAGATGTAAAAAAACATCAGCTGAAATAAATCTTCAAGAGAATGTGTCTTTCTCCAGTAACACTTGGTTTTTTTGCAGTTTCAGAAATTTCAGTTTTTGTAAACACTTAGCTATGACATTTAATTTTTCAGTAGTTCATTGCTCTAGTGTCAACTAGAATATGGTGTTACAGAAAATAATTTTATCTCTCTACTGTATAACTGTGTAGTGACAGTAGGGACCAAAAAAAAAAAAAAAAACAAAAAAACCCATCTGTTCATACAGGAGACTTCAGGAGCAAACGAGAAATGAGAAGAGGCTGAGGTTAAGCTAAAAAGGTCATTCAAAATTATCACTTTATGTTGCAGATAATGGAAAAGGTGCAAGAGCATCCACAGTGGATAACAGCAATACCATATTGAATATATAGATTTCAGAGGAAAGGAATTTTATAGCTCAGGTCAAAAATAATGTGAGAATTGTAGCCATAGATGAAGAAAAATTACTACCTCAAAGTTGCTATGTACAGAATCAATGTGCAGTATCTAGACTTACCGACGTGATAACCTAGGGAAAGACCAGTGCTGAGTAGCAGAAAGCATGGAGATGTCTGCAGAGAGAAAAACGGAAGAGGAAGAAGGTTTGGAAGGAAAGACTGGAAGCTGTCTTAAATCATACTGAATCTGAACTGATAATTTAATTCCAATATATCCAGAGACATATCTTGAGATTTTCATCGGTGCAGGAGAAAGAAGTCAAGGGTGACTCAGGAAAAGCTAGTCTAATGACCTATTTAGATACGAAGAATAAATGAAAGGGACGAGGGATAGGGCTGCTTAAGCCTCCGTGGGAAAGCGATGAAGAAAGAACTCTTCCAGACATACAGACCAATGCAAGGCAGCAGCAGGCATTCATCAAAATAAAAACAAATTGAAAAAATAAGGTCAGTTAAAACAGTGTCTCAGAGTCTGAGACCTTTAAAACGAAAGCAACATGAGAAGAGACAAAGGCCTGTGGTGAGTGTCTGAGATATCTGTTGACCCTGGCTGAGTATTCTGGGGTCTCACATTCCATCTCTGAACCCAGCCTGGTGTTTTGGGGACACTAATTATTAAACTAATTTGAGACTCTGCCAATATGGTACAATAGAAGAATCTACCACTGTATTTTAAGAAGGCTTTAATTGAATGCAGACACTCAGACTCACTGAAGGGATCCAGATTTATCACTGTGCCTAATCTCTATTTTTGAAACACATATTATTGTAACTAGTATGTAAAAAAAAGCTGTCTAGCCAAATAAGCACTGCCTGACAAAACAGCAGTAACAGCTGTTTTATCTCCTGTCCCATAATTTGGCACTGTAGGATAGAGAAATTTTAAAGTGCACTTTGATGCACTAATTAATGGGAATTTAAATTATCAGTATCCTTTCAACTGAACAAACCAAGACATCCACTAAGGATAAATAATTAAAGATGTTGGGTTTTAAATAAGATATTCAATTATTGAAATTCCCACATTAATAACCAGATATGCTAATCTGTTTCTCTTCTAATGTCCTCAGGAGTGCTGAGAGAAATTGTACACATTCAAATGACTGAGAAAGCTACTATGCATTAAACATTTGAAATTACTCTATCAACTCATACATCCAGTTGAAAAAAAGCAGCTCTGATACCTTCTTCAACTACTAGCTTATTCATCCACATATGAGGCATTTTCTAGGACTTTTTCCAAAATATCCTACATTTCTACTGGCTATGTTACAAATTAAAAAAGGAAATAGCCTAGTGCTATTTCTAGGAATTATATATTTCAAAAATGTTTAATATTTCATTCATCAGTGTAAACATCATTAGAGATAAATCTTAAAGATAAATCTTAAAGATTGTAACATTGCCAAGTTTTTCAAAGCGATTTAACACTTGAAAAAATTGCTTAAGAACTGGGAAGATTCACCCAAACTTTCCAACGAAATTCAGTGAAACAATCTTGTTAATCCATATTCCCAATTCTATAATAACTGCTTGAAACATTTTTCAGAATTAAAATTGGCATTTCTAGAAATTCTGACTTGGGAATAATTCAGACATGATTAGACTTAAGTTTCCTAGGCATCACAGCATGTCAGTGAGAACCAGAGTAGCACAAATCAGAGCAGTTATAGACACCCACTACTCCCACTGGCAGTTTGTGCTGGTTTTGAGCTAATTTCTACACATTCCCCACATTCAAGGATAGGAAGTGGATTCCTAGCATATTTTATTCTTATCTGGATGCTCAGGATTTTACACACTGATCATGGCATTGCCAAGATCCAAAAGAAGGAACAAACAATGATGCAGATTGTTTTTTGTTGGGTCCCCTTTGTTTTGGTCTGGTTTGGTTTTTGTTGTTTCCCCTTTGCATTGTTTATCCTGTAGACTATCGCATTTCCACACCTTACACTCTGATAAAACTGTCCTTACAAAAGTTATAAGTATGCCCTCCAGCCCAGGAGTGTTAATTAGTAGTTTATCCTCATCATCTTGTCAGCTATCTGCAATATCTATAATCTTTTAGGATGTTTTTTAAATCCCTGTCTTGTCCCATGTGGCTCTGGTTTCACTGTTTTGCCTTCCTGCTCCTATCAAAATATATTGAAACTCTTCTTACTTCTAGTACTGATATTATGAAATGATCACATCCATCTCCAAAACAGGTTAAATGAGCTTTCCAGGCAGTGTAAAAGAAGGATAGAAATCTCAGGGTAAACCATGCTGTCTGAATCACGCTTTCAACCTTGATCATTGTTTCTCCCTGAGAAGCCTTTACTTTCTGTCTGAGGCTTATTGATTGTAAAACCAAATTGGAAGCCATGCAGTGTAGGACTTTTGCCAGCACTATATATTTTGGTTTATCCAGAACTCAGAAAATAAATTAAAAACAAAAACAAAACACAAAAGGAGTTGTTGTATGCTTAAATTTAAGCTTCCTGAGAAGTAACTCTTTTACCATCTGCTTGGACCTTGCCACAAGTTATTCCAATACACTCAAAATTAAAATGGCCCCTAACCTTTGGAGGGCATATTGTACAGCAACATCTTCATTAGCATAATGTATTTAGTTTTTCTAGAAGATAGCACATCATATGTAATTTAAAAAGGAAAAAAAATCATAACATTAAGACAATTTTAGCTACAGAATACCTGAAATACCCATCAAATATGAATTTTAAATTGTAACCTTACAAGGTAGACACACCCTCTCTGAAAAAAAATGTCCAACAGCATTAACACATCCTGTGGGACTACATCATGTTTATGTTAATGGCCTCACAAAAGCACTCATCTGACATGTGACAGATTAAAGAGATTTAGATGTCCTAAGAAGCCTGGAGACACAAAACTTCATATCTCTTCCAAAGAACAAAAGATATGCACATACATACTGACTATAATTTGGGGGTGATCTTTTAATGTAGAGGATCACATACAGTCTACATAACCTGGGGAAACCCGGATCTTGCTAAAAGAAAATATTTGTGAATTGGAAAAATGCTTTTTAAGGTTGAAGCATGTATTTTTGATATGGCCTGCATACTAACTGACACCAGTAGGCTTTTCTTCATCAATCACTAATCACAATTATGTACTAACAATTACAATGTAGCAATTTCCTTGTAACTGGGCAAACTACAGAGTATTATAATGTTAACTTCCTCAGCACAAGGCCATGTGTTCTGAATTTCAGCAGAAAAAAAATGGAACATGTACAAAGAGGTTTAACCACAATTCTTTAAAAAACCCAACACTTTTGAAATCATATTTCATTGCTCATTGCAGCACACAACACTAAATTTAAGTGACCCTTAATATTAGATGCTTTCAAAGAATATATACACTGAATAAACAATGAAGAGTGAGGCACTACTGGCCTAAAACTAGCAAACAAACTTGCTGATTTTACCCTACTTAGAAGAAAACATATAACTTCAGAACTGTTTCAGAACGCAAAAAGGAATTTATTGAGAAACCCCAAATTTGTGTCAGCACACTAACAATTGGTCCAGTATCTGAAGCTCTTAATGACACAATAAGGAAATATTTTTTTGGATAAGACTGTTAAGCCAAACAAATGCAATAGATGCTTTATTTTTACATAACCCATTGAACTGTCTTCAGAAAGATCACAGTTCTGCATGAAGCTTCTTTGAAAATATTGTGCCTTTTCATTATAAAATGGCATTTCTGTAAAGTAATACTCTTTGTATTTCAACTTAATAACAGCTTGTATGTATAATTAAGCCGCAAAAAGTTCATCTAGTGTTTTGGCTTTAAATTCCATGTAATTGAGCTCACAAAGTTGCATCGGTAAAGCCTTGTGTTCACCAGATAGCTGGCTAAAAGAAAACCTAAAAAAATAAATGTAATGACAGCGAAAATCCTGCTGAAGGATTTGTCGTATTCTCCTGTAGGAAGAAATTTATTTCTCCAATTATTCACTGAAACCTGAATCAATCACTTTGTTTGATATGGTATCTCTATATCAACTTTAAAAGAATGCAAAAATCATTACAAATATAAATACAGGAGACCTATTTAGGAGCTTTTGCTGGAAAAGGCTTTTGCTAGAGGTTGAGGATTCTGGACAAAAGGCTGCTGGATTTCTTTAGGGATCCAGCCCTTTGCTAAAACACACATTTCTCACTAGTCATATTTTTTCTTTAAAATAAAGACCATCATTTTTGTTACAACTCCTTTCACCTTATTGCTTATTTACCCTTTAGATGCATATCTGCATGTTAGCATGAGAGATTTGCTGGGATCTCTAACTCAGGATTCTACTGGTCACATCATAAAAACTCAGAATTTGAATCACTATCTTTAAATAGGTTGATGGCCCTCATGGAAAATTACACTTATTTTTCACAGCTCTTAGTTTCACGTCTACACTGCAAACACTGCACCATCTTGCTATAGGGTGTGTAAATTTCTCTTCTATGCCATTTGTTTGTGTATGTTCAGTGATGGCCCTGTCTGCTGATGAGTCAATTGCCTTGTGTCTCTGCAAAATGATCAAATAATCTCACTCCCTGCTAATGGTCAGTTCTGACTGCAGCATAAAACTTGTTTCCACAGTATCTATCCTTGTTAAAGACAGATGCCTTGGATCACACACTTAGAAGCACAACAACAGCCTTTTATTTCTCAAAGATTCTCTCACACACCAAGTTACACTTCATCTTTTACTATGTTGTATGTAAGTAGGAAACTTTAAATTGCATTTTTATGTTTTCATCTCTGAAATAATTAAATTAGCTGTTTAAGAAGTGATGAATGATCTATATTAAAGCACAAATAAAAATAATTAGCTGGAGATAACATTAATGAAACATTACAGTGATTAGTCCCAGGAATTAATGCTGTCCTTATTTGAACAGATAAGATAGAATCAAAACAATAACTTGGAAACAAACAATACAGATATTGCAAGGACATTGCAATTATTGAGAATTAGGAAAAAGAAATAAGAGCTGAGAATTCAAGTACCACAACTGATTAAAAGTAAACATTGTTAATGGTGATAATTATAGGGCTACTTAAGAGAAGAGGAAAGAGAAAGGAAGAATTAATTATGAAGAAAAATAAGGCACCTATTGACCAAGACTATTACATAGTTATTAGTGCATGCTTTTCCTGCAGTTCCAAAATATCCATAAAGAGGTAGTGAATAAAGAAAATTCTAATTTCCAAAGTTGAAATAATATAATTTGCTATTTCAGTGTATAAGATCTTACTGAGCTACTGCCTACACCTTAGAAATTGGTATCATAGACAAATTCAAAAATTATACAGTATATCAACAGTAGTTCACAAAATAGTACTAAACAGACAAAATATACATGGTGGCCCCCATGCAATAATAAGGCTGTCTAACTATCCCGCAGAAACCTTTAAAAGATGGGGGTTTGCTAGCTGAATACGTTTTAACAAAATTGCAAATTTTAACTAGTACTGTTTCTCTTAAGATTTTTTTTTTCCTAGCCTTTTCTTATGTGGTATTCAGGAGATGGTTACACAAGAAATTGGTGGGTACATTGCAAAGTCACTGAATGACAAGTAAGCACAGGTCATATTTTAATTAATTAATCAAAATTAATTTAGCTGATGATCTTTCCTGAGAGTCACATTTCATTACGAATTGTTGCAACAACTAGAGCACTTGGAGAAAATCCTAAAGGAGAAAATTGTTAAGTATAATTTAGTAAACTAAGAAGAATTATACCTCTTTTGACAAAGTGATGCATCAGGTTCTGTTGGGGAATTCACAGCGTGTCCAGGACACAGTGCATTTCTAGTGCTGCAGAAGAAAGTCAAGGCGCAAGCTCATTAAGAAATGGTTCCTGAAATGAAGCAGTTTCTGACCAACTTCTGCCATTGAAAATAAGGATTGAAGCCACTGTTAATATGCAGAGTATATATTCTGGCCTTGAAACAGCAAAAGAAAAAATCCCAGCCTTGTATGGCAAGGTGCCCATGGTTTCCAAGTGATGTAACAGCAGAAAAATTAATAAAACCCAAAGCTGAGGATATGTCAGCAGCATTTATGTGCATCCTCTACTTACCGTGCATATGCCAGTCTTCTGGATTCACACTTTTGGAACATTCACTGTTTCTAACAAGTTAAGATTCTTTTGGTTTTGGCTATCTGATTTCAATCAAAACATGTCACTCAGAGCCAAATCATGGTGTTTTTTTCAAGTGATTGTAGGCCAAGTGGTCTTTAGGTAGCACAGACACAGTACATGCAGTGAAAAACAAATAAGGAGCACCTTTTTATTTCTCATCTGTCATATTAATTAAAGTATGATAGTGGCCCTGAACCTCTATTAGTCCTATTCTAAACATAATAAGTGAATCACTCTCTCTTTAAAAAACAACCAAAGAGGAAACACTGTTTTATTCTTCATATTCTGGTCATAAAAAATAAAATCCAGTGAATAAATATTTTGCAAGTCATGGGTCTATTAGGTAATTTAAATGACAGGTATCTTACTTTTCTTACGTAACTACAGAGGAGGAAGAAAAGTGGAGTAATTCACAAGAAAAAAAATCAGATGTTTTCAGCCCCATACTTGGGGAAACCATATTTATTACCAGAGAAGTGGACGGTCTGTACCAGAATTTGAGCAAGTGATAACCACAGCTTGAGGCACAGATCCAGATTTGGAAAAGTGGAATAAATATAAGGAGGTTACACATTTAGGCATGTATTGAATAATCTGAAATGTCCTTAGCCCCAAAAATTCATTTTTAGTGGATTTTTTCTGCATTTAGAACTTGTAAAAGAAAAACAAACATAATGAAGTGTTCACCTGAAATATCTTGAAAATAAGTGAATACATAAATCCAAGACCTTGGTCAACATGGTTGTACAGTAAGTTGAACTACATTCAGCATCTTTATATTGCCTCATTTTTCTCATAATGTTCAAAATAATAAACTTCAACTATAACATTAAAATTCAGTGTTACTGATCATAATTCATCATGCTAGCAATTTTAACTACGTAATTAGAATTTCCTGTTGTTTTTTCCCCTGATTACACTATTTCTTTGTTTAAATACAGCAGGCATTTATGTCTCTAACATCTTCCAGAACTGCACTAAAAAACTCCATACCAGAGACAGCAAAGAATGCATAAAAGAATGACCCTTAGCCTCGTAAGCCAATGGAGAAAGCTGGTATCACCCTCAGCAACAGCACATTCTGTCAACTCATCTGAAGTTGCCAATATCATCACATTTACGATAAGATGCAATTATGGCTGGAAGATTCCCACAGTCCTGCCAGATTCCTCAAGGATATTAGCACTTGTCTGATTGCAGGACACAACAAAGACATTGTTAAAATCAGTGCATCAATCAGGAGGAATTTGGAGACTTTGAAGTTTAAAAAAAATAAAACACCAGTGTGGGAAAGAGAAGCAACTACAATAGTTAGGTGCAGTTGTATTTGTCAGGTTTAGTTAAATGATACACTCTTGGATAGGAGTTTTATTCTTAATTTGTTAGCAACATATGTAGAAATAATTTTTCTTTCAAAAAGAAATTAATTAATATCAATAGTTGTTTGAAAGTACTTCAGCTTTATGTGATCTTTTCCTACAGGGAAGAACTAGCAAAATAGAACGGAACATTAATCATCATTAACCATGAGTCTCAGGTTTGTAATTAAGGGAGTGCAGAGCCTGAGACTGCACTTCCTTAACGCTGTTGCCAGTGTTCCTTCCTCCCAGCAGCTAATTTCAAAAGAGTGTGCAGAAAGTCTGAGGTGTTGGATCTGTGAAGAATAGGGTGTAGTAAATGTAGTAAATGCATTCTCTTCTAAATCGCTCTCTTCTTTGTAGACAATGCATAAACTTCAGATGTACACATTTCAATAAAAGCAACAATGAAAAATATCCACTTCATATCCTAGGAGCACAAAATCATTGCGCTGGAATTCACTGTTGCAATCTCCTTACAGTAAACATATGGAAATGTACAGGATTTTATTTTTCTAATTTACATTCATAGTTTCTGTCACTGTTTGAGTACAGATCCAAGCTAAAAGTCATATACCAGAGGTGTCAGCTATAGGTACGTACTCAAACTCAAAGCGTAGAAATCACCAAAACCTTGCTATTATTTACCCAGAAATTTGTACTAGCTGCAGGAGTGAACTTCTCAGAATTTCTTCTGAAAGTCCAGAAAATATCACAGTTTTAAGAAATGTTCCAAAAATACTTATCTCTTCAAAAGGGTCTTTAACAGATTAGTCACAGAAGTGACTAAGGAGGTTCAATATATGTAGATGGAAGTGCAGTACATATATTGAAAACACGGAGAAGAGCAGAGATCTCCTAACTGCTGTCTTTACTGCATTTGTTCCTGCTACAAACAAGACTTACGGAAGTTTACGCAGTTCCAACTGAGTTTGCAGTTTGTATCATACTTGAAAATAATCTTATTTTTTCAAATAGCACTGAGGTCTTCTAATGAAGTCAGAGGGCATGCTGACACCAGCATGAACTTGAACAAATCCTTAATGAGAACAAAGCAGACAAAGCAACTAGATAACTCTCCTAGTCCAGAGTCCATAAACTGTATATTATAACTGTAAAAATACATATCCATTACAGAAAGATAAATAAACAGAGATGATAGCAGCAAGTAAAACTGTGTGTCAATATGTTTGTTCTCTCAAATGTCTTGCAACCATATTCTACAACTGATGCAGCAGTGGTCATTGGGTGAGCTGGCTTATGCGCTGCTAGGACAGAAGTGTGCTTGAAGAGACATACTATGCTTACAGAAAAATTGTGTTTTAAAATTGTACAGCTGCCCTTAACCATAACCATACCATTGGCAGAGAAATAACGAGCCTGTCAGAAAGAAATTATAGACTGACTAGAATTGAGTTATGCACTCTGAGCATGAAAAGATCCAATTGTTACCACTGCATACATACGCAGAAGCATGCCACCCCACATGCTTGTTAGAGACCAGATATTAAAAAATAGAAAAAAGGGACTAGTATCTTTCTAATAATTGCATTCTTATTGGTATGAACTAACATAGATCTGTTGGCTACAGTCAAGCTGTATCAGCCTCCCAGTATGAAGATCTTGGGTCTTCTACGACTTTTTATTCCTCATGAGTTTGGAACAATAGGGCTGAAATCAGAGAAATGAAAAAACATGGATTCTCAGTGAAACGTGCATAACTAGACAATGTGATGAGAGCAGGAACTGACAAGAGAAAGGCCAGGTCATGAAGCTTTCAGTTTGTACACGCCAACAAATCATTAAATGTGCGTGAGGATTTACAAATGCTACATGATCTGAAAATCTGTTCTGCCTTTAAGTTTTTGGTTTACTGCCTTTGAGAGGAGAGGAATGAAGAGTGTCAGATTACAAAGTGGAATTCCTACTGCTGACCAGAAAACATTGGATTTCCTTGTTCGGACCCTAAGGGAAAGAACAGTAGCCACTGTTATGGCTTTTTGGAAGTCGATTCCTAAGCAGTAATGTAAACTTATATATCGGCCCATTTTAAAAATACAGAAATCTCCCAGATTTACTGGGCTCTCTGTCTCTGTGGGCTTTACTATGGGTCTACAAAAAGAAAATTCTGTCTTAAACATATTTCTTTATAGGATTTATAGCTGTAATTTATTCTTTCTTTAAAAACTTTCATTCCAGGTTTTTGAGCAGAAGGATGAGAAAATGGAGATCATAACATTTTCAATGCAGTAAATTTTATTAATGACAGCTCCTAAGGTCTGTTCTGCAGGTCTGTTTAGAGACTGAAGTTCAATGAATAAATGTATGTTTGCTAACTGTCTCAGAGTCATATCTAGATAACATTTTTTTTAAAGATAAAAACACAATGAAAAAACCGACAACAATATTAAGCAAGAATAGAATGTTTGCAATATGCATATATTTAAAAACTAGCTATTAGCTGAGAAAGCAACTCATGTGAATTAGAGTTATCAGCTGAGAGAGTAATATTCTCCTTTTGCAGCAGCGATATAGAGTAACGGTTTTCATTTTATCATATTTCCAGATTAATGTTCAAAATAAGCTGCCGTGATTCCCCTACAAATATAACTTAACCAGTGAACAATAATCAAAGGGTTTTCCCTGAACTGAAACAATTATTCCAGTTTATATGATAAAGAGGAGTATTTAATTCTGCTCTACAGCTTGACTGGGCCAGTTTATAAAACAAACTGGAACCATGACTGCACTCGGGTTGGGTGACCAATGCCCCAAACAAAGCTTTTCCCAGCACCGCCCTATCTGTATTTCTCACCATACCCTGTCCTCTCCACCTTTTCACATGGGCAACTAAGATACATGGATGTTACTTAATCATTAATTAATTCTGAATCTTCTGACTGCAGCTCATGGGCAATGACCTTTCATGAGCACTGCATTCACGTGAAGCTAGGGCCTTGAGTGGAATTATTCTGACTTTCCCTTTGATAATACAGAGAGATCTATGCAGTAATCAGCTCCTAAGACAGGAGTGGAAGGAAACAGTGCTACAGGTGCACTGCAGTTGCGTGTGCATTTGGCGCCGACCATTATGGACCTAAGCAATGCCAGATCTCTGCTATGTCTAGAATTTTGATGATTATCAGTACTTATTACCCAGATAATATTTAGGATAAACCAAGTGTTCCTAAATCCTTTCTTGTATTCTCATGCATCAGCAGCACATTTATGACAAGCACAATGAAAATAAACTATAGATAAAACCAACATTTGCATTTAAAAAGAAGCCATTACTTTATTTGAACATGTCATCAAACAAATGCCATTAAATAATATTAAGTAAAAGGATGGATAGTGGCTGTTGTTAAAAAGCCTGCTTTTACTTGTGCCTTATGATGCTATAGGCTCTGAAATGAATTGTTGTTAAACAGTGTTGTGATAGCAGGGTCTCAGCATCCCCACTGCTTCTGAAAAAAACAGATGCCACGTAATTTAATATTGGCATTTAGAACCACAGACTCAAAATATAAAATTTAGAAATACCAAAAACTTAGATAATGTAGGAGCTTGCTTTGTTTGGATTTAGGGTTTGTATTAGGTCCACACATTTAATACATATTTTGTCACAAGTTAAATCTGAAAAGCATAATTCACTGCATAATACAAAAATTCTCAATGATATTTGTGGGTTAATGATTATACTTGCCTCTTAACACTACACTCAGTCTGTCGTCAGGAAGATGGATTCTTGCAATTGCACTTAATGCTATAAATAGAATAAACATTTGCATAGAAACTCTTGTTTTTGTAAGAAAATTCTCTCCATTTTAGAGTGTTGGAATAATAATTTTTAGAAATTCGTTTTAAAATTTCTTTTCCGTATACCATGCCCTTTTCCTTATCACAAAGTAAATACAGAAAAATGTGAATTCTAAAAAATTCTCCATGTAAAGCAATGTACATTAGGGTTTTGTGTGTTGTGGGCAGAAATAATTACCAAAAAATCCTGTTGTTAACAAGCAATTACAACTCAAAGGAATTTCAGACATCTTATACCTGCTGCCTCTAAGAGACAATCTCTCAATCGTTCACATTCCTAAATGTTTCTTCACAGTGGGCTACTTTCTAGGGCAAACATAAACAGAAATGCAATTGTTCTACTCCATTCCCTCCTACATTTTTCAAAATCCAGCTGGGATATTTTCATAAGTCTCCTTTGATATTATAAATATGTCTATTTTTTACCTAAAGGCTATGCCATTTCATCTGTTCTGGATTTTTCTTTTTTTTTCTAATGCTGAATTTATGGCAAAAGAAAGCTGTCAGTAAATACCTAGCCAGGCTGCTCCACTGTATTAGTTTTGGAGCTTTAGTTAGAAGCAGAGTGATGGTAATGTATATATTGCTCTTATCCAGTTGTTTAATGTACCATGATCATGCTCTCTTCATTATAGAGTAAAGTCAAAACAGAACTGAAAAGGCAGGAGAATGACTTTGTTTCTACAACATGTCACTTCTGGGGCTGCAGGGTATGACTAGACCAGACTAATAGCCACTTTGGGATTATTTCAAACAGTGCTTTTTCCAGCAAGCATGACTTGTAAAACAGCATATTTGAAAACAAAGCAAAAAGCACAAGAATTAAAGTGAAAATTCAGTACATCTATAGAGGCCACCTACAGGGCAGCAGTGCTTTCATGGCTCTTGTGCTGGCAGTTACAATGTTCACAGCCTTTTAAAAAAGGCTCCTCTTACCACATACACAAGGGAAGAGGGGAAAAAATTATGCTCCTCCAGGAATTGACTATTTTCCTGGATAACTGCACACTGATGAGCAACATCAAGAAAACAATTTGGAATCACAGAATTGCCCAGACTATAATCTATAGCTAAAAAAACCCCAAACTATTTTTTACTGTAAGTTAAGTACAGTTAAGCTGGAACTGAGAGTATGTTTGCTAGAAATTAAGTCCACACTCTGACTCAATGCTTTTAACATTCATCTTTTCATCATCCAGACAGACTCATTAAAGTTTTTTCCCAGTGAAGCAGGATAAATGTGAAGGGTAAAGTTAAGGGCTCAGATGTCCTTGAATAAGCCATTTCTGAGTTTTTTATCCAATAAAAATCAATGACTCCTAGTTCATGAGTGTGCTTGGAGAATGTACACAATCAAGAAAGACTTCAGCATCCCTGGTTAATAGGGCCATGGAGTGATGTTTCTGGCAGATTTGCAGGTCCCATGAAATTATTTGGGCAGGCCACAGATGTCCTGATCAAAGTTTTCCATTCATTACCATGGGCTCTATGCCCAAAATTACTCAATAAGCATTGCTGAATACCAAACACAGCTTACTTTGTTTGTATGTGTATTCACTGTGTTCTGACTCCTTGTTTGCTTGAAGAAATAGCAAGAATGCATAGCCGAAAAGAAAGACAGGGCTTTTTTATTTTTACCACTGTCCTGAATGCCAAAATCTGGCAGCCCAGAACTGTGGCTTTGGTGCAGTACCTTCTTGTGGCTTTTGAAGATTTGTCCAAATAAACACTGCATTCCTTAGATCCAAATCTAGCTATTCAGACTATACTTTTTTTTCTAACTATAGTCCTGCAGACAAAATATAACTGCCTTTATTGCTATTGAGTTTAGCCAGGATTAGGGGATCAACATCCGGTAACTGCTTTGATGATGGCAGCCAGTAGTCACTTCTTTGAAACTTGGCAGCAGATACATCGCCAACCTTTCCAGTATCTCTGCACTCCACCCGGCAAAAACAACACTCTCAGGAGGGAAGACTAACACAATAAGAAGTACTGCATCATCCTCCTTGCCTCTGCCAGCCACGGTATGCAATTATCACAAGGGCCGTCACTGATCCCGTCCACAGTTGGACGGCTGACTCATTCTGACTGCTCTGTGCCAAAAAAGTTTTTACTGTTCCTTGCAGCAGTTCTGCCTGATGTAGATGAGCTCATACATGAATTGCAATGCACTGGAAGAAGATGGGACAGCATTAGATTAAGAAGCAGCAGCTTGGGACCCCAGGGAGATCTTTACACCGTATGTTCAACCAGGATCCTCCCACATAATAACCCAGCTTCAAACAAAATGAGTCCACTGCCTGCAGCTGACAAAGACAGTAAGCAGAAAGAGTTAAAACATTCAGCTGGAAACCCACTGGCAAAAATATTGCTTAACCTCCTCAAACTTAGAATTGGCAAGGCTTTTTTCCCCTTCTCTTACCAAAAGCACTACTTCCCCATTACAAACCTCAGTTTATTTATAGTTGAGAGACATGAAACATATGGGTCTACTTGGGGTGGGGCTCCAAAGGGACTGCCAAGGGAAGGGCTGGGCTGGAGAAATGCTCCTCTGACCCCTCCATCATACTAAGGTTACTGTTATGAGAGTAACATAACTTGGGGTCTAGCTGGAGCAGGGCCTGTGGTGGGCTGCCAAAGGAGCAGGTAGGCAGGAAAACAAATTCTCCCTTAATAACTGCTACATCTTGGAAATGGTTTGGTGTTCCTACATTTAGGACAGCCCTAACCTGTAGGTAGATTCTGGATCCTCTAGTAGTGTTTGACAGTATATATTTTTCATTTGTCAAGTAATCTTTCATTTTGACTTTAAGTGTTTTGTGGTTCAGTTGCCACTTTCCCATTTGGGTGTCTCTGGCCCCAGGATTACAAACATGGCTACACGTATGGACTGCATGTCCTTGTGTGCAAAACTCCAGCACAGTGGCTCTATCATCATCAGCCCTTCCATCCAGACCTGTCTGCAATAGGGTGGCACAAGTTTAACAGGATCCTGTGTGTAACTTCGTGTTCATTAACTGTTTGTTAAGGAAAGCATGGAACAGTTTTGGGTATATTGCTAGTAGTCTTTCTACCATTAAACCACTTTATCAGAAAGTACAATGAGAGGCCAACAAGGACTGGTAGTGGAGTTTCAAATCCACACAGATCACAAGTGTTTAAACTCTGGGTTCCTCAGTTCAGAGATTCCAAAGAGGATAAAACTCACATCTTTATCCAAGACCCATTTTTCAACCTCAGGAAAGCTGAACAAATTATTTTCAAGTTGAATATAGGGCCTTTGACTCAAGAAAAGATCCAGATCTTCTGTTTTGTTTCTAAGATAATCTATTCCTTGACTTTGTACATCTTTTTTACAAGTAAACAATGCAAAATGAGTAGTCAGTGTCAGCATTCTTCCTAAACTTGGTTACTTTTCTGAAGCTTAAATAATTTCTGAAGCATAAAGATTAAGATTTTCAAATTCATAATTCTCAGATGTTTGCTAGATTAAGAATGAATCTTAAATTGGAAAGGGATGAAATGAAATTTTCTTTAGAGTTCAAAATACTTGCATTTTTGAATGTTACGCAACCACAAAATATATAAAGAATTCTCTATTTTCCAATTTGAAACAACTTAACAGTATACAACTCTTTGCAGATGTCAATCTAAATGTGTCAGCCAGATGGTTTTTTTCCTTAACAGAGTTCAAGTCAAATGTTTTATGATGGACCACCCATGAAAAATAATTAGACAATTAAAAAAAAAATAAAAATTAGGTCTGCTGTAGCTGAGAAAACAATGCATCTTTGCATCTTAAAACATAACAAGAGGAAACAGAGGGTGAATTGAATACCTGTGTGAGACAATGATATGTCACAGTCACTTCCCAGTAAATGAAATATATAAATTAGAATATCAGCAAGAAATTAAAATGGAGATTGCAGGACATAGAGAAAAGAGAACACATAAAAGCTCTGCTTACCTTGGAAATTAAAATTAGAAATTTTTTAATCTTTTCTAACTTCAGCCTAGAAGCTGATGTTGATGGGAGTCAAGGACATTAACTACTTGAGCTCTTACAATTTAGGTGATTTTTTTTCTTTTCCATGAAACTAGCTATCAGCACAAAAAACTCAGTTAAAAATATCATTAACAGAAGTTTCCACTTCTGTGGGCAAGACAACATCTTTCCTCTTGTAATACAAGTGCTGAATGCTGAAGGACACACAGGAATGTCAGTTAGAAATTTCCCCCACTCCCAAATCCAGTCTCTTGTTATTGCAATAATCACATTTTGTAATGCCCAATGCAAACAAAAATGTTATATGTGATATTGACTGAGAACAGTTAGCTTTCTAATCTACCATGTCTGCATTTGTACATAGGACACTAAATAAATATGCACTATGGAAAAAGAGTGAGGATAATATAAATACTTTGGATCTACTTGCCTTATTTGCTGGGGAATGGCTGTCTTTGCATTTGATTGCACAAATAAACTGTACCAAAACATTCTGGATGAATAAGAACTAATTAAACTTCTGCTCTTTGGATGATTTATCTCAAAAAGACATTTGAAGGGCAACATCTATCATTATGACACATACAAAAATAGTATACCTAAAGGTCACAAAAGGTAATTTAACACTTCACTCTTTCAGAATTCCATACTTGAAACCACGTTACTAACTGTATGCTACAATTAGAATATGGAACTTACAGTTGCACTAAACAGGTAAGTTATAAACTAACATAAATCATTGTATCAGTATAAAATAAACTGACTGCAACAGTTAGAAAAGGGAACTGCAATAAAGGTTTTTTTGGAGCTACTGAAGGAAGATGCAAGCTTTGTCAACATGATGCAATAGCTTATAAAAAGGTTTTGTTGCTTACATTTTCCCTCCCTTGATGTGGTCAGCAAATAACAGAGCCTAAGCCTCAGTTATCAAAGAATCTTCAAAACCTCAAAAGTGAAATGCTGCTGTACTCTGAAGCCAAGATTGTCATGGTCTGATTGGATCTCTCTAATTTACAGGACAACATGGTCTGTAAATTATTTTATGAGCTCATTAGGAAAGGAAAGAAACACACACATCAAACAAAGACTCACTCTCCTTCAGACAAACGAGACTAACATGAGAATTCACTAATTCATTCCTTAATTCATGAGGTTTTTAATTCAAAAGTTGTCTAAATCATAACTTAAAAGATGTAAGCAAAGTACTCCCAGAGCTGCTGGGGAGAGTGCTCATCCTTTCTCCTCTGTCGCAGTGCAGGCCTCCCATGTATCCCATCAGGAAGCATGAAAACCTCAGCAGATTGGCGGATGCTGGATATGCTTCAGAGGTGCTTCTGGGCAAGCTGTCATGTTTACGACTTACAGTTTGAAGTTTGGTCTACACGATTCCTGCAAGTCAGTGCACTCTGAAGGAACTGACAATCAGTAGGAAGGATTATGTCTGTAGCAGACAAGTAACGTCTTTGTAATGACCTGAGCCCTTCCTGTAGGCTTCCTACATGTTGCTCTCTCTTGGATCTCACAGCACTGGTCCCAACATCTTTGTATGAGCTGTGTGTTAGCTAAAACCTGAGCAGGAGCTGAGTGAACAGACACATGACAGAAAGAAAAGCCTAAATGTGTTTCATGAAATGGAAGGAGATATGGTCAGGTACCAGTTTGGAGACTGCTTCTACAGAATGTATAATGTTTTTTAATTTAATATTTTAAATATATTAGTTCATATGAAAGTTGCTAACTGCAGTACAGTAGGAGCTTCTGTCACAGTAGGTAAGTTTTATCAATGAAAATATAAATTACCTGGAGGCAGGTAACAATCAGATGTTCCTCCCAGTGTCTAGATAAGCTGTGGAAATGCATGTCTCTGTGAATACCAACAGCTTAGAAAGTATTCAAAAGGTGAGGCATTATGCCCAAGGGCCCCACTGGAAAGGTTGGTGCTAATGGAAAAGAAACTAGTCTTTGAGGCACTGATTGTTTAGAAGGTGAGGAACAATCTGAGGAGCTTAGTCAGTCATATCCTCCTACAACCATTTGCTTTCAGCCACTGATGGATGAATGGAGAAGGAAATTGAAACTTGGTCTGAAACAGGATTCCATAGGAGTGTATCCAATTAAACAGCAGAGAAAATATCTTGTCTATTATATTACTTTTGCTGAATCTATGTTTCCTTTCTCGTTGTCTTCAAGGAAGATAGTGAATGAAACAGAATACGAAAAAACACTGATTTATAGGAGCAGAAGTGACAAAGGAACAAGAGAAACATAAAGCTCTTTGGGAGAAAGATAAAAAGCTGAACAGGCTTCTGGAGAGCTTTAGCTTCACTTCCACTCATAGAAAAAACATCAAAGGTAGAAGAGACAAGCATTCAAGATTAGATTTAAGACAGTGTAGTGGTGAATCAGCTGTACTAGAAAGCATATGCATTTTCACTTTTCTTGTTTCATCCTTTTTTCATTTTTTTTTTTTCCTTTTTTTTTTTTCTCCTTTTTTCAGACTTTTTTTTTTTTTTTTTTTTTTTTGTTAAGGCATGGATTTTGTCAAGCCTTACTCTTCATTAGTCTGTTTGCTAACAATTAGCACAAGTCTTCCAAGAGAAAACTGGGAAGTTTTGCAAAATTTTAGTGCAATTTATATGAGCTGGTCCTGGAGCCAGGAAAAAGGCAATTAGATTCCTGCTTTGTGGAGATGATGACAGATTGAGCTCTGCATCCTGAGAACTTAGCCAAGGACACAGAGAAACAGTACCAGAACCCAGGGTCTGAGAGCTGGCAGGTTATCTTTCATCAATTTGATGACTAACTGGGAAATGTTGCTTGGCTTGGTTTCCTCATGGCTCAGAGCCCACTTCAGGATGAAAACAGACTCCACTGTGGTAATAAAGACTGGGTACTTACCAGGCAGGTAATAAAAGTAAGGTTTTGTTCATCACCAAATCACTGAGCAATTCTTGCAGAAAGGGGCCTTTGGAGGTCACTGGTTGCTCCTCACCAACTCTACCAAAACAGTCAACTTCAAATTTGATCCAGCTTCAGGGACAGAATTGTTGAGACTCTTCTCCAACCAAAGATTGAAGATCCCCAGGATTAGGGTTGCCATAGTCTCACACCTCCCCTGTTTAATTAAACTCAGGGTGTGATTTTTTTTCCTTTCCTTATATTGCATTGGAACTCCACATGTTCCCTATGTGCTTTTCATCTTTGTGCATCTCTGAGAAGAGTCCTGCTTCCTCTTCTCTATGCTCTCACATCAGGTAGCTGAACATAGCAACTTCCCTTTTTCTCACCACCATAAACTAACCCATTTCTTTATCCCTCCCCATGATCATATTCGTAGTTCTCCACTGAACTAATTCCAATAGGTTAATACCTTTCCTGCACAGGGAAGCTCAAAATGTGATGCTATGCTCTAGCACTGACAGAAGGGAATTAAGATGTCCCCTAGCTGCCGGCTACATTCTCACTTATATAGAACAACAACGGGTTGGTTTTCTTCACCTAGAGAGAAAATGGCAACTCTTGTCCTAATTATTGTCCAGAAAGATGCCTAGATGTTTTCCCCATGAAAATGCTTTCCATCTGGTCATGGCCCTGAATGCAATACTCCTGAATGCAGCTGTTCCACCCCAACTGGAGAACTCTGCAATAACTGAAATTCATGAAATCTTTATTCACACATTTTTTCAGCCTGTCAAGATCCTTCTACCTGACAGCCCTGCACTCCAGTTGATCCTCACTCTCTACTCTGGTTTGATACATTAAGAGTGAACAAGAAATAGAGATTTTGTTGTATTTATGAGGTTTTCTTTTTTACTCTTTCCATTTCTATATGGACGTACATGTTAAAGGCAAAAAATGTTATGCCTATACAGATATATAATAGCATTCAGCAGAATTTGTCATCCGGACAAACATGAAACCAGAATTCAGTATACTCCACAAGACTGATTAATTTTGGATGTCCCCGCTGCCATGATCCCTTACAAGGAATTCAGTTCTTTTCAATTTCTTTCAAGGAAGGAGGCAATGTTTTTCTCCTGCACTAGAAGTATATTCTAGACAAAGAATATTTTTAAAAAATTTACTAATATTTCACATATAATTGTTGGGAATGAGAGAGTGGGGAAAGACTGAAATAAGATTCCCAACAGATCAAGAATAAGAAATACTGAATTATTCAAAGATTAAGCTCACAGTTAGCAACAGCTCATTAAAGAAAGTACACAATTCATCACTAGGACTCTGAGTCCATAAGCCAGATTCTGCTACAGAGGTTTTTTGCAGTGTGCAAAGCTGTGTGCACTATACCCAAGGACCCCAAACCCCAGTTGCTGCTGGATCACAGGCAGGATCCTCATCAGGGTAGAACACAGGCACTGAACGTTTGTGATAATACTGAAGCCGTGAGAGTAGTTTTTCCACTATATGAGGGTATTTTTCAGACACATCATTTTTCTCTTCAGGGTCATGAACAATATCAAACAGCCAAAGTCTCTTTGTTGATGGATCAGATGACTGAATCTGTGACTCATTGTACAAAGACGGTGGAGGGAACCAATGACTGCAGCCTGCAGGAACAGGAACAGACCAAGGGTCAATTCTGAGATACAGAGCAGCAGTGTGGAGACACAGTTTTACTATAATTGATGAATTCACTAGATCTCTTGACAAGCCCCTGCAAAGCAATGGTTGCTGCAGACCTTAACTCTAGCCCCACACCAGAGTCTCTCTAAATAGGAGTCTCATTTTTGCAAAAAAACCACTGGACCACTGATATTCAAAATTCCATGTAACTTTATTTCATGTCAATTAATTAACTCAATGGCCCTTCTTCTTGGATTCTATGATCCTTATGGATCCCTTCCAACTTGAGATATTCTGTAACAGTTTTTTCCCTACAGTTTAAGTAAGTTGCAGACAAAATATTTGGAAAATGAAAAAAATACATAGTTTGGATTTTAGAAGTGCTCATTCCAGATCTTTGCTTGTGGTCAAAATCTAAGAAGCTAGCACAATTACTAAAAAAAATTAAAACATATGAAACAAAATTAAACTGTGTTTGTGGTGAGTGGAAGATAGGATACACTGTACAAAAAAATGAGTTATTTTGTTACCTGGATATCCAGTTAGTAACTTCCATTTTCCATGTCTTATTGCTGCATGTATGGATATATTGAAAAGTGCATCATCCCATGGAGAAGAATTGCTCTGTCGTAAAGATGTCCTCTTATCAATGCCAAGACCTTAATCAAACAATAAACTAAGTTAGGTGCATTGCATATTCATGAGGTTTTTTAGAACTCTGTTGGAAAACAAAGCAGTATCACCCATTTATTTTTCCCTAGTGGATAAATAATTTTTTGTATATAAATGCAAAGATCTGTGCTATGATTCAATGGATGTATTTAACTGTGAATTTGAACTGCTTTTTAAAAACATACCAGTGGAATGGTAAGTAAAATGTCACAGATAACTGGACTCAGCTGTGACATTTTGTACACAGATATTATTTTGCACACAGATAGTATATGTGTGTCTCATATACCTGTATTAAGAACGCTCAAAATTGGAATTGCTAAATTTGGTCATACAAGTGCCTGTATCTTTTTCCAGGTAGGAATGCAGGATCGAAAGATTTCCTGAAGTCAGTGCTACTACTGTTAATTCTCTTAGGTCGCTACAGGGAACAAGTCCCAGGTTCTGACCACAACAGAGAGCTGTTCCTTTGGGCTGAGCTGGCTGTGTCCACAAAAATCCACATCTGGTCAGCAAGCTTCTTCTTTGGCATATCTTCATACTGTCTTTGGAGGAACTGTGTATGATGTGGCCCCATATTCAGATACTATTGAAAACTGAAATGTCAACTATGCACACATTCCCTCTCAAAAGGAAACCTGAAGCTCCTTATAGGAGGGAGCTCAGGAAAAGTAATTAAAATGCATTGACTAGGGATGATTAGGAGAGCACTTTGTTATTGAAACCAACAGGGAGGAAGCAAGTCAGACTGACAGCCCAGGAGCATCCAAACCAACTTTGACATCAGCCTTCATAAATAAAATAGGCATTCAAGACATAACATCTAAAAATTTTTTATTAACTATCAGCTGATAGCAGTTTACCAATGACTACCAGAAGGCAACTTTAATCAGACCAGAAGACACCTTAGAAGATGGAGAGAAACCAGTGTTGATTTTCTAGCTTCTTTCCAAAAGAAATGGTTTTCAATCATTTAGGGAATCTGAAGGACTCTGCTGTCAGATTTTTGGATGAGAACCCAAGAGCATCCAAGGGTGATGTAAGAGCTAACAGGAAGCAGAACTAGGTATTTCTAAAAAGAGTAAATTCTACAGAACACAGTGGGGCAAATACACATGGAAAGAAGAACAGAAATTCGGGAAAATAAATGCTAGACATAAATTCTCCATTTTTTATGACGGACTTGCCGAGTTTTTATTTTCTTTCAGGACTGTACACTTTATTTTCTTTAATAAACAGATTTGTGCATACCCAAGTTCCTCATCTACATCAGACTTGTATAATGTTCCCAGATTACAAGGATATAGGATAAGGAATAAGGATATAAAAGAGGCTACTTTCTGGAGTATGCATACACAGACTGGGGAGGACTCAGCTCATCTTAGATCAAGAAGCACTGAAGCTGATCTAAAAAATAAAATAAACCTCAAACTCCTATGAAAACAAGTAAAAGCTCATAAGTAACTCCAGCAGAACCTCTTCTGAAAGATAAATCCTCACACAGCCATGTGATGTCCATAGAAAATATGAAACAGTTTAAAGATTAATTCTGCTTACTTTTCAACATCATTGTGTTATGTGTTATTCTGTTATTTGCTTTGCTACTCCCTCCTTGACTACTCCTCTTTGCCATCTACTTTCTTAAAGCATAATGAAAGACATTTGGTAGGTCAAAAAGAGAATCATGCTTTTTAAACCTTATGTCTCAAAACTACAATTTCAAGGCATGGTCTAAAGATAAAATTATGTGAACCTGCATTTCTGATTTTAAAGTTTAGCATGAAGAACACGCTTCTGCTTGCTGAGCTACACACAGTATATGTAGAACTACAACATTACAGAAGATAAACTATTTAAAACACCTCAAATAAATGGTATGAAAGACTGTATTTCTAGATATACTTTGCAAAACATCCTTAGAATGCCATATATTAGACTCAAAATAAGATTCAAGGAGATAAAATAGTTTTTAAACACTGATTTGGTCCAGGTAACAAAACTATACTCCTAAATGAAAAAAATGCTTTTACCAGAGAATGAAGTTGAAGTTATTTGGTGAAATACTATCTTTCACCAACATTTCTTAAAGAAAAATGCATAAATTCCCGCATGTTGAGCTGTTATAAACAGAACTCTGTCAGTTACGTTAATTCGCCCATTGCAAGCACTTGTTTTGTGCCAAAGAAATATCCAGTCTATTATTCAGGGAAGTGCATTGCTTTCCACACAGTACAAGTCAACTTTCACCAGACTTATTGGTCATGAAATAGTGACTGATGCTTGTTCAAATGCTCTCTTACAAGGACACTTACTACAAGACTGACAGTTTATTACATTACATAAGCACCAGATACAGAAGTATTACAAATAAAAATTTTGCTTGATATGAATTATTTTCTTCCCATCCTATGACTTGTAGCTTAAACTCAGATATTCCTCCTGTTTCATTTACCCATCTTCCTCCTTCTCTTCTCTTACAGGGATTCCTTTTCTGACTTTGCAGACTGAAAAAAATCATATTGGTTTTGTTTCCTTTTCAAGACAAAATGTTCAGTTCCATAGCATCTAAGCAGGTTTTTTCTGCATTTGTTCTATATTGTGGGGGAGTTTTTATTAATTTTTTCCATTATGGTTGACAGTAACAACAGCCCTGTGGACTAATTCAGTAGTCAAAGGACAGGTGCCTTTTATTAGGCTCTGTAATCAAGCCAGCCTTCCTAGGTCTGCATACTCTCCTTATAGATTTATATATTTAAAAAAGCAATGCTTTTGCTTGTGTAGAGGCTAAACACTTTACTTTTTTGCCATTGGACCAGTGTATCAGTGGCTAACGAAATAAGCCTTTGTTTTTACCTTGAAAGAAAGTCCCACAGCCTTTTCCATTAATTTTATTATTGTCAAACAGAAGCCACTGTTTCCTGAAGCTCAACTTTTGAGCCTCACCAGTAGCTATATTTCGTTTTTAAGTAGTCTCTTGGGAAATTATAAAATTTATATTAGCTGAGAAAACAGTGACCATTCATTCAGATATTTATTTTCAAATATTTTATGCTAAAATGAATTTTTCTGAAGATTTTACAGTTTTGGTTGGAGTCCGAGGTCACCAATTAGTATTCAAATAGTTTTTATATCTCTGTAATAAAAGCTAGGTCCCTCAGAAGACATTGCTCTTGGCAGGTGATTTTGAAGTTTATAACATAGTTCCAGAAATGCTTTGTATTGACAGTCTTAAAAATGGTTTCAGGATCAGATTTTTAAAGGAGTTGAGGTGGCCAACTCTTACTACCCACAAAAGTAAATACTTTAGAAGTCTGGCCCTTTGCTCCTTGCAGAAACTTCAGCTTAGCTCTTTTACTTTTGTTATCATACATTGTTTCTATACACATACGTATTTCAAATTAGGATGAAAAATCCTGTAATTTTCAATAGCTAATCTATGCCTTCAAGAAACTTGATTTTTTAAAAGACCAATGTCATTAACTCTGAAACATCTACAAAGATGCTCAGAAAGCATCAGTCAATATGTGGGCTACACTTGCAAAAATAATTGCCATTTTGATAATTTGAATATTCCATAGCATACTTTTCAGGCAGAATGTTGGAAAATTTACTACTGGATAAGTACATAAGTTATGTTCTGACTGTTGACCAGAGAATATCCCAGATTTTTTAGGAAAAGTGAACAATGTTTCAGTGTACTAAGTCTTGCTAATGCACAAATTTAAGTACAACAAAAGGGAAAGTAAAGAGTATTGGCAGGGAAAAGCCAATACTCCACATACAGAACAGCATGTGCTCTAAACTAGCTACTGCTACTGTTATTTAGGGAAGTGTTTGCCAAGTTTTAATGAACAAGTATGGTCCAGAGGCTGTCCAGAAAAACAATCCCAATAATAGAATGGGCAACAAATAGGAAATTACGCCACCACTGAGATCCTTCTTGTGCCCCACATGGTGCAGCATGCAGTTTTGGTTCCCACATTACAGACACAGAAAAGCCATGCAAGATACAAAGACTTGAGACAAGGAAGACTATAAAGCTATGGAACAACTTCCATGTGAAGAATGATTAAGTAAATAGGATTCTTTATCCTCAAAAATGGACAACTGACAAGAGAACGGACAGAGGTCTAAGAAATTGGCCAGGGGAACCTGAGAAGGAACAAGAAGTCCTTCCCAATAAGGGCATTGAATAAATTAAGATGTCATGTATTGAAAATAAATGATAGTATATATTCCTAATTACAAACCAAACTCAGGTGTGGAATTCCTTTACATGGAATGCTGTGGGTGGCAAAAGTTTATGCAGGTTGAGTAATAAAAGAATTCACAAAGTGGAAGAAAAATCCCTCAAGAATTATTACATCCAAAATCACAGCCTAAAGATTAAGAGCAGGCTGTGGGGGCCACACAAGAGAAGTGTATTTATGTGCTTGCCCTCATGTACTCTGTGCTACACAAATGCTACTCTCAGAACAATGGACAGATTTTTGGTGTGGTCTTACACAAGATGTGTTACCAAATCACTTTCAGTTCAGCAGAGGCAAATAAAAAATTAACAAAAGAAAGTGCTGTATCAAAGTACATTTATACAACTTTTATTATATTAATCCCTGTATGCACTGAACTGAAAAGGTCAAAATTTCCACAAAAACTAAGTTGAGAATTGTAGCACCATAGCATATCTCAAGTAGTAAAGGACTCGTGGTTCATAGACTCCAACTCTCTTCTCCTCACATGACTGCCCCAAACAAAACCACATAACCAAAACAATCGTGCAGATGCTCCACGATCTCTGACAGGCTGTGACACTCCCTGGGGACCCCGTTTCAGTGAAGAACCTTTCCATAATGGCCAGTGTGATCTTCTCCTGATGCAGTTTCATTCCATCTGCTCATGCCCTACCAGCAGGCACAGAGAGAGGGGATCAGCACCAGCCCCTCTGCTTTCTCACTTGAGGAAGCTGTAGGCTGCCCTGAGGTCACCCCTCAGCCTTCTCCAAGCTGAGCAAAACAACTGACCTCAGCCACTCATCCCAAGTCTTGTCCTTGAAGCCTTCCATCACCTTGGCTGCCCTCCTCCCTATGTCTATAAGATTCAGATTCAGGTTTGTTTTCACAAATCCATGAACACCATAAATAATTTCTAGCACATCCTCTAGTTTACTTAGAGTGCTATTCTTTACAGGAGGGGTAGAATAAAGCAATGGTAATATTAATTTGTACTAGCAATGACTTCCAATACACAGATTTGTATGTGCAGACAGGTCAGGAATTTCCTTAGGGCTGTTTTTTCACTTATACCAGCACATAAATCAAGAGGACAGTAATTGAAATAATGGATTTACATTGAAATCAGAATCTGACACCTACATTATTTCCTGCTTTATTCATACCATTTTAAACTTTAGAAAAGCCTCTACAATTTACAGAAATGTTACAAGATGACAGGTTTTGACATACTGAAGTGTGTCCCAAGACATGGTTACTAACAGAAGATTCAACATAAAACAGAAAAGATTATCCAAAACTTCTTACTTGGCCCAGCAATCTGTTCTTTCACTTCACTTCCTAAGCATAGGGAAGATCACAAAAAATGCTGCAATGTGCTTAGCCCTGTTTTATTCCTCCCCTCCTTTCATAAAAGCTCTCTGATCTCATTCAGTATCCCATGTGTACTCCTGATTTAAAACATCATTTATGTTAGAAGGGTAGCTCTTCCAGAAAAAAAAAAACCACTGTCTTCATACATATTTTTGCATACACTTACAGCAGCCTTCTGCTTAATTCATTAGTTCATCTATCCAGCTGGGCAATGATTTCTGGAGGTGGAAAATAGGAAGCAAAATATTTTCACATTTCTACCCCTCTGATCAATGTACGCTTGAGAATCAATCATCTGTTTCTTGGCTCATATAATCCTAGTTGCCTACCAGAAACTTATCTAAAATTAAAATATACTAATTTATCTGACTACCATGAAAACCACAAAAACGTCTGAAAATCCATTTATTTTTCTGTACAACTCAAAAACTTTTAAATTCTTCTTCTACTGCTGCAAACCAAAACAACTTCATGATCCTTTCATACCTGCAATGTTACACGGTAATAGAAGAAAAGAAGGGTCGATCCAGTTTTACTGCATTTTACAGCTTTAGATGCCTATCAGAAGCTCTCATCTTCCTGTGTGGAGACTATAAATCCACTTTGTTTATCTGTTTAAGTCTTATGATGTTTTCAACAGTTTCACTGATAATCTCTAAAATATTTAATATTCAATCAAGAGCAAATAATAGAAAAAAGTTTTCCTAATGCAACCAAAATCAAAAATAGCACAGACAACAGCAAAAAGCCACTGCAACACTTGGTAGAAAGGCTGGAAAATTCAGATCTGTAAGCTTCTTTGCAAGTATTTCCTATGATTCACTTAAATCCTTTGCTTTTTATTTTGCAAAGCAAATAGTCCACATACCATGTAACTGTTATTTGAAAAATGGTTAAGGGTAGTCCACACCCACACTGTGCAGATTTGCAAGCTAAAGAAAATAAAAGGTACAATCTGACCTGCTTTTTAAAGAAAGGCTTCCTCTTTAAGTTAATCTAAGAGACAAATTTTTGGAAACTTTAAATAGAATTAGTTTCATAAGAGTATACTCATTTAAACATTGATATCTAATTTTTAACTGTCAGAAGGAAGAAGATAAACTAAATGAAGTTTAAATCTTCAGCTGTGATTTAAAAGAAGGACTATACATATTCTATATCAATATTCATGGTATTTTGCTCATCTAATAAACATAGATCAATTACTCTTCTCATTCCTCTAGCTTTCCTTCTTTCATCCACTGAGACCAGCTCAAGCAATTGGTAGAAACTTAAAAGTATGGCAACATAAATAGACAGTACATCTAAAAATAAAATATTCTCCCTTCAGTGTGTGATTAAGATGATGAAAATGACTGACATTGAGAACAAGTTTTCTTGGCTGGTAAGAGATCAAAGAGTACACAGTTCTCCCTAACATGCCACTTAGCAAGGTCCTGACCACAAAATTTAAAAGTGCCCAAAATGCTTGAAGAATGCTGTATTTCTTTACACTGTGGTCTACAATACAAGCATGTGGGGAGGCAATGTTGGGTACTGAGGAACAATTTTGGAGAAAGACAAAGGAATGTTAGTTTATTATTTATTTGTGAGCCAGAGCCCTGACCAAAGAGCACTCTGAACAGCTAAGTGAATATCAGAGTGGCCATGCCTACTATTTTTCCAACATCCTACACAGTAACAGAAACATTCTTTTATAAGTAGCTGCATATAATCAGTGTCCTTTAAGGAAAACAGAAGCAAATGAAACTTCTACCGTTATTACTTCATCTGCAAAACAAGGATGTTAGAAGTTATCTACCTTTCTCAGTGTATTTCCTGAAGCAAAAAAATGAAAAATATCAGCATTCTCTGTAGTTAAACTTCTATTTCTGATAATATAATGCAGCAGCAGTATGATAAGGAAAATATAACCACAAAAAGCTCCAAGCTTAATTGTAACCTACTTGACAGAAAAGACTGAAAAGTCTGTATTAAGAAAAGCCACAAAACCCAGGGTGAATTAAGATTTTAGGTGGCTCCCACTCTTTGCAGTCCAACTAAAAAACACATCTGAACAAATAGTAAACAGGTGCTACTGCTTTGCAGGTGTAAAGCACATTAAAGAGCATTCAGCCCAAGTAGTAGTATTACCAGCATTTCCTGTGACACAAGAGTATGGACATATTACACTGGATGTCTCAATAGTTTGAAACCTTGCTGTTTGTAGTGTACCCTGCACAAAGAGATTCCCTATTAACTAAAATTTTTCTCTGTAATTCTCAAGATGTGTATTTCACTACAAATTTTGTCTGGAAAACAATAGGAAAAGAGAGAAAGATTCTCACGTGGATAGAAAAGCACCTAAAAAAAACACGAAACAAAACCAGTTTCAATTTCACACTGGAGAGGCCACCACTGGTTTCCTAAAGGAATTTGTGCTGGGACCTGTACCGTTGAACATATTCCAACTGACCTGGAAAAGTGAATGAACAGTGAGATGAGAGTGTCTGGGAATGATGACAAGTTATCTGAAGCTGGCTGTGAAGGATGACAGAAGGCCTGTATGAGGCTGAGCATTAATACAGTCAGTGATATTTACAAGAGATACAGGTAAAATGATGCATGTGTGAAAAAAAAAATGAAATTCATACAAACATACAAAATGATGGCCTTTGTGATTCTCATAACCGAGAGTGGAACCCTGGAATCACAACAGATTGAGCTGATGCTTTTTCAGAATTATGTCAGCATGTGTTGTACAAAAAAGAGAACTGAGTGAAAGGAATTATTAGAAAAGAACTTGTTAACAAAGCAAAAAGCCTCATGCAAATGGAAAACTGTAGTTTTGTTCTTCCCATCTCAAAAACAAGACTGAGAAAGTTCAGAAACCAGTTGCAAGGTTAGGTGGTATGTAATCCCTTGTGAATAAAACACCTCTGCTAGATGTACATTCTACTTAATTAAATTTGAATTTTCTATGGAACTCCAAGGGCCAGTTGTTTCTGCTCCCTCCCATCCTGTGTAAAATTGGCCAAATGCAATCATATAATCAAAACTTTATTGTTTTAAATGACAGGGGATATATAATTTGAATATTCAGGCCAAATACTTTGCATACTTTGAACTTACTATACAGTAAGTAGTATGAAATGAAATATCATGAAATATCCTGAGTGAAATCCCATGACCTAGGTAGTTTTTAGTATTTTTCAGGATAACTTCAGACTCTACCTGGCCTAACTAGACATCACCTACAATGCAGAGCAGCACTATTGCACACCATGTAGCCACAGAGAGAAAACCTCAAACATGCTGAAACTCTGAGTGAGACATAAATTCTTTACTTAGGAAATTCATTGTTTGCTTTGGCTAGAAATGGCCATGTTCCAACAGGACAACACTACATTTTCTGAAAAAAATAGTGCTGTTTTATTTTTTGAACCACACCAGAGATACTTCACAGGAAATCTTCATGTTATTCTATCACTTCTTAAAACCTTTTAATCACATCTCAGCTATCAGAACAGCTAGGACAGCTCTCTGAACTGCCAGTCCCCTGACATCCTTAACCCCAGATTATAAAGGTGATTAAAGAGATTGCATTTTATCAGTTAGCACAACTGTCACTCAGACAGCAATGCAACGAAGTCCTGCTTGTATTCAGAGACTCTTGGGGGGATCACTGCAAGCACTCATGTTTTCAGACTTATCTCTGCTAACAGAGGCTGAAGGAACACACAGAGAACTAGAGGTGTGACAAGAAGCAGCCGTCACGGGTTTTTGTCAGACACAGCCCCAGAGCAAGGGACATAGCCATTACAAGCCTGCACCACACAGCAGACAGCAAGAAACTACTGAACTCCAGAAACTAGTGCTTGCTGTGAGGCAGCTTCAGGGAATGAAGTGGCACTTATACATATGTTAAAAAAAAGATATTGTAAATAATTTAAAATGATTCAATCTTGTGCATACTGGCTATCAACTCACTGAAGACTCTCACCCTTAACAAACAGGCTTTCAAAAGATAGTGTCACCTGGCAATGGTAGGTCTCAAGGCAATAAATTAGATGCTCAAATTCTGCTGAGGTTATACTCTAAGACATTAAAAAAGTTTCCTTATTCTGTAAAATGTTTTTGTTAGAGAGAAGTGAATAACTCCATATATGTTGCAGAGTAGAACTCTGCTTAACAGCTGAACCAAACCATGCACACTACTTCCACTAGGACTTAAAACCAACAAGCAGTAACGAGTACTATTTCCATAGTAAGGTAATGTAAATGCCTCCCTGCCTCTTGTGATCTGATTAGTAGGCTGTAAAAACCACAGAGGAGATCCCCAGACAGAAGTCTGGGACTGGCAAACCAAAACCCACTTACATATGAAACCCAAACAGAAAGAGACTATTTTCTAGTATTTTCATCTTTAAAATCAACATACTATTTTAATAACCCAGAAAATTGCTATTGTATCCACCATCTTGTATGTATTGCCAGAAAAATGGTAATTGAATCATTCTCCTACTGCTTCCATTAAAATAAAAGCTTCTGTTCTTAGCTAAGTTATCTGATGTCATTATCAAGACTTAAAATTTTTATTTACATGTTGCCCAATAAAGAGAAAAAAGAAAACCCAAGCAGTTAAAAATATCACACATGATTACTTTCCTAACAACAGACAATGCAAACTCCTTATAATCATCTTACCCCATTTTTGTGCTACAATAGCAGAAGTGTAGGTAAAAAGAAAAAAAAATCAAGAACTTTCTTAAGTATTTCCAAATTCCACATAAAGATTACTCTCAGGACAGCAGTCTTCAGCCTCCTAGAAATCTCACCACATGCATACACTCAAATCCTGCACGATTGGCAGGCTTCCCGTGCCTTACTAATGCTCAGCTGTGGAACAGTGGGAAGTCAGTTAGATCTTCAAAAAATCTACCCAGAAACAAATGGGAACCTTTCCATTAATTTCACTGGGCTTTGGTTCAGACTGGTTAAGCATCAGCAGTAACAAACAAGGAATTTACCCTACCAACTCCTCTTAATCAAATAAATGAAGCTAAATTCCCCTTTATCCATACAGCTCAGTAGACACAATGTGTTTTCCACAAAACAGTCATATGAAAGGCTTCCCCATTTGCATTTACAACAATCACTTTTGGCAACAACACATACGCTTTAATCAACTCCTCAAATAAAAGTTATCTGAAATCAAAACAAAAGTGCCAATACATGATTTACCAATTCTCAAAAGAAAAAGTTTAAGAAAATAAGAACACACATTGCCATGAATTATACCAAAAGCTGAGCCTTATGGATGAACAGAAGAAAATGAATTCCAGAGTAATTTTCCCTGCTCCAAAACCCATGTCACCATGCTCTGAAGTTCTAGAAAATCAAAACAGTGTTTACTTAAACATAATTGCGTGCAGCACTGAAACAGCAGAATGAAGGCAGAATTCAGGTAACAGGTAACCAAACACTTGGTCCTTTTTATGAACATGGAGCCACACATGGGAACACAAAGTCAAGAAATGAGCTATGAACTATAACTTCACTGCAGTAAAACTCAGGAAGCCACCCAGTAACTCTTCTTTGTGGTCAGCACTGCTTCCCACAACCACATCTTCTGAACTTTCCTCCAACACCATTTTTCCAACTGTCCAATAGTTTCCTCCCTGAGGAAATTCCCAGGCCACACCAAAAGCACTAACCAACTGAGTTATTCTCTTTGTTACAAACAGTTTTGAAGAGCAACCTCCCATCTTCCAGGAGAGATTTCTCCCCAGCTCTGTGGAAGCCTCTGCTTTATATTTCACATCATGTAATAAATACAAATATTATTAATGACAACACAGACAATAAGTGATGGGATGTCCAGATGGGTTTGGGTTATTTTGATTTCCACTAACATCAAACTTGTACATAAAACTTTTAATTTATATATGAAAGTAAGGAAAGTTAGTGGGTACACCATTTGTAATAACTTCTCAACATTCTACTATGCTGTAAATCTTACTTCAATGATATATGTCTTCTTGAAGCATTCAAATGCAAAATATTCTGTAGGCACACTGTTGTTTTCATTTGCAAGTGATCTGGCCTACAGTTTGACCTGCAGACAGTCTACAAATACATTAAATCCCAGGTCTCCACATTACACCACAAAAGCCAGAATTGTACACACACACACCAAGAAAAAAAAAATCCAGATTTTCTTTGGTATTTCCCAGTTTTTAAGTACCTGGATCTGGGGAAAACAGAAAAGGTTGCAGGAAAGTTTAATCAGGGAACAAAAGAATAGAGAAATAGCTTTCAGACTACACCATTTCTAGTCAAGGCCACTTCAGCAATTAAAAAAATGGTCCCTGGTCCCATTTACATTGTTCATCTGCACACAGAACAAAAATAGTATGGATCTACAGACTGTGTCAGAAACGCCAATGGATTTTCATTCTGTTTTAATTTCTTTGCTTTATGTTTTTGATTAAGCACCAACACACTTCACTTGAACATGAGGGTTTTTTTTCCCTTCTAAATTTCAGGTAATAATATACTGAACATGATTGAAGTTTTTTATTATCTACCCTAGACCACAGTGATTACAACATCGAGAGCAGTGCAAGTACTACATTTTTCATTCCCACTTATGAATATTAAATCAAGTCTCTTACATACCCTGAAAATCTGGACTGTCTCTAATGTAGTGATATAATTTATTACTAAATATACTAAGTTCCCTAAAATCTTAAACCACTCAGATTAATCAACTTCTCACCTGCAAGATATGACTATATTTTCAAAGAAAATTTTATCGATAAATAAAAAAGCTAAAGGACAAAGGTTACAGTTAATATTTTTTACAGTTGGAAGATAAACTTGGACTTCATATATCTTTTATTTAAAAACATAAGGTTTTTTAAAATGCCACATTTGTTAACAACATGAAAACAAACACATGGCTGTTCTCCAAAAATTTATAACTTTCCATTTATAACTTTCTCTCTCCTATAGCTACAGAAGCAGAAAAACTCTTCAATGCAAGTAGAAAATAATTCCCCAAGCAAAATTCTCCCTTGACCATAAACAGAAAACTTTGCACTGTGTTTCACTTGGATGAACTATAAATTTGTTGGTGCTACACTGCAAGTTTAATTCTAGCATTTTATACAAGGGAAACTTCATGACAAGAATTACCTTTTGCTAGACTTGATTCTGTGGGGCAGCCTGCCACTAAGTTTTCATCAAGAAATGCACAAGACAAAGCAAACTCCAGAAGGAGTTTTAAGAATTTCTCCCTATTGCTTTGGCAAAGAGCATTCTGTTATCTTAGCATGAATACAATTCATATTCCTCCAGCAACTGATTCAGCTCATGAATTTGGCTCCAATCCAGCAGACAGCTCAGTCAACTGAAGTATAATCAGCTCTGGTTAAAAATGCCAGTCTCACTATGATCCCTTTGATACTCTGCAAATTATTGTAAGGCCTTTATTGATAACTGCTGAACTTCGGCAAATCTCAGCCAATGAACTGCAAAAAATGAAATTACAGTAACATTCACAAAAATGCAGCAATTGGTTTTAATTTTGTGATTATAATGGATACTGTTACAAACGTATAGACTGTTCTTTCTTAGGATATATTCTTTCATAGGATATATGATTTGAACCAGCTTCATTGTATTGTCTCTGAATTAACTCTTACTTACATGAGTAAAATCTTGGAAAGAGATGGAGAAACGGGCAGGAAAAAAAATGTTATGGATATTTATCTTAACATTCAATAAAGCCAAAATGTAGAACTTACTGAATTTAAAACTTACTGTATTTTCAAAAATATGTATAATCTAGACTCTTCATAAACATAGTGGAAAAGTTAAATATCAAAGCCCCAGCAGGTCATTTAGACTGTTTTAAAGAAAGTATATATAAGTGTATCTTGTTTGGGAACAGACTGTTTTTGTTTAGACACTGCTTGTTGTACATTAACAAAATTTAATCATTATATTAATTAGTGCTTTTTAGACTTTTGCCTTCTTATGAAGCATGAAAGACAAAAAAAATCTCATGGAAATCAAAGCTCAAAATTACAAGGTAGCTTTGAGTAGCACTGTTTAATTAAGTAACATTTTTCCTCTTCAGAATAAAAAACAAACACTATCAATGTGAGAGGAGAACAAGTTCTTCACTAGGCCTGCTGCAGTCAGTGGATTGCTGGTTTAGGTGACTGTCTATACCACAGCCGACAGAAAATTCTCATCACCAGAAAGAACGTCTTGCACATATTTTGAAAAGTCACGAGTCACCTTCTTCCATCTACACTTTTATGTCTTCACCCAGATAAAGTCAATTCATTTTTGCTTTTCTGCTCATTCTTCTAAAGTTGACAGTTTTTCCTTCATGTTTGTAGAGAATAAAATACTTATTCTACAGTGTTGTCTGAAAGACAGCTCATAGACAGTAGAAAGTGATTTTTCTATTTCAGTTATAGAAATACAATCTTTATATTGGTTTATCCCATTTATAAGGTGCATTTCTGAAGCTACACAAGTATTTGTAGCTCTAATGCCTTAATTAATGTGAAAGTTCATGAAAATATGCCAGAAGGAAGAACAATCTTGGTACAGCCACTTTGAAATGTAGATGGCTCTGTGAGTTTACAAGACCTTTGCATATAGGTACTTTGTACTAATTCCTCTTTTTTTGAACCATGATGTGTAGAACAATTACTTCACCTCAACAAGGAAACTCTGCAAATGTCAAGGGCTCTTCCAACCTACACTGTGACAATGAATTAACAAAGAAATAAAGGGCTTTGCTACTTCACCGAGGAAAGACATTTAGTGACCTTTTGCTGCTTTATGGCAATAATGAGTTTTCTACAAAACTCTGAGTCTGTCTGTTATTTTTATAAAATAAAAACATTTGAGGAATAGCCTTGACCTTAACCTTGGGAGAACAAACAGAATACTGATCGTAAGAAGAGGATGAGCCCTGAGACGCTGTAACTTCCTCACATCATGTTGACAAGGTGTAGAGCTGTGCTGCACACAAACTTGAACAGTGAAGCTCACCTATCTTAATTCACTTAGTTAAATGCTATGAAGATCTAGATCTAGTATTATTACTTCTAATGTCAGTTTTATCATAACAACATTTGATTCCAAAGGAAAGATTTATACTAGAATATCATATTCAGTCTCTTACCTTTCAAAATACATATTCTACTTAGTTTCAATAAGAGTACACATTTGAAGCATTCACCTTCTCTTTTAGAATATATTATTTCTTTTCAAAAATGCCACACCACACTAACAATTTGAGTTAAATCCAGATTCATCAAGGGCAGCAAAAAATCCCAGTGCACATCAGCTAGGCGAACCACTTATCCAGGTTACTACATTCTTAGACAACCACAGAATAAAAAAATTGAAGTTATTCTAAATAAGAGCAAACTTAATATTACAGCCTACAATGTTAAACATCACAAAAAGAGAGACAGAAAAAGGAAATGCTAAACTTTCAGTTCAAATGGGAAAATAAGGGAAGCAAAAACCAAAAGCTTACTTTTTCTAGGAAACAAATTTTTACTGATTGTACGGAACCTATGAATTATTGAAGATATGCCCTGTTGTGATGGCCTTATATGAGAAACACCCAAATCCCATCTGCATCACTGTAAGGATGCTGAAGATAAAGAGAACTGAACAGCAACTCTAGCAACCTATACTCTGTTAAAATTTTTTAGGTTTATTGCTCAGAGATATTTAATTTGGAAAATGTAATCTACCATTTACGTCAAGACTTGCATAAGAACATAAAATGTTCACATAATTATAGAATACAATGAAGCATAAAAAAGCAGTATAAGGGATTTCTGGATTCCTGTCATGATACTTGCATTACACACCTAATCAAGTGACCTAACATTTCTAAATTCTAAAAGAGCTTATCTACATCCCAGAGGAAACATGGGGATTCGTATTTATGAGGCTCACCAAACACGCAATCCTCTAGTATTAAATACTATAGGGATGGATGGTTCGTGCTGAGATGCAGATGGGCTAAGAGCCAAGGCAATGCAGAACCACAGCCCAAACTTCCTGACAGCAAGAGCTACACCCCAGAAACTCACACAGCTGACAGTTAAAAGAAAAACACCACTTATCTCTGATGTGAATGGCAGCAGAGGTAGCTGGAATAGCAGCCTCCTATTAAGGAGCGGAGCTGAGCTCTGCCCAAAATTGCCAGGTCAGCATAACGCACACTGCATGAAGCGGCTGAGGGATCCAGGGTCCGATGTCAGCAACTCCTGCCTTAGAAACTTCCAGGGGGTCATTGCAATTTATGAGTTTCTTGAAATGGGAAGATGACAGAGTCCAGAAGGTCAGCATGCACATGCAAAATTTTGCAGAAAAATGGTAATTTGGACAAGCAAAGAACATATCTGTGATTTTGTCCATTCTTGACCATTCTCCAGTTCCAGCTGCCACTACGTAAGCTCAATCAGCTGAGTATACAGGTCAATTTTCTGCAGAATTTTGACTTGAGAGTAGATTTTGGGTCTTAAGCCTGTCACAGACATGGAGGGTATTTATCCCATTCAACACCCACCCAGCACACTCATCCATGCATCTTCTGCTGCTAGTGATTAAACCCATTATGATAAATTTTTCCCCACTTGCTTTTTCTTTTTTTTTTCCCTTTTTGTTAAATAATTCTAAACAAGCTAGATCATCAGTAATAGAACTGGAGAAGAAGTAATTTCTGTCCTACAAACTCTCAGGAATCATCTTTTACCTAGGCAAAATTAGTAACAAATGGGACATAGAGGACCCAGGAGTGTCTACCCCTTAATTAAGATTAATCATTTTGGTATATGTATGCATATAATATATAATGCTACAGGCATTATAATGCAATTTTAATGTCTACAAATGACACATCAGTCCCAGAAGAGAAAAGATTTCTCTATTGTAATATATTATATGTTCGTTCTGCATATAGCAGATCTAGCCCTTTATAAGTAATAATTTATTTTGGCAATTAATAGTGCAATATATGAGGTAATGCCTTCTTTCAAATGTCAAGCAGAGCAATGTAAAAACTGATGAATTTTGCTCTAGGCAAATAAAGGTTTGGAGGAAAATCACAAAATGTTTTTACAAGTTTTCTGTCTTGGATGTCTCCCTCTGAATATATATCTTCTAAATAAATTGACTACAATTAGTAATCCACACTGTTATTACGCCTTTGAAGTTTTAGTTTATGGTTAAGTCTGGAATTTTAAATGAAGGTAAAAGTTTTTTCAGCCTAAGCCAAAGCCACCCAAAACATATTTATTTTGAATACATCTTTCAAATTTAAATAAATTCAAGTTCTTTTTGAAGAGAAGTGATGCTACACATCTCTTCTAGTCTACAAGATTTTGTGAAAGTCACAAATTTATTAATAAATTTAGCAAGTCAGATTAAAGCTAATAATGTGTGTACTGACAGATTCTGATTAACAACTCTGAATTAAAGGGTACAATTGCTTTCAGCATGTCATTTAGTTTTGATTCTCAAAATAAGATTGCCTTCTGTGGGATATAAAGTTTCAATGCTGCTTCAAGACAGGCCATCTAGCAATGACTGTGGTCAGAAATAAGTTTGGTTTAGCAGTTAGGGGAATTGAGACTTAAAACTAGTTGGTTTTTATTTAGCTGAATCACCAAAACTTGATGAAATGCCATAAGGCTGTTTAAAAGACAGGAGATCTTTCACAATGGAGGAGCTGATGTCATCCACACAGCTGCCAAACCATCAACAACTTGGCTATTTTTTTATTTTTAAGAACAAATTCACAAAAATGGGACAAAATAATTTTGCTTCTTTTCTCTTCAAATGTATGTAAATCCATTTTTTTAATGCAATTTTTAAGTTACTTTATGCATTTTATTTGTGTTTTCTTAACCTATACATAACAGAGAAAATGATACTCTCAACATAATTTCAGCTTTCTGTTTTTAATTTTCTTATTTTACTACTGAATCCTTAAAGCTATCAGAAAATGTGGATGTTCCAGACCCAGATCTGAAAGACAGTAGATTTTTCACAGCAAATTTACATAATTATAAACTCTCTAATAAACAACAAATCTACATTGAGATGAAGCAACTGAGACATATATTCATTACTTATGAAAACAATCAACAGTGTGATGAAGAAACAATCAGAAAGACAAAAGCCATGGCTTTTAGCAGGGAGGGAGAGGAACAATCACCTCTGAGGAGTGTGGGTCCAGCTCCATCTGCAGAGCTCACCAGACTGGTTTAGCACAGCAAGGCTCAGCCAGAAGATGTGGTTTTCCACTCCTTCCCTGTGGGGTTCTTGTTCCAGAAGCAGCCAGAGAGTACTAGGAGGGTTGCCTCTCCCTCTGCCTCCCCTCTTCCAACCACACACCCTCCTTGCCCCCACCTTGGGTTGCCACTGGCATCCATCAGCCCCTCCAATGTGCAGATTCAACCCACATGACAGAGGAAAACCAGGCTAGCAAGTTGGATCAGTTCACAGAAGTACCCAAGACTGCCAAAATGAATGCAAAATAAGCACTAAGAGCATGTGGCTGGGAAAGGGGAGGGGAGAAAGTAAAGTTCATCCCTAGCAGAAACCTGTTGGATGACTTTATCATGTATCATGAAACAGAAACCTCAGGGTTTAGTTTCAGAGCCAAAGGAATCAGTCTCACCTGTCTCCCAAAACTCCTCTTAGTCCCAGTCTTTGTGCCAAAATGAGCACTTGGCTATCCAGCTTATGGATGTTCCCAGATGGGGGGAAAAAAGGATTATTAAAATCTGAGCCAGTATCCTGGCCTGGTTCACAGCCTGGCTCTGTGAGCAGTTTTGGTGACCCATGAGAAAGGGGGGCAATGGTGAGGCACTGTGGGAGGCAGGATATCCTGTGTGGTAGCAGCAGCAGCCTACCGGCTTAAACTCCATGAAACTGCTGTCTCTGGCTGAGGTTCCCAGCGTGGTCAGAACTGATCTTAGCTATTGAGTCCTGTGGCCAGACCCTCCATCTGCTACCAAGCACACACTGATCCTCTGCTCCCCATCACACAGCTACAGGGCAGGTTGATTCAGCTCACTGGTTGGTAGAAACCTTTCCTCCTCGTTTGACTGGCTACCCAAAACAATCTGAAAGCTGACCTAGCAGAAAAATCATCTTATTACCATGTGATTACTACATCTAACACAAGTGAAGAAGGAAGAATAGAGGAAAAGGAGAGGACAGGTTGGCCATCTTGGGAGTAGCTTACCACTAGGCTGGCTTTGCAGCCCCCAAAGACCACAACCCAGCCCCTCTCCTCATCCTAGTTTTGGAGATCCCACCCTAGTTTTTCATTCCACTGTATGCTCTTACGCTAGTACAATAGTTGCAGGTCTGCACCACAAACTAGATCACTTTGTTAAGAGAAAAGCTTGTTTTTAACTCCAACCACTCCACTGGGCTGCCACAAGTCTGAGGAATGCTACTGGCAAGGTCTGTGGCCAGGGAGATGAATGGTTTTTTTAGCACTAAAGATGAAAAAAAGAAGTTTGAAACACTGCCCATGTGTGTCAGACCACAGGGAAGGTCTACATTTTAATGAAGAAAAATTATCTTCTGAGAAAGATGATCTATTTGAAGGAGTCAATGAAATAAGACCTGAGCTTTTTTTTGTAAAATGGAACTGCAGGCAAACTATTTTACAGTGGTTTTCTCTTTGCTGTTGACAATAGGAGAAGTGCACTACTTGATACAAGACTACTGCAGGGCTGCAGTGTTTGCCACTGGACATCAGGTCCTGAAAAAAGGTAAGCAGATGCTGATCAGCAGATTCATCAGATCTGCTTGAGTAACCCTGGCTGATGTTCAGAGATCAGAAACCAGTGCTCAGTCTGAGAAGTTGAAAAGTTATACTCTGTTACCCCACAAGTGGTAAATAAACACACAGCCCAAGGTCAGTGCTAAGAGATCACAGCAGCAGAGACGTTGCTAGCTCTGCAATCAAGACATCATGTCTTACTACTTCAACTTAACATTCTGTTGGATACTTGGCTGTAACAGCTGACTTGCCACTAAACTAATCATGTCTTTTGCACAAATTCCTCCCTGAAGGAGGGCTTATTTTGGAGCAAAAAAAAATCTGAATAGAACAAAGATAAGTTTTCCTGTTTTAGTTAAAAAATTCTATTAATTAATAAGGCATCCCATCATTCATGCTATTAAATACATACATACATATATATATATATATATATATATATATATATATACATATATATACATATATATATAAAATCAGTTTTTTTCTGATAGAGATGAAGATAAATGCATCCATTAAATAAAAATATATTATGGTGAAAGAATGTATACATTACAGAAAAAAAACACTCAAGAGTTCAGGAACACTGAACCTGCCCTGAGTGCAGGTAAAATAGTAACTTAATGCTCTCCACAAGCCCAACTATAACAACACTGTCTTCTCACCTGATTAACCACAACAACGTGAAAACTCCTTTTTTGGTTACATTTAACAGAATCTTGATATTTAATTGCCTATTTGCTGTTTTATGGTACTCTGCAGACACAAAGACTTGGCTAATCTTATCTTCCAGTAATTACTTCATTTTCTAATTCAAATTTCTATATGAAAGTAAGTATTAGAATGATAGGAATACTTCATCTGACATCAGATGATTTAGGTGATGTGATTTTTCAAAGCAGACTAGGACCAGAGCAAAATATGCATAAAGAGGGTAAAAGGTTATACAGGAGTTTGGAAAGAACCCAGCAAAACCTGCAAATATGTATTTTAGCACCACAGGCAAAAGAGTACTCTGATGTCAAAACAGTTAGGACACGGAAACAATAAACAGTCAAGGAAAGAGCAAGACACTAGAGTGACACAGTTAATCATCTTGATGACAAGAAGAGTGCATGGACAGTTTAAGATGCTTTAAAAAATAAAAAAAGGAAACCAACAAAACATGCAGAGAACCGTGATTGCTGAAAATCTGAAAGTGCTTGTATATTCCAAGTTTTGTGTCTCACTAATCTATCCATAATAGAGACACTAGCATAATTTTTCTAGATATTAATTCTAAACTTATTATTCAGTTTCAATAAATGAAAACCAGACAGTAAGTAAAAATCAGCTGACTTACATACATGTTCAATTACTCCTAATAACTTAGGCTGCTAAATAGAAATTTTAATCCTTATATGACGAAGCACAATTTCACTAGGAGGCACAAAGTAATTTGCCGAAAGAATAGGCTTTTGCTGAGACGAGACAGTGAAACTATATGGTGCATGAGAACGTGTTGGCGAAGAGTTCAGTTTTTGGTTTTAATTACTGCAGTTTTGAAAGGCACAAAAAAACATTGTAAATTTACAGGCATGCATATAACTTCCTCTGTTCATGATTCTTAAAAAATGCATCTTATGCAGCATGAGAGTTGCACCTACTACAGCTTCTGACCCCAGCCCCGCTTTCTTGCCCACATTTCACACAATGCACACAACTAAAGACATGATAAATGTAGCAAACAGTGAATGATCATCAGAGCATGGCATCATGGAAGAAGTTTGGGGCCACATTTGCTAAGAGCTCAGGTTTCTGAAAACCTCCTTTGCTTGTCCCCCTTCTGCTTACTCCAGGAATTTGGCTATTCAAACAACTCAATCACAGCCATTCCCACAAGGAAAAGACGGTCTCTGAAGTAGGCCCGAGAATACGTCACCGGGGCATAACATTGTACAGGAATCCTATGACTCACTAAGCATTTTTTGAAGCGAAATTGGAGTAGCTAGACCTTAATTCAATCAGCATGAAGGAAGTGTCTGCAGGCAGTGCTGCCCAGTCAGCATTAGATAGGCACAATGTTGCTCCTTCTCAGAAAAGAGTCACAGAACCAGATGTGAATTGCAAAAGGCCATCTTACCCCTTTCCATCCAGTCACTGCAGCGCAACGTGTGTTTGTTTTGCAGGCAACAGATCACTGTCTCCATTGCACTACTTTTTCTCTGCCTGGATTTACTTCTTTATATAATGAAATACAGAAATGCTATAAAAACACTGAAAGGGACCTGTTCCAATGTTCTGTATGAAAAAAATGTCTGCCGGAAAACTTGGAGTCCTTAGCAAACTAGTAATGTTGAATCATAAAACAGATGGTGCTTAAAAAGAGCTATAGAATTAGCAAAGTTCAGCTCCCATTCATGTGATTGTGGCATTGAGGATCCAGCCCCACATGATTATGGAACAAAAGCAATCACATAGCTTGGAACTTCTCAGCTCCTCACAAACTCAAGGTTTCCATTTGCAAGGACGTACCAAGATGTACTGGGGCGAGCAGTTCATTTGGAACTCTGGAGAGAGGGTTTGGAAAGGGTTCTTGGCAGAGTGCCTCACTGTGCACCTCAGGCACACAGCTGCTCCTCAACATTTCCATGTTCCAAAGTACTTTATTCATTACTCAGCAGTGTTTCAGAGTTCTCTGAAATAGGAAACCCATGTTGATCATGTTGAAGAACTTACACTATTCAGGGGATGATGTTTCTGCATTTTAAGGCTATTTACTTAAAAGCAAAAGGCATCCTACTGTATTTTGCTCCACCTGGAAGAAAATACTTCACTTGTGGAAGTCAAGAAGAGTTCAGAAGGTAAACTGTATGTTTAATAAATCTTGAGCATACTCACATGGGGAATCATCCACAAACATGGGGTCTATGTTATGCAGCAGTTCCACTCTGGGAGAAGGTCTTCCTTCACTAAGAGAGATTTCAAAAGGAAATGTTAATTACCTCCTACAGCTCACTAGGTTTCTGCATGCTTTATTTTAAGGCTTTCTGTCATCTTAGTAGAGAGTGAGCTCGTAACCCTAAATTGATTACTATCAACTTTAATCTGAATACTTCTTCCTGGCTGAGCAGCAACAACCTTTGTCTCCACAAGTTTTCCCTGACTTCAGTGGTGTTTATTTAGATTATTCGTAAGTTTACTGAGGGCCCTACCTAAGCAGGGTTTTACAACAACCAATTTTAAGAGTCAAATTTCACAGCATAAGCTGGCATAGCACTTGCTATTCTTTCTGCTTACCTGAACAAGTGCTGGAAGCATATAGCTGGGTGCCTCAAAAAATACCACAAGCATTGCTATCCCACAAAAAAAAAAAAAAAAAAAAAAAAACCAACCCAAAAAAACAAAAAAAACCCCCACCTTTGATTTCTAATTGAGGTCACAAGAATAATTTAGATACTTAGAATCTTGTTGTGTTAAAGAAGAAAATAATCCCTCTTTTTCTAGCCATTCAGTCCAGACAGATGGTGGGGAATAAGCCTCTGAATTTACCCATGAATTTTCTTAGCTATGTAAATCCCAGACCTAAAAAACTGAGTAAATGAAATTTACTCCTTATAAAGGGCAACCTGAGTAGGAAGACATAATTAGAAAGAAACATATCTACACAAAGACATGACAATAATTTATTATCTGACAATGAACCTAAATACATCCTTTCAGAAATTTCCAAATAATTTAAATTGTTTTTTCTTTCATTAAGGAGCTTAACTTAAGACACAAAAAATTGAACCAGGGCCCCTAAACTTCTTGACATTAAGAATAAAAAGTCAGGTAATATAAAACTCATTGGAGACTATAAAACTATAAAAAAATATAGTTATTTTAATATATGGAATATATCATTAAACAGCATTTACCTGTAATTTAAAATCTTCAGTAACAAACAAAATAATATTTTTTGGTCACATCTCTAAAAACATTTCTGGATTATACATTTTGAGTGAGTACAGAACTATCAAGAAGAACTAAAAGATTAAATGTATTCAGGTAATATACTATTGTAATTAATACAGAGGAATTACATTAATTAAGCTACAGTGTCAGTAATTCAATATATAGAAACTGCTACAAAAATGTTTTTTCCCAAAATGTGGGTGAAAGGCTAACTGTGCCCCCACCCCCAAGTGTATATAGTAGTCACACTCTTAATTTAAGAATGCTTGGCCTTATTTAAACAAATTTTATCTTAGGTTTAATAAACTCCATGTGCTCCATTGACAGCTGTGTTCAAGTGTGCCTTTTACCATCTGTTCATAGGTAACAGTAACAAGAACCAGTTAGCAAAAGTTAAACTAGGTTTCAAATTTATAGCCTGTGATTGACTCTGCAATAACAGCAAAAACTGGGAAGGTTTTCTTTCAGTTTTTGAGCTGTATCTACATTTTCCAGAATATTTTAAAAGAAAGAAACCACCAGAGTTATGGTAAGTAATCCAGTATCTTCCACCAGAGTCAAATACAGCACAATTAAGTAACTTATCCTATTTACTTCTCACCTTTATAGATTCAATATTCATAGAGTGCTGCTCAGTATTCACACAGTGCTGAGTGGGCAGCAGGACCAGGGAGGGGATTCTGCCCCTCTGCTCTGCTCTGCTGAGACCCCACCTGCAGGGCTGCAGCAGCTCTGGGGCCCAGCACAGGAAGGACATGGACCTGCTGGAGGGAGTCCAGAGCAGGCCACAAAGACCATCAGAGGGATGGAGCACCTTCTTTTTTGGACAGGCTGAAAGCTGGGTTTGTAAAGCCTGGGGAAGAGAAGGCTCGGGGCAGCCCTCACAACAGCCTTTCAGTACCTAATGGGGGCCTACAAGAAAGACAGGGACAGACTTTTTAGTAGGGCCTCTTGTGACAGGACAAACAGTGATGGTTTTACACTGATGGGCAGTTGATTTACACTGGATATAAGAAAGAATTTTTTATGATGAGGGTGGTGAAACAGTGATACAGGTTGTCCAGAGAAGTAGTAAATGATCCTTCCCTGGAAACATTCAAGGTCAGGTGAACAGGGCTTAGGGCAATCTGATCTAGTTGAACATGTCCCTGCCTAAGGAACAAGGGTTGGCCTAAATGACCTTTGAACCAGCTTATTCTATGATTCCATATGAGTCTATGATTATACCAGGCACGTTCATAGTGTTCAAGCAGACTGAAGGTAACTTCCTTTATAAATTTAACACGGACAGTGGATATTATATACTAAACATGGCTATTTACATTACAGCTGATAAAGTACAAAAAGTAAAGATTATACTTGTATTAATGTAAGTTTTTAATGCAGCAGTTGCCATTATTATTGAACCCATTTTTGTTCTGGGATAGAATACTGTTCTTAATACTTTTGATGTGATTTATACGTAATCATGAGATTTACTCCCTGAAGCTTATGGCATCACTGCATTAAGCTCTGTGGAGCTACTACATGGTACAGCACTGCTTTTCACTTTGAGTGTTACTCCAGTAATTCTGGTTGCACAGAGCATGGATATTCACAACCAGCATATATCACAAAACAATAGCCAAAGAATTTGGCATTGCATGTTGAAAAAAAAACACCTGCCTCACAGCAAAAAACATCAGGAAAACCGAAACAACATTCTGGGGACAACAGATAGGAAATTTACGCCTGTAACAGAGATCTGTTTCCTTAGAAGTGCCTTAACTCTGCCCTCCTTTCTATTTACAAAACTCCACAGAGAACACAGACTCAACTACAGATTCACCTTGGCAGATGTTCTGCAAGGGTATTTTGAATCAGGAATATGGTCTAGCCAGGAGAGCTACAATAACAAAGCAATAATATTCTCTAGAGAAACCTGCCTTTGTATTTTAATAACTGCCTGGGTAACCACATCTTACAATGCTCTAATTTTAGAATATTTATTTTTAGACTTCAATATCCTAATACGTCATCCCTCCCCCTAAACATAAGGAATTTTTTATGTTGTCTGGTTATTATTCTACCCTGTCAGATGGTAGAATAATTAAGATACGTCCTTATTATTTAATTAAACAGTTGAAAGCTGGTGTTTTTCAAAACAGTCCTCTATGTAAGAACAGCTAAATGAAAGCATGTGGCCTAACTTCAGTGATAGTATGAGAATCAGCTAGTTCATTCTTCTGATTTGTAAAGTTCTTAAAGCATACCAAAAGCCCTATTATTCCTTAGTGAGCACAAACAAAGATCTACATGCAATCTTTCACTTTTGTTGTTGTTAAACAGCCAGAAGGTGTCCTTGGCAAGGAATCCAAGGTTTTTCAGGGTGTGTTTGTCTTGCACAAAAACATTCTCAGTGTCACTAAGCAAAATCTGAGTCTTTATAACCTTGTCCTATTTCTCTGGATTTTATTTTTAATGTTTTCCTAAAATGATCATGTTTTAGATATGTGGGAAATAAACATACTCTCAGCTTTACACTGCTCCTTCTTCTGAATTAATTTATATCACAACAATGAAATTTTTAAACAGGTTCTTGATTTCTAAAATAAATGCACCCATTCAGTACAGAAGAATTCAAGCTGATCTTACTTCATTTACTACAGTTTATTACAGTAGTAAATATCAGTTATGATATTTCAACCTTATAAAAATATAAAAATGAAACTTGCCCTACAAAATATATAAGTAAGACTTTAAACTCTCTGCTTAATAATAAGCTTTGACAAAATAATAGTTACATGTACTCTATTTTATTCTGAATCTCTCGGTGCCTATCATACTGCTTCATGTGGTCTACAATTCCATTTTTCTGTTAATGCAAAATAAAATATTTTCTCTGAGCATGGACACACTAGATATTCAGTGCTGAAAATCAAGGTGTATCAAAAAAAAATCAACCGAAGAAAAACTACTTTGCCAAGTGTCTTTATTTCAACAGAGTAGTAAGCAGCTGGAGAACAGATGTTTCTTAAAAATGCAACTGCCTTTTGTAATACTTGCTTGGAAATATGCAGTAGAATTCAGACTCCTTGACTGGTTGCATTTTAGTATCGTTCTTGCTATTCTCAACTGCTATTTTTGTAAAATATATCAGTGATATTATCACCATATTTTCAGAAATTATTTATAATACCTACATGGAGCTATACTGTAGTCTTACCCACAATAATCTAAGGCAAGAGAAAAGAGAAATCTACTATTATTTATTATTTATTTATGAACCTTTATAAAATGTTGATACCTGAGACTGGAAAGATCTGATAGCTATCCAAAAGTGGGTTGACACAATGATACTATGCTAAGTTATTTGCAAAAAGAAGTAAAGACATCAAAGAGGAACTTACATTTCATTACAAAGGTACTTGGAGAAAAATAAAAATTACATAGTACGGGTTTAATTGCATGCTGCAACAAAATTTTGCAAAGAAAAATAGTCCAAGATAGGTATAGATGGAAAAAGAGCGGTACAATCTGCATGTGAAGACATCATCATGAACACAAGAGCAGGGAAAGGGCTCTTGTAACGACCCATGTTAATGACAACCCAAACTAGCATGTCAGCACAGCCCCAGCACATCGAGGCCAGTTCCACTGGGCAGGGACATCTGGAGGCAAAGCAGTGATGGCCCCCAGGGACTCACAGAGGATGCAGGACACAGATGCAGCATCAAAAGGACACAAACAGGCATAACTAGAACCTATGCACAGCAACCAACCTACAAAGAGCACAGAAGAAGCTTGAAGGACTTCACACCTGGCATCCCTGGACCTTTGCACCACAGCAACAGATGCTGGGCCCATGCGTTGACAAACATCATGGTGTGGGAATGCCAGGTGGATGGCTTGAAATCCTCTGCCTCTGTGTGTGGTGGGGCAGACTTCCTAGACACACACACACACCACTTGGTGAGTAAGACTGTCTAGCTGTGAGAGTGTGAGCAAAACCTGCTCTATTTCAGTTCCTATTTCAAATAAAATCACGTTCCTCTTTTATTAAGTCTTTCATTGATACAGTGCTGAAACAGCAAAGGGTCAGCAGATGGATGTGGAAAGAGAAGACAAGCTTTAGAGTTAAAATCCCTGTCAAAGAGCTTTTAAATACCATGCAAATTTTTACCTAAGAGCTGAAACAGTGAGAACCCAAACAGTATACTTGCTCAGTTTCATGCACTGTATGACACAAACTTAAGAGTACAGGTGACCAAAAGGAACGCAAAGGTATTTTTGTCTACAAGATGAGTGCTCCTGAACATCATCTTTTCCTGCTATTTCCTCCTAACCGTTATTTGTCTTCTGGTTCTTCAGGCCAGAATTAAGGCCTGAATGTATGAAAGGTACACTTGGCTCTCATGTGACTCTCAGCACTTCTTTGCACTACAAGTATTTAATATTAATTAGTGTCATGTTAATCTGATTTCTAATTTGGACTACCAGTAATTTAAAGTCATGATAGAAAGTTCATCCTGGTCTAGAATTTCAGAATTTATACTCAGCATTTAAAAATTTATGTTGAATTTCTGTGTATTGAATACATATTCCTATTTCTATAGTATATTACATTTTCATAGTATATTACATTACATAGTAATTTTCAGTAGTATAATATTTATTATAAATTATTGCATTATATTATTATATTTTTAGTCTACATGAACCTCATATTAAGAACCCATTTTTTAAATACTGATCATTAACAGACATATTTAATCAAAATAGATTAAATATTTTTAATCTAATCTGAAATAGATTAATTTTTTTTTTAACTTCTGAAAAGATCTGCACCATCCCATACATTATTTTGAATATCTAAATCAAGGTTCCAAATTAATGATCTTTTTCCTTTAGATTACACACATATGAACCAGCAGGCTCAGGATGAAAGTGTCCTCCTCCCCAAAAAAAAATCACAAGAAGCTTATGCATTTATTTATATTAGACTCTACTGAAAAAAATAAATAGATGCAACACAGTGATTAATTCTCCTTTTCCAAATGAGTTAGAATCTTATCAAGTTATAATTTCACTCACTGTGAGCCATTTGGTCCCAGAAAAACAACATATTTGAATTTTTTGTCAGGTATCACCAAAAGGGCACTGTGCCTTCATTGTTTGCTATCCAATACTCAAGTGACCTTTTGAATTATGGTCATGAAATTTAATATACTCATTTATCCTGATTACATGGGAAAATCATGTGAAATTTGATATTTTGGCTGCAAGGTCAACCAAGGAATAGCCTAACAGTTTGAAAACCTGACTTGTTACCTGTCCAGACAGAGGCCCTCTCTTTGACACACCCAACAACGCTGGTAGTCACCTGCTGCCTGGCAGTGCCAGTAAAGATTGCATTTGTTCCCTTTACAAAGACAGAAATGCAAATGTCAGCAGTGCGCTGGCACAGTTGTACCTATCCTTCCCAACAACTCTCCTGCTGAAGTAACCTGATCTGAGAAGATGAATCCATTGCAAAAATACATGGTTGAAACTGAACCTGAAGTAGGCAGGAATTCTAATGGTAGCTAGAAGAAAAATCTATGGTTTAGGTGTACCCTGGATCTTGCTGATGCTAAGTTTCCCCACAGGAACACTGACAAGTAAAACATTTTACTTTTTCTGGCTGGATGGGAGTCTCCATTCCTTCCTGGCAGTTAATGATCCTTGGCCTCAATTATACATACAGTTATCTTCTTCCACTTGGAAGAGAGCCATACAGTACACCTGGGCACAAGGCCATGAGCTTCCTGTAAACTCCAGCTACTGCAGAACACCACCCCTGAGCTCTCCTGAAACACAGGCAGCACTAAGAATGAAATCAAGCTTACCAGCTTCAAACAGGTAATACTATAGGTACAGACAATCCAATTCCGAACTCCAGATACAGGGTTTAGTTCTGGGGAGGTGTATGGGGTTGGGTTTGGTTTTGCTTTTTATTTTTCACTCCAAGACCCATATAGATTGATGATCCATGGATGGGTACACGGGCTCAAATCTGCCTACTCTAACTCTCAATTTCTCATCTCAGTCCCTAATCCAGACAGCACTCCTGCTCGTGCTTGTTTAGGAATTGCTTTTAACCCTTGCAATTCACAGTCTGGGATACTAAGAAACACAAAAAAAGAAGGGGACAAAAGGTGATAACACATATAATATGGTATACTCTACCTGCTATAAAAGCAGAACAAAGGCTACCAAAAGAAACACAACATTAATCCTCAAGTGAATAGGGTGTAGGAAATAAAATTGTTAGTCCTTTTATTCTGCTTTAGCAGTACTGAATTTTCCATCCTAAATTATTCTTATGTGAATTAAAACAATATTCAAAGATCTACTAAAATAAATGTAACTTATATGAAGACAGACAACAGGATTTAGCCCTATCAATGAATACCTTACATGCAGCACAGAAAACAAAGAAACAAGGGAATTTAAACCAACACAATTTTTGCAAAACTAAAGGCTGGTCACAAAACTTTCAAATTCTGCAGAAACTTAGGTTCTTAAGGACTTTGTAATCCTTTTTAGTGGAATAAAAGAATATTGAAATAACACAGCTGGAGCTATGTTGCCTCTTTTTCCAGTCATCTAAGCATGTCTGCACTGTGCTTTTGAGTATTTGAGCTTGGTTGAATCAGTTACAACATCATGACCTTCAGGAACCAGGTCAGGTGTACTTTTGTACTCAAAGGCTTTTCAAGACACTGGACAACATGACACAGTTCCATGCAAATGGTTACACTGTGAGCTAGCCTGACAAGTCCTGTACTGAGCTAACAAACCATCAAAGTGGGATCCATGTTCACTGAGTTTAATGTCTGCACAAAATTCCCCTATGTCCAATTCCAGATGCATACTGCAGAGACACCTAACTGAGCTCTGTAGAGAGCAGGGTTTGGTCCATAAAATTTACTAACTTGTACTCCATGCTGTGCAAAATCAGTTAACATACTACAGGATCACAGAATGTTCTTGAAGAAGTATAACATGCTTGTGAGCTGTTGTGTTCATACTGAAAAATTCAAAACATCAAGTTAAAGCTGTATGAAGGCTTTGCATCTGTAACCAGGATTAATTTGCAACCTGGATAATTCCCTCATAGACAGCACAGTTAACTGCATTTATACCTTCCCTTTTTTATGGGAAAGGAACAGGCAGTATTTCCCTCTCCATTCCAGTTCTGTTTCCTGGGCTGATTAAATTCTGCTCATACCAGAATGATGACTTGGTGACTCAACATGAAAGTTACCTGATAGTGTTCCAAACATCAAAACCATCCAAAGGCTTAGTGCCATTGGTATGTCCTCCAGCAAGGTGCACCAGCGTTGGCAGCCAGTCAGAGATATGGATGAGTTCATGACTTTCTACACCTTTTTGTTTCAGCAAAGGACTTGCAACAAAGCCTACACCTCTCACTCCTCCTTCCCAGAGGGTCCATTTTCTCCCTCTCAGTGGCCAGTTATTTCCCCCTGCTAAAGTTTGTCCTCCATTATCTGAAAAACAAATAAACAAAAAGAATTCTTGGTGAGAAAGAAACAGAACAATCTTCCCCACACCATCTATTCATCCATTTGAAAAAACATTTTCACAATACAGGTGTGTCATGTGAGTATTTGCATACTGCTGTTAGGTGTCTATATAATGTCAAACAATCAGGGCCAAGTAAAAAACATATTTTCACACCTACAAATTACATCAATGAAAAGCTATCACTAGGCAGAGATTATCCCATACCACAAGACAGTAATTTAGAAAGACTGTGCTAAGAACAACTTCTGACCATGATTAGGTATCCAAAGACACCATTAGGTATCCAAAGCTTTCAGAACCAAAGACATCAAAAATTTAGTTTCAAGTAATTTAAAGACCACAAGAAGAGTTGCTATCAATGCCATCATTAGTACTCAGAATACAATGGTTTCCAAAACAGCATAACATGCTTGAAATGGAAACCTGTTATTCCAGTCTCAGGAAAATACTCGCCCACCTAGTTTAAAAGCAGGGCTTTTTCCATATTTTCTGGCAGCCACACATAAGGTTAGACAAAACAGAATCTCCTTCTCCTCAGGCAGAATGATAAAGCCCTAATAAAATGAATTGAAACTAGTTAACATAACTGAAGTGATTCTGAAACTGAATTTATGTTTGGTGAGGATAATATATAAGATGGTTACAGAAAAAACTGAATCACCACAACTACAGAAAAATCTATGTGAATTAGAGATGGCTCATGGTATGCTCTTCTTTTTAACTCTCTCTGACCAAGCTTCCACGCTCAGGAAAAAAACCAGATCCTTGAAGTTAACAGTAATGATTCTTTGAATTTACTTTCAGTACTGTTATAAAGTTGTTCTTGTTCAAACCTACTTTAATGCTCTCAGAAGAGTCATAGCTGACAATAATTCTGTTAAGCATAATTTTCCTCTATTTTAATGAGGTTTAAATTATTTCAAATAGTAATTGCTGAACTGATATTCCGTGTAATTTGACAAGTTTGTATTGTATTTTCTAATTTAAAAATTAATTAAATGAATTTGAGGGAAGAAACAAGAAGTTCAACCTCTCACAGAAGAACTTCACTGTAACCAGAACAAAATTTTCTTTCTGGTTGACAAGAGTTCAAGAAGCATTTGGACATACTTTTGGGCACATGGTGTGATCCTGGAGATGATCCTGTGCAGGGCCAGGAGCTGGACTCAATGGTCCCTGAGGGTCCCTTCCAAGTCCCTTTCAACTCAGCTTATTCTGTGATTCTGTTTTTAATTAGGGATCAGTGTAAACCCCCACATCTTTCTACTGCACACAAAAGACCACTTTTGATCTACAAAGGAATAAACCATGGATATCTGTGAAAACTTTGAATGGCAGAAGCCTAAGCTAAATGAAGCACTTGGCAAAAAAATAATTATTTGAAAAGAGTTAAACGTCCTGTGGCCCAACTAGCTTCCAGTTGGGTTGCCCACGTTCCTGCATTTTTGGATTAAAAAGAAATTAATGAAGATTGCTACCATTATTTCTTGCACAACAATGTTGAGCTCTCACATCTGAGAACTTAAAGCAGTTGCTGGTTACAACAAAAATGAAAAAAAAAAAACCAACAAAACTATGTCAAACCACGACAATCAGTTTCAACAATTCCTTCTTCTCATAATGTAAACAGGAATTCCTGTCAGAGCTACTCATGGGACAGAGTTTTCAGTAGCTTTTAACCTTTGGTGGCCTTAGAATAAAAGGCATCCTATCCACACTGTATTAGAGCACAGTTTGGACACACAGAGGAATCAGACCTTAAGTATTTCACATACCTCCCTTGTATCACAGACTGCTCACCGTCTCTATCAGTTCACTAGCAATACACCAGGGTTCTTCTAATTCCTGATTATCAGCAACAATGTAGCAAGTAAATTATAGAAGTAGGTGGTATTTCTGAAGAATAGTGAGAGAGAAGTTTGCACTTCTCAGGTTACAGTCAAATCTTTATGATACTTACTTTTTCCTTGCTTTCTGTAAAAACATTCACATTCTGCCAGCTTCTCTACACATTAAATTCCCTGATAAAAGGAGTCTATCTAACACACATTCTGTAAAAACTTGTGTCTTTTATTAACAGTACATCAAGTTTAAATGAAAGGGGAGAAAATTGTGTTTTGATAGTTGATCAGATATGCAAATGAAAAAACAATGAACATATGAAACAAAGGTTCATCTCCCTCATTTGACTGCTCATTCTAACATTGCTAAAACATTACTTTTTCCTTCCTTGGGAATTTGTGTTCAATTGCTCCTTCTTGTGTAATTTCTTGACTGAGTTAAGAAAGTGTTGAAGGAGAGAAAAGGATGGTTTGTGTTTTGATTATTAAGGTCTGTTTCCTTTCTAGGTAGGCAGAACACAAATGATGTGTCACTAGCAGCTTGCATGTAAGCAACACCTTCACACAGTCCGAAATGTTATTGAGAACTTCAAATACCCACGGTTTGTTAAAGAGCAGTTGGTTACATAACAGTGAAAGAACCTAATGGGAGCTGAATTAATAAAATAATAAGCTAACTACTAAATAATAAAGGGAGAGGGAATAAACAAGAAGCCAATGATTGCATGGAGTACAGACCTGACAGAAAGCCCATTCAGGACTGTAACTGCTGTTCTGGTCCTTGTTTTACCTCCAGAAGTATGTCTGCACAGCAAGAGACAAGATGGGTACCGCTGTGCGTGTGTGTTCAGGTACATCTCCTCTAAATCAAGAGCTGCGGATGTATATATTGATGCTAAAAGTTTGCATGGGTTCAGAAAGAAGTTAAAGTTGAAAAAATTATACAGTTCCTATATGAAAACACATCACCTCAGTCGCAGGAGTTACTTCAGCCACAAACTGCTGAAGATTTGCAAGTTTTCACAAAGGTTTCCTAGACCTGTGCCACAGAGAATTGCCAGAGAGAGTGGGTGCCTGGCTTGACAGATCCTTCATCTGTGGAAGCACAGCCACTCTCATTTTCTCCCAAAGAAATTATTCCTCACTAACTCCTTATGCCATTTTACCCAAGTGTCTCAAACATGGAACAAATTCCAAGTGGAAACTCACATTAGATTAAAACACACACTTAGGTGTGAGACAAATGAATTCATTGTTCCTTCATATTCTACACAGGCTTCATATCTAATTCTAAATCTATTTCAAAACAATATTTTCTGAACTATTTATCACACACTTTTGTAACCGTTTCTCTCCATGACTATCTTATGTCAGAAAACAGTCTCCAGAGCAAAGCTTTTGGAATCAAGCTACCTACATCTTGTGGACCTCATTTATAAGATTGCTTAGAAATAAAGTTTCAGCCTTGCTACTTCTGCTGAAAACACAAGCCTCCTCCAGGCATGACACTTCATTATTTCTTTGCTGGAGACAAACATCAAATATGATTTTCATTAAAAATTCTGAAATAGTGTGGAAAATGTATGTTTCTTATCTGTAAGAATAATTTTTGCAATTACATCTACATAATTTTGACTACAGAAGTACCCATGACTAGGGGTATTAAAAAACTGTAAAACTAACCAACTCTTGTCTGTGAAGAAAGGATGAAAGGGGAGTTAATAAGGCTGCATCCAGAAATTATGCCACTTGGCATAAGCATTATTTAGCCAATTTATGCAGGTTTGTTTTCTTTCTTTAATAGAAGCACATTTCACACATTTTTAAAGAGCTTTATTCCTTGCTTGGCTTGCTTTGAGAGATGTTTAGCTACTCTTTTTTTCACTGCATTAATCACTCTTATTATGCATTTTAATGAGGGGGGTACCTAGATGCTTTATTTCCATTCTCACCGAATTTTCTTCTACAAGGTGAAATTTGTGGCAACAAATGAGAATATGGGGAAAAGCCAGTCTCACTAATACAAGAATGGGCTGAAACAGAATTTGTAGCAGGCACCACCACCAGCAATGAAAAAATGCACAGCACATATATGCTGGGTAAATGACAAAACAAGAGAATAAAGGAGAGCAATGGAAGCTTCCTGCCTACTTTAAAATGTAGTTTCCATCAAAGCTGAATCAACATCAGCTTCAATGGAACAAGCAAAAACAACAAAAATATGTCAAAATGTACCTCCATTCCAGAACAAATTAGGTGAAAATAGGACATATTTTCGACACAGAAAAACAGAGAATATAGCCTATTCTTAAAATGCAGGTGATTGCCTTTGGAACTACTGTGGTCCTCTTATTAAAAAGAAAGAAGAGGAAGGGTTACTTAAAAAAATATACTTAATGAAAACCTTTCAACGTAAGAAAAACAGATGTAAAGTAAAGCTTATGTGTCTTGAATATACAATACAACTTTAAAAATGAAGGCAAATGTTCTTCTCACAAACATCTGCTTTTGTAATTAATATTCATTGTCATATACATGAGAAAGAGTTTAATTTGCTAAATCTGTAATTTCTAAACTGTAAGAGATGTTTTGCAGGAGTTTTTAAGGGAATCAATAAACAAAACTATACAGAGAGGCCCTTCTGTTTCTCCCAAATACTTCTCTGAAGAGCTGCCAGCTGCCAAACATTTTGACTAGCGCAGTGTGTATATACAGTGATGTGGGATGTGTGTAGCTAGCGAGCAGTTTAATGACTAAGATTTCTTTAAAGAAGAGATGGACAATAAAAACATCAATAAAACAATTCTGAGAGCAATAATTAATGAAGCATAGATTCAAGTCTTTGGATGAACTCACTTTCTTACAAAATTACCCTGGAACTGAAGCAACAGTCTGCTTTGCACTATAAAGACACCATTGGAAATAGATGCTCACAACTACGGGGAAAGCTTTGTATGGGATTTGTACATCACTAGACAATAGAAAACCAAAAAAAAAGGCAGAAGTGTTGACTTAAGAACAAACTCTGACAAATGTCCTTCCCAGGATCATAAACATCTCTGCATGCATTCATTGCCAAGAAAAACTCACAGTAGTTACTGAACTCAGGGCAATATTAATAGCATTAATAGGTTTGTTTAAGCACCAGAGATCACTTCTCTGAGAAATTCAGTTTAGAGTGATCAATAGGTTTGAAAGTTATTTTTAGGAAAGGAAACTAAATGGAAACAAGTACTGTAATACTGTGTAAGGCCAGCTCTCTAATAAGGAAAGCTTAATCTCCCCAAGTTGTACACATTAAAAAAAAAAAAATCTATTCTTGTCTATGCAGTGGAATGAAAAACTTATTAAAAAAACTATAAAGATACCTTTATAGTTTGTTTTTTGGATAGTGGGCAAAACACTATAATAAGAGTTTCCAAAGATCACCTAAATACAGTATAGGCAACACCCTACCTTCTCCACATGTGGACATGTGGACCAGGTACTTCCTCCTGTGACTTGTACTGCCTGCACATGCTATCTTAGCAGCTTTTGATCACAATCCTGCCTCATATTAATGGTTTAGAACAGAGGTACTATTTTCTCTGCAAATAGGCCAGAAATTAGTCTTCATTTAAAGATATTCCTTGCTGGTTTTTTTTGTCAAGTCTTAGATAGGGCTTAAGTGTGTAGGTTAAAAGCAGTAAATAGTACATTAAAACTTTTTGCCTTTTTTTTTTTAATCCCCCAAAAGAAACAATGTGTCATCTTGTACAGTTACCTCTTTTGTTAGAACAGACCAGGCCTTGTTTCAATTACACTACAGAAAAGTGAATTTTATTTTTCTTCCTAACGGAGCATATGTTTTTTGTCTCCCTTGTGACCACTCAGGTTGCTACATTCTTCTTTCAACCACAACTGAGCTACACCCCACAGTTCTGTTGACATGCCTGGCAAATTGCTCTAGACAAGCTCTTCCGAGCAGGTTTCCTGGAATTTCTCCAAAGATTCATCCAGGACTGTATCTGGTGCGGTTATTAAGCAGTTTTCATGCCAGCACTTCTCTTCAGTTTGCATTTTCTTAGTTCAAATAATAAAGAGCTACCTATAAGTCCCCTTAAGGGGAAAAAAAATCACTCTTGCTGACTACTTGAGTCAGAATTAGGACTATTTCACAAAAATACTCCTCATTTACATAAACTGTCTTTAACTTCAATTTATTCTGCATCTTCCACTCTGCTGAGATCATATAAGTGTGTTTAAGTTTGTGATACATATTATACAAGCTTGATTACAGTATCAGAACTGTAATTTTAAGTATATGTCCTTATAATCTTAATTCTCAAGGTAAGTTTAACAATGTATTTGGCATTTGTAGAACAAGGAGTAATACAGAAAATCTTTATGACAATAATTTTAGAAAATGCAATAGCAATTATTTAATTACCACCAGAAGAATTACAATCTTAAGGAAAAAAGTTCTCTTCCACCACAACAATCCAATATGGTATTTCTGAACTGTTTTTCTCTGTATACCTCAGTGCACAACAAATTCTGCACAAATAAATTCTAGCAGTAAGTTACAGAAGACCAAAAGTGCTTGATATCACACAGACACACACAAAAGTAAACATGTTAAATGTTTTACATTTCTGAGGTCTTCAAATTTAAAGACTTCTTAGATACCTACTTATATTATTTTTTTTAAATAGCTCTCCAGAATTTTAATACATATGTATGTATATAACTCATATTCCCACTGAGCAAGAAATAACCGACCAACATTTAGGATTTGACTGATTAGGAATCAGTCAAAAAAAAAAAAAAAAAAAAAAAAAGGTGAGAGAAATCAAGTGTAATGAAGTGCTATGTGCCAAGAAAATCTTTGACTGTGAAAAGACTACTATCCTATTCAGAACATACCCCAAATAAATAATTTGAAATAATAAATCTGCAAGGGCAAAGAAAGAAGAAAACTTCAAATATCTAGGATTATACAAATACAATTAGGTATCATGAATCAATTCAGTATTTGTTTATCATGTACTCGTGATAACTTTAACCAATCATTAGAGTCTTTAAAGATCTAGTATAACATTTCTGGCTCCTGGCTATCAACACCCAGGTCTCCTTTTTCCTGAAAGCAGTTTGCCAAATAATCCTTATTTACCTACAGTACTTCTCAAATCCAATGTCAGCATGCCCCAGCTTTTTTTTTTTTTTTTTTGTCTTCCACCTGTACTTTAGATCCTAGTCTTTTTTTGAATTGATTTATTTCTCTAAAGCTGCAATAGAAAACTCCCATGTTCTTTGATTTCTCCTCAAGGGCCCCTGCAGTAAGCTGATCTAGCACACATCTGTCTGATATTGCAAACTGAGCCAAGCTCTGTTTGAAAGCCTTGTCTAAAGCCACACAATATTTTTGAAGTGAGTACAGACCAGAAGAAAAAAACAACTTCAATTTATTTTATAATGCAGGATACTTCAATATGTTATCAAATTAAAGCATCTTCAAAATTAGAAAAAAAAACCTTTTAATCCTGAAACCAAAGGCTGCTACCATCCTAAAGCCATCAACTATATGTAACCTAACACAAAATATGTGCATAAAAAGTTTGAAGGGGCAATGTGGTCAATAATGATTCTCCTTACAGTTTCTTGCTTCTGATTAATATATTAATGGTTTTGTGAAGATAAGAGTGAAACTAAGGTGGTTCCTCTTTGCTAAATTGAACAGAATCTCCCTTATATGCTCCCTCATTGCATTTTAAAAAATAACTGTTGTAACTCAGAAGGATGTTCAGCTTCCAAGTGCATCCCCCATCCCTCCCTACCAAATAGAAGACATATGTCCATATGGTAAACAGACAATAATAAGAGGAGGACAGGATAAGGCTGACATACGACCAAAAATATGCTGGGAAGCACTGAATTTTACGCATTAAATTTTCTAAGTGCAGAGACTGTCCAACAGCTGGCAGCACCTAGGTGTTTTTATGCAGTAAAGGCATTCAGAAGTTTATTCTGCATAGGTTTGGGTTTCTTCCTCTACTTCTGGAAGTCTCTAAGACTGTCTTAGAACAAGCCTAGTGCTATTATCAAAATACTATTACGGATCTAATTAGGAGGCATATTTATAGCAGCTTTTGGAAGAAAAAAAAGCAGGAAGGAGGGATGTTTTTATTGTGCTTACAGATACCCTTATAAGCAGCAACCAGCCAAAACCACCCCTTCAGATGTACAGAAAGATCTGACCTCAGACCTGCTACATTTGTACTTTAGGCTGCACGTTGTAAGGTAAGAAAAGAGGATGCTATCCCAACTGTGAAGACAGGAGCTGGTGGAAACTAGTTTTAGTTTCACATTTACTGCTGATCAGTCATGTACAAGAAAAGAGGTCACTGACTTCACATGAAGCAGAGGCACTGAAGTGCACATGGCCCACAGGGAGACTGATAACTTTAGAGGAGCATTATTTCACTCTTCTCAAGTGGCATTTGAGGGGGAGAGAAGAAATTACTACTTGGACCATACAAACTTTTTGTTTTCTTTTAAAAAGAAAAAAGAAAAACACAAAAGAAAAGCAACCCAAAAACCCACTTCCAGGGACACAAAGCTGCCAAAACTTAGAATTAAAATGCAAACAGCAGAGACCTAATCTAATATACAGGCATTAAAGCCCCAGGGTTCTTCCCAGAACCCATATTTTCCATCCTAATATCCTGCACCCCCTCTTTCTTGGAGTTTGTTTGAGAGGAAGCTGCTCTGATTGCCTTCTGTCACTCCTCTGGCACACAATAAACAGAGCAATCTGGAGTTAATTTAAGCAGTTTAGCACATCAGGATACAGCTGGGAAAGGTTTTGGGAGAAAGGCTGGGGAGAAAGAACAGGGCTGCACAAAGTCCAACCCAGCCTGTACACAGGAAGATGGTGCAGATAGGCACCTCCCAACAACATCACCTGCAGAAAGGGAAAACTGCCCCATGATGAAACTCCCCCATCAGCCCAGGAACAGCAGAAACCTCGGTGCAAGGAATTTAGAAATCCATTCCTAAAAGCAGGAGTGGCAGGGCCACTCCTTCATGCCAAGAGTATTACAGCTGATCCTTGGCCATCCAGTAGTAACCCAACCCCTCCTCTGTGTCTACCACTTTAATATTTCACCCTCTATAAGCCAGAGGGTTTTTTTCTTCTTAAGTTTAGACACATGCATTGGTTTTACACTGTGCAAAGGATGACTTGATTCCGGCCATTGGACAGATTTACATCTGTTTTTTACATCACTTTTGTTTGAGTTCTTAATCTCTTGGGACCCTAGCTATACCCAGAATATACTGACTGAGTTCATTACCAGAAAGAAACACATACCTGCTGGCAAAATAATATAAAAATGAAACAAAAGTCTTTAGTTATTACTTACCACAGGGGACATTTTTAAAAAGTGCAGCATGCACCTTAGGAAGACATATGTGTCCATATGCTAATTCTCACACCGAGCCATAAACCACAAAAACTGAAACTCTTTACTCCATAGAGTGAAGAAAATTACATTCTTTATAACACTAGTCTTACAGAGGGGATGAGAAAGGCTAATCGTTTTGTGATCAGTTGTAACTGTTTTGCTTGCTGGAGTCTGTGTTATTCTCTGAGAGATTATGATGAAAAGAAACAGGTACATTTATTGAACAAGATGGAAACGCAACCATTTTCTCATCTCATATAGGCACTCGTCCAGCATTGTCTAAGGCTCTCCCAACAGCCACCTCAGCTTTTGCTAAATGCAACCAAGATTGCTGGGGAGTAAATGGGTTATTTTATAAGTTAATATGGTGATAGAGAAACACTAGTAATGGAGAGTAATGGAATCTGTTCTGAAGAGTTCTGTATCTGTTCCCTCTAAAGACCAAAGTAAGGTTTTTAACCAGTTTCCATATATCCGTTCTTCAGAAACGCGCTATGTTTTCCAGGCAGGGAAATGGCAAGCAAGCTATTTGCTGAGTGAGTGATTCAGAATATGTTTTGCATGTTATTCCTTTCTTTAACACCTTTGCTTGGTTACAAGTAACAATGGCTGAATAATATACTGCTGAATCTAAAAAACGGATGTTAAGCTGGACAAAACCGAACATATGTTCTCCAAAAATGAGAAAAAAACTAGCATTTACAGTTGTGCCTAATACTCTTCCCTCCTTCACTCTGTCACATCAATGCTGCATTCAAGTGAATGACAAGAAGGAACACTTAAATTCAAATTTTTTAACGTATTAATGATTATTTTATTCCAACTTTGTTATTTTTCCCCCCAGCTACATGCCAAAACATGCCCTCTTTAATTACTCCCATGTTTGAATCTCTGCAATCTGCCTGCACCATGCTAGTTCAGTAAGGTCACCAGCAATTTCCTCTTGGCAAGATCCAACCTTTCTCCAATATCATCATCCTTGAACTTTCTGCCACTTTAGTTCATATTTCCTGAATCCTGAAGTTGTGAAATCTCTCCTCTTGGCAACATCTAGCTGTACAGACCACATTCAGTCCTCAAATATACGCTATAACTCTCAGATATTTTAAGGGGAGTTGTTAATATGCACAACAGAAACGACTGTAGACTTCAACAGAATACTCAAATTGCATATTTTGCTCTTTGTGGGCATTATAGTTTTAATGGCTTTGTGCCTAATGATCATTCCCTAGAACATTTACCCTGGAAACTCCATCCTTTACAGAGTATTTTTTTTTCTTTTTCCACTCCCAAAAGTGGGAAAGAAGCAGAAAAATCCAAACTACACTAACAGATTTCTCTGCTCAAAGACAGTATTTCATTACATATGAGCTTTAGGCCTGGATGGTCAAATGATTCACAGTACACCCATACTTCAGAAATAGGCCAATCCTATAATTTTCAGAAGACATCTTCCCTTCTTTTATCTTCAAATTTCTTATCTAATACAGTGATATTAAAGCCATAAAGCATATCTGCTTTGTGATTCAACCTATGCTTACCAAATTAATTTCTCCACTATTGCTTGACATCCCTGATGCCACCAGCAGTAAGAATTTATCATCTCATTTATATCATTGATCAAACCACCTACACGATCCTTCCTCAGCCTGCTTAGTCCAACCCTGCATTAAGAAGTATTAAGTCATAGGGTAGGTCCCTGCAAATGAGGGGTGGCTAGAGGTGATGGTGGCATCTCAAGTGGTGAGCTCCCCTAATCTCAACATTTACAGCTGCAGTTTTATCTTCCTTGAAAAGGGCTTCTGCCCTCATGAGTAACCACTACCTGACTCATATATTGGTGAGTCCAGAAGTCATATATTCCCTCTACACCCACTTTAGCAGGGGAGTTTTACTAAATCCTACTTCAGATTTCTCTTCAGAATACGTGACCCATTAAATCAGGCAAGGTCTTCAGGTCCATGTTTTCCCAAAGCCTATCTCCTCATTTGCCTTAGGCTGCAGGAAGGCTCTTACTGAACTAATTTAAAGAACAGAGGTAATTAAAACCTTTCAGATCACACAAGGGGCAAACAATCCCTAAAAAAGGCTGATATGATTGTAAGTATGCTTACTCTTCACACAGTTATGTCAAAATTATCTAGATTAATAAATTGAAACCACTATAGCTATTTAAAATGCTCAAGCTACCCAAGGTCACTTGGAGATAATCACAGGAAGCCACGTGCAGGCCCTGAGCAGCTGAGAGACCTCAGGAGCAATTGCCTGTGAAAGGAGACACCTGTGGGCAGAAAAAGCCCTTGACCTTAGCCCCATACATCAGCATCACAGCTATTCCTCCACCTGAGGTATGCATTTTTCCTTTTAGTTTTGTTTTTGTTTCGGTTTTTTTTTTTTTTTTTTTTTTTTTTTGTTTGTTTGTTGTTGTTGTTGCTCTTGGGGTTTTTTTGCCCTTGTATTCTTTCTGGTACCTTTGACTTTCTAATGAACTGCAACGGATGGTCACCAAAAGTTTTTCTCTCCAAGTCAATGCAAACCATTTGTGGCCAGTAAAATCTAACTATTAAATTGTTTTAAACAAAGGCTTTGCTTTTACAATCCTGTGAAATCACTGGAACATAGGTTGATGGCAGCAGAATGTGTGATACATTCAAGTAGGCAGATAACAATTAATATCCTCTGCAGTCAGAACTGCAATTATGTACAATGTCACAGAGAAAAGTAATGGAATGCACCTTTTGGTTTTATAACCCCCATGAGTAACAGAAGAATAGTGTTGAAAAAATTTGGTCTTAACCAAAAAAACTTGCAGAGGATGTCTTTCTTTACATCCACTTGTTGCAAATGCTTATTTGATTGTAAAATGTGTTACAATGCTTCAGTGCAAACAGAAAGGAGACAAAGCAAACTTAAAGAGATACAACTATTAAAACTCTCATTAGGTTCTGCATACCAGATGTCAGCACATCTCATTGTTGATTTGATAAAGTATACTCTTCCAAGTCATGAGAAGCAGTACAATGCTTCAATACATCCAGTTTTCTGCAGTGATCAGTAACAATCTTTTGCAAAGCCTAAACATGGAGATCATCTACAATACAAGAAGTCAGTAATGAAAAACCTGTATTACATTTGCTGCATTATTTGGTTTTATGTGTTGTACGTTAAAGCCATTTACTCTAAAATATAAGTGAAATTACCACTGCAGACTTCTGATTCATTCTTTCCAACCAGTTCAAGCTACTCTGGAATCTTAATACAGGATTCAGGGTCAGCTCACTTCAATGTGCACAAAGCTCTGGCTGTATTTTAACTTGAGAAAACACAATTGGAGGTCAAATGTAAGAGCAAGCACAGGCAGCATTCCACACAGCAGCAGTGCTCAAAGTGCAGATAAAAGAGGGAGTGTTTCTTCCTGCTTAAAAAGAAATACAAAGATAGATGCTGTATTAAAAGAGACAGATACTCCAGTCATACTAGGCATGTGAAGATGTCTAGAAACATAGATTTCAAAAGGGCATAAAGAGGTTTAGAGAAAGCAGAGGAATGATTAAGACCAAGCCGTAAGCAACTGAAAAAAAACAAACAAGGAACCTTCCAAAAGGAGAGGAAATCAGCTTATTAGTTTCAGTGTTAGGATGAAGAGAGGAAAAAAACCTGCAGTAAGAGCTCTCCAAGCCATTTTCACATCAGACATTGACATAATCTCATATACTTACCTGTGGCCAAATCTTAGCATCCACTGCCTAATAACTAACATGCTCATGGATTTCAGTGTTTCTCTGGTATTTTTAACTCAATGATCTGTAAAACGTATGGCTTCCTTTGCATTCAGCACGTCTATATTCTGACCATCTAAATAAATTCTGCTGGTTTTACTCTCCCATAAAATAAGGCAGAGAGTGATAATCTTACTTTTTTAATGGACACTAAACCAATACTGCCCACCAATATCGGTCCATTATGTTCTATGTATAAGAATAACATGAAATAATGGAGAGTGAAAGAAAGAACAGTAGTGCAAAGCTTTTATTTGAAAGTTCTCACATTCTTCTGTAGAGTTTAGCTCAGCAGCATACTTTAATTCTGGAATATTCATAAATATACAAAACAGATGTACTAATCAACCCATAGTTTATATGGCCATATATGAAAAAAAAGAAAAAGCAGGGAAGGAAAACAGATCCAAAACATCTCAGCAGGGATTCAAATAACCTTTTTCAGATACTACTCATTTGACTAAGGCCATCTTACCACGCCTGCAACTTCTTCCAAATTCTTAACCCAGACTAGACAACATTGCATGCTTCTTTCACAAGTGAATCAATGATTGATTTTCCCTGTGTTTCTATAGGGCTGTCACTGATTGACAAAGTAAGTCCCTTGGAGAAGCTATATTTCTAAATAAATACTAAAGCTTTGTGTCAGATGGTTCTGCGTTGTTTCAAACAATATTTATCAGTTACAAAGGAAACCTAAAAATGCATGCATATAAAATAGCAAACTGCTTTAGTACTATTAGGCAATTATTGAAAAAATACTGAAATAAAAAATTGTGAAAAACTAAGAAATGACATTTTGATAATTTTGTATTACTTTCTATAATATAATGTACTGGTAGAGTTCTCAGTCCTGAGAGATATGGGCCAGGTAAAGAGTGAAGACAGGATCCTGAATTGCAGGGAGGCAAACTTCCAGCTCTTCAAGAAGCTAGTCAATAAGACCTTCCCTGAGAAAAGGCCCTTGAGGACAAGGGAGCGGAACAGAGCTGACAGATCTTTAAGGACATAGAGGGCAAAAATTCCTGAACCCCAGGCATAAGAAATCAGGGAAGCAAGGCAATGGCAGAGTCAACCTACTGGTAAAACTAAGAAGAAAATGTACAACGTACAGGCAGTGCATTTTATAATGTGGAAGGGCAAACAGGTATTCTGGAAGAGGTACTCCTGAAACAGGAAGAGTATAAGGATGCAGTCCAAGGTACGTATCAAGGTATGGCTGGAGCTGTGCATCCCTTGGTAAGGGATGTAATGAGTAACAAGGGCTTTACAGCCAGGATAGGAAAGTCAGGGGAACGGAGTTCTCTCACAATGGAGGTGACTGACAAACTGGTAAGAAAGAATGAGGAAAAGGCTGAGGTAGTCAACAACATTTTGCCTCAGTCTTCTTCTGACAGTCTCTTTTCTCACGCCTCTTGAGTGGAAGTACCACAAGAAAGGGAGCAACTGTAAGAGAAGATCAGGTTCATGACCACCTGAGGAATTTACATAAATCTACAGGACCTGACAAAATGCATCCCAGAGGCCTGAAACTGATAGTGTTGCCAATCTCTGCTCTCCATGATAGTTAAAAATTCATGGCAGTCAGGGCAAAACCCAGGTGACTGGAAAAGATAAACATCTTTAAGAAGGGTATAAAGGATGACTCTGGGGACTACTGTCCTGTCAGCATGACCTCTGGGCAAGTCCTCTCAGATCAGCCCAATGGTCTTCTAAAACAAATTGACTGCATCAGTGGACAAGGGAAAGGTTACAGATGTTATTTATCTGGACTTCTGTAAAACCTTTGACACAGTCCCCCAAAACATCCTTCTGTCCAAACTGGAAGGATGGATTTGATGGGTGGGCCGCTCACAGCATAATGAATTACGCTGTATGGTCACATTCAGAGAACCAGTCAATCCCTCCATGTCTGGACATAGATCAGTGATCAGTGGTGTCCCTTGGGGTCGGTATGGGGATCAGCACTGATTAATATCTTCACCAATGACACAGTGGGACCAAGTGTACCCTTGGCAAATTTTCAGTCAACACCCAGCTGAGTGGTGCAGCTGACATGCCTGAGGGACAGGATCTCTTCCAGAAGGACCTGGACAAGCTCTGGACAAGCCCACAGGAATCTTACAAGGTTCAACAAGACCAAGTGCAACGTGCTTCACCTGGGTGAGAGCAACCCTGGCAGCAGCACAGGCTGGGGATGGACAGATCACAGCAGCCCTGCCCAGAAGGACTTGGGGGTGCTGGTGGCTGAGAGGCTGGACATGACCCAGCCATGGGCACTCCCAGCCCAGAGAGCCACACATGTCCTGGGCTGCATCCAGAGCAGTAATCATTTCCTAAATTTTATGCATCTCATTGTCCTTTGAAGGGCTGGGGCTTTAGGAGCAATCATGTTCTTAAACTTAATTGAAACCACATGGAGGTCAGTGTGACGGCCATCCAACTGAAGCAGAACTGGAAATTATATTAAAAGTTAGCTACGAAATTATTTCATATGTAACCTACAGAGTTTAAAAATCCATTTTAACAATGTTAGTGTCTTGGTATTGTTGAAAACAGATCGTGTCAATGAAATGACTCATGCTACTTTCAATATTTCTACAAATCAGATTTCTGAAGTCTGCAACTACAAAAGGTGTAACATGCAAACAACCTCAAACAAGTGAAAAAGATAGAAAGTAGGACAAAACCCCTATTCCTATACTTTTCCTCCTGTTCCCTATTTCTGATGGGGAGACTACAGAAGAGCCAAACCCCATAGTTTCGTTTACATTAAGTGTTGACATATGTATTCCATAATGTAAATCTGGACTTTGTACGATTTTGTTTTAAACACTATTGAAATTACAGAGGCAGTAATATTTCACATTAGTAAAGAGCAAAGAATGGCAACTACAAGCAAAAGTGATTCAACAATTTAAATGCTCATATGTATTTAGCAGACATGATGCCATCACGTATCATTTAATGTGTATTATGTTATTTAAAAATGAAGTAATGTGTATAAGCAGGAGACAAGTCTAATTGTCTACTAATAGGTAATGCTTAATAGTTGTACATAATTTTGAATGAAAAGCACAATCAGTTGCCATTATCAACAAAACAAGCAAGCAGCTAGTGCTTGGTTTGGTTGGGCATTTTTTTAGCTTTTTATGTGAATTTTGCATATGTGAAAGGGAATTAAATAGCACTTATTAGTGACAGACACAATATGAGCAAACATTAGACAGCATCAATGTACAGCTCTGTATATGCATCTCACTTTTGACCTCCAACATTCTTGCTGAAAGTCTAGGTCACAGAACAGGACTTCAGAGCCCTTTGTCTGTGTGATTTAAGCTCTGTTGTGAATCACAGTTAAACAGAGAGCCCTGTCAATAATGCTGGTAAAGGATCACATTTGGGGAAAATTTTTCCCCTCTGATCTTCACAGCATAAATAATGCTTACTCTGTACAAGTTCCAAGTGCAGAACTCCCATTAAGGTTTCATTAAAAAAAGAGTACAGAATACACAATAGAGATCTACACTGTGGATAGGAGACTCGCAGCATGAATTGGAGAATAACTTTGCCCTTAATTTGAACTCATGTTCTTCCCTGCTTCCCCACATTGCATCTGAAAGATCCATGTGTAGCTGCGTCTTCCAGTCATGCTGCAAGTATGAGTGAAGAAGAATCATACTCCCTCTGATGACTTATAGGAAACACGTATTTCCAACAAAATGAACCAAAATTATTTGGTAAGACCAGCTGATGAAGAAATATCTGTCGTGTACTTCAGTCTGATGTTGTTTACTCACAGTGGGAAGAATAATCTTGAATGTTCAATTTTCAATGGCAGAAATGCCCCTTTTTCTTCAGAGTGCTGACACATTATTTTATTTCCAGTGCTTGCCGATTTATTTGTGTATGTGTGATGGAAACACTATTGAAAGCCGTTCAATTAGAGGGACAACAAAAACTACACCTTCTAATATAAAATTCTGTTAATGTAATTCTTATTGTACTTTAAACACAACCATAGGGTTTTTTTTTCCATCAAGGGAATATAATACCTTTCCTGCATCAGAGCAACATTTACTGAACACCTTTACTGAGTATTTACAGAGTAACTTTTATCGAGCTGTGCTCCTATAAATCAACCTCTATGTTTTTTTGCAACTCACCAAAACTGCCTCCTTATTCTCCTGACTTTTCCAAAACTGGGGGGGGAAAAAGATCTAATGGGAAAAGAAATTGATGTACACAAGCTTCCACTACTTACAGACTTAGCCCTACAAAAGAACATTTTGGTGGGAAATGCCTTTTTCCATCCCATTGATTTTTTATTTTTTTTTTGCTTCTTAGTACAGTTTTCATGATAGTAGCAATCCTAGCACAGACAGTTTCAGTCAAGTGCTTTCATTGTGAGCAGACTCAATAATTAAACAGGTTTTAGTAGTTACAGACCCTGTCAAGCTCTACACCAGCACACACCATCACTAGACATGACAGAAATATGGAAGGAAATTTTAACCCAAAACCAACAGGAATAACCTGACAAACTGTTTATATGTCTGCAGTCAGCAAGTCAGACAAAACACTGTCAGGAAAACTGTGGATTTGTCCCACTGACAGGACAAGTTAACTTGACCACATTTTGGGTATAGAAACTTCTGACACAAAGAATAAAGGCTTCTCAAACACTATTATGGAGAACAAAACTAGTATAATTTAATAGTATTCACAGTTTAAGGCAACGTTTTGGGAGCTGTGGGAAATTATTGAACATTACTGTTAATACACAAAATGAGCTATTTTCAGCATTCATCTCATTCTGAGGAAAAAATTACTAGCATAACTATTAACATGCTTAAGTCAAAGCTTTATACAAAACTGGCCCGTTTGCAAAATTTTGGGCAAAATTCACTTCCAAGTTTCATTTACAAATGAACTTCACTTCAAGCACTGGCATATGCTAAAAACAGGAAGAAAAAGACAAGATTCAACTTATGATTCAACTTTAACCATGAAGACAAAAAAGAAGCTAATATCTCTGGTATGAGGTTACTCGCTGTTCAGGAACTTGGCTTTGCAGTGTTACATTTTGCATGGAAAAATCTGGGAGGTTGGGGAGGGATTAATGCTAGATGGAATGGAAGATAAACAAACACTTCCTACAACACATTCTGGGTTTTTATAGGATTTTAAAAGGGGAGGGGAGGAGGGAGTCAATATATTGTCTATCAATGTCTATCAGTATTGATCTTAAATCCATTTCCTTGATCTTAAATCCATTTCCACCTTTGATAACATATTCTCAAAAATGTATTCTCATTATTATTATCTGCATAATATGACAGAGAAGGTCTTTCTTAATTTCTAAATTATCACTCATACTTTAACATGAAAAAAGCCTGAAAACAAAAATAGAAGCCAGCACTGGAGTACAAAACACCAACCACATGCACCTTTCATGTAACAATTCTAATGAATTTGTGATGAAAATAGTGAACTATCAGAACCTTTGCCAGAATAACAATAAAACTTAATAAACAAGAATTTAAAAAAAGGGAATAGATTAACTCAAATAACTGTGTGATTGAAGGTGCTTGCAGCTAAGGTACCTGTGCTTTTTTTCACTCAGGAAGCAGCAGATGCTCAGGCCATAGACGCCCAGGCATATTCCTCACTGAAAACACACCAAACCTCACAGAAACCTCTGAAAGACCAATTAAAACAAATCTTCAGATCTGCAGTAATAAAATCTGAGAGCACAACCTTCAAAATCAGCACCTCAGACATCACAGACAAGAGAATAATTGCTCTAGTCAGTTGGCTTGGCCAATCTGCAATTAGAAAACTCTGTGAAGCCCCTTATATGCAAAAGTGAAGGAGCAGGAGCTAATTTTTGCACAGAGATACCAAGAAGATTAAAAAATTCCCTTAAGGAATCAGTGAAAGTCAGATTTGTAGTCTCAAAGAAGGCATTGGAAAAAGAAAATCCCATTATTTCATTAGTCAAAAGCCACAATATGTGGGCTGGAATGAAAGAAAAAAAAAAAAAGAAAAGGAAAAAAAAAAGAAAAGGGAAAAAAAAGGGCAGTATGAAATTTTGTGGGGGGAAAAAACCCTAGGGTTATGATAGAGACTTTATAAACATCAGTATCTCCAAAACAATCTGTGTTCTTATGAATCATAATTCTACAATGATAAAAAGACCGTCTTTTGGAGTGAAAACAGTCATCACTGTCACATGCTCCATTATGGAAAGGATTTATGTGGTTTCCTCTTAGCAATGTAAACCAAGGCTTGAAAAGTTACATGTGTTTTGCTTTTCAAAGCCCTCTTATGGCAACTACTGGGCATTACAGTGCTAATCCACATTTTAAAATGGGAAGAAATACTGGAAGAAAGGAGTGTTGCTCCACAGTGTTTCAGTATAACAAAGAGCTGAAAATTAAATAAAGCCAGGATAGTAGCTTTAATACAGAGCTGAAATTACGGGTCATATTCCTTTGCTTTAACGTTGGCAAGTTCTTGTAATACCTTGCAGAAACTATAATCACATTGTATTGACAACACATCTTACCTCAAATCACAGTTCTGTATTTGAAGCAAAATGTGGACTCAAAGCCCATGTTAATAGTTCTGAGCCAAATTTGTACCATTTTAATGCTTTTTATGACCTTTGTTTTAAATCGAAGCTCTGTTCAGGGACACTGGTAGTTACATCCTCCTATGACTGCTTAGAGGAGAAATACACACTCTCTCATTCTCTTTGATTTCAAGTGATCAAAAGGCCATGGGTACCCGCCACTGCTGCATTCATTTTCATCTGTTTTGCTTAAACAAGCAATTATTTTATTTTCACCAATGATCTCGTTAGCACAGAGTTACTTGCATCTGCAGTGTAAAATATGCTCCACAAAAGCAAATTCTACTTCATATCAAACCAGTCAAGAGTTTTCAAGCTACTACTTGATACACAAATATACCACCACATGCCATTGAACATGCTCACTTTTTTCTTATTTACTTGTAGAAATAGCCTGGCTTCAAAAAGATGCCTCAAAAAGAGGGTTGATTTACAGGACATACTGATGGAGTCCAACTTTGCTAATGACCAAAATAATGAAGTTACATTTTTATCCTATCCATCAGGCCACTTTAAAGAGGAACTTATGTTCTTCTACACTTTCCATAAGACTCTTTCAAAATGTGGAGTATTTCTACTTGTCAACTGGCATGTTTTCAAGGCAATCCCTCTTGAGCCATAACAAATAGGAAGAAACATGAAAGAGTATAATAATAATAATAATAATAATAATAATAATAATAATAATAATAATAATAATAATAATAATAATAATAATAATAATAATAATAATAATAATAATAATAATAATAATAATAATAATAATAATAATAATAATAATAATAATAATAATAATAATAATAAAACCCCTACCACAAGATCAAATACTACATCATAGTCTATGTTTTTTAAATATGTACCCACTAAAGAGAAATCTACACTTTGAGGTCAACACAGAGAAGTAGTCAGAAGATTATGTTTGTTGCAATGCTACTTGCTATAATACAAAATACAAAATGACCACCTGTAAATTATTCTTTGGACAGGACTTTTAAAGCATGGAGAGATACAAACACAAAAGTGTGAATTTTGGCCTAAACTAAAAAGGAAATAGTAATGAATCAAGTAAAATGTACCATAAAAATAGGGCCTTCTTTTTCTTCTACAGACTTTCAACAACACCTTTATCCAACCACATAGCTAACAAAACAGGGAGTGCTTTTCTCATAGAATGGTTTGGGTTTGACAGGACCTATAAAAGTCATCTAGTCCAACCTCCCCTACAATGAGCAGACTTCTTCGACTAGATCAGCTTATTTAGTGCCCCATCCAGCCTGACCTTGAATGTTTCCAGGGATGGGACATCCACCACCTCTCTGTGCAACCTGCTACAGTGTTTCACCAACTTCATTATGAAAACTGTCTTCCTTATATCCAGTCCAAATCTGTTCTACTTCAGTTTAAAACCATCACCCTTTGTCCTATCACAACAGATCCTGTTAAAAACTCTGTTCTCCTATTTTTTTATAAGCCAACTTTAAAGTACTGAAAGCCTGCAGTAAGGTATCTTCAGAGCCCTCTCTTCTCATGGCTGAACAACCCGAACTCTCTGTCCTAATAATGAAGGTGTTCCAGTTCTCTGATAATTTCTGTGGCCGTGCCCTGGGCTCCCTCCAGCAGGTCCATGTCCTTCCTGTGCTGGGCCCCAGAGCTGCTGCAGCCCTGCAGGTGGGGTCTCAGCAGAGCAGAGCAGAGGGGCAGAATCCCCTCCCTGGCCCTGCTGCCCACACTGCTCTGGATGCAGCCCAGGACACGTGTGGCTCTCTGGGCTGGGAGTGCCCATGGCTGGGTCATGTCCAGCCTCTCTGCCACCAGCACCCCCAAATCCCTCTGAAGAAGTATGATGATTCTGTGTTTTTAACACTGCTCATTAAACTTATGGATAAACTTTATCATTCCCTAGATTCTCCCTTGCAGTCTTCATTGAAATCCTTAAATTCATTCTTAATCCCACAAAATGGGAAGAACTTTCTTGGAGAGAGTACTTGATCATGAAGAAAAGTGTGTGTCCCCTGCTGTGTCCCTCTAAGCTAAAAAAGGGTCTCCCAATGCCAGAACAGCACTTGGGGCAGGAAGAGGCACTTCTCCAAGAAGACATGATCTCAAGAGCTGGAGGTAAATAATACTAGAATCATATGCTCATATTATAGCTACCAGTGCACAGCACGACTCCCAGTTCCAAAGGACCTGGAAGCTGTGCAGGGAGATCTGACACAGCACAGCTCTCTGCAAGAGATGCTCAACTGCAGATCCTCGCATGTTTCTTTTCAACCATGTTCTAATGTCCGTTCTGAAACACACCACCTGTAAAAGCACTAAACAAAATATAGAAAAAACAAATAATTTGGTTTTTTCCCTTTTCTGGTCTTTTTAAAATGTTTTATGGTTCTAACACTTGGTTTTCAAAGCTGGGTCCTTATTGCATGCAATGTTTTATGCCTGTAAAGAATAGCTGCGTGAAGTAAAGTGAGAACACTGAAAAGACCCAAATCACTGGCCCCTGTCCTGCCTGATTTAAGTCCAATTTCCATGCATTTTGATCATATTAAATTTAAGTCCTGGAAGTTTAAACTGCCAATTAACTCAAAATAAGTCCCATTAGATAGAGTAGGCACTTGATTCTCCTAATTGTTTGATTCTTGTTGAAATATACCTGCAACTGATTGCAAAATAATCACTGTTAAAAAACAGGGTACACCATCACCATCCAGAAAAATACATGTTTCATAGGCAAAAAAACCAAATTTGTCTTTTTAATTCACTCATACCTTGTAATTCTAGCTCAGATATATTTAGTTTTATTCCACAATGTACTGAATAAACATTACTGAAATAACTACCAAGCCCCAGCCTCAGCAAAGCCTGGATTTTTTCCATATGGAATAAATACTAGTATAGTCTTCCATATGTCTTTGCTTACTTTCAGTTCTAAATATAAAAACATTGCAAACAGAAATAGGCATAGACAAGTTATCAAATCCTGCTAGATCCAAAACCTGGACATAAATATAACATCATAAGGCAAACAGGTCTGGACTCAAAATTAAATTCCAAGATTCTGAATGCTATAGGAAGCAGCTGCTAAATTCAAAACACCAAAGCGCATTTTCATCAAACTTTCGTTGGTTCTTTTTTTGTTTTGCTTGTCTGTTCATTTCAGTTCTTTTTCTTGTATTTGAAGTGTTCACATAAAATTAATTTGCCATTTTGACAGCCCTAATATGTAAAGTGTGGGCAAAAGAACTACTATATGCATTGAAAGGTTACTTCCCACTTCCAACCAAACAAGAGTAAATATGTTCCTGAAACTCAGCCAAGTAGTTCAAAAAAGTTCTGTTTCATTCTTAATTTGGAAACGAAGTAGACTGCTTTGCAATGTATTATTTACATTACTCTAATAATCTAGAAACCGGATCGTGTGCCTGTACATAGAAAAACTTAGACTGTAATTTGGCTGACTAGACTGCTCGTCATATTTTCAGCTGTTTTATTAACAGACCTTTGTTTCATGGGACTAAGATGCCAGTGAAATACTTCAAAAATGAGAAAAACTACACAACGTCTTAAAATGAGGGAAAGAAACAGTTTTGGCTTCAAACTGATTGCTGTCTAGCTGTTTGTGCTTCCTGCAACACACAGCAATTCACAGAGAGGACAGACTGCTTCAGAAGAAATAAATTTGTAGACAGGTCTCAGTAAGGATTCAATTCTGACAGATCCTCAGTAACTGCAGCGTCAAGTAGGATGCTTCTAACTCCACTGCACTCCTCAGGTTTAAAAAAAGGTATTTTTACACCATCAGGAGCATCCCCCATGTGCACAGACATTACTTCAGAGTTGTTTTTGTCAAGCTTGAGAAAGCCCTAAGAGAAGGGAGAGAAACCGTTGTTTCACTCAAAACTCCTGCTCAACTTTCCTCACTCTTATGTCACTAGAAGATATCCAGAGAAAAGACAGAGGGGCCAGATGTCTCTGTAGTCAGCTTGTTAGCAAAGTTATTACTGAAAGAATACTTGAAGGAACTTACCAGTAGAGAAAACAAAAACCGTGTTGTCCCAAAGACCGTATGTTTTCAGAGCATCAGTAAGATTTCCTACCGCTTCGTCCATAAGAGTCACCATTCCTGCATAATGGCGCCTCTTCACATCTTTTATGGAAGAATATGGTTTCATGTATTCTTCAGGGACCTCAAGAGGTTCATGCACAGACTGAAAGGCGAGATAGAGAAAGAGGGGCTGGGGTGGAAGGAATAGAATGGAAATTAGTTGAACGTAAAGTACTAAAGTTAAACATAAAGTGCTAAAGTTACTGCAGCAAAAGCAGAAATCTTTTATTAACAGTGCAGTAAGTGCCCTTTGATTTCTTCTACACCTTCTATTCCCTGCACATAAACTAAGAAAGCTTTGAAACATTACTTTTGAAAAGCTGTGGAAAAACATCAGCTGTATCTTTTCTTCATAACATAATTGTTAACGATTTCTTTCTATTAAACTTCTCTTAAGCTTCCCTTCTCTGCTTAGAAGTGCAAACTACTTGCTACACCATTTCTAAAAATGTGTTAATTGTATGAAAATAGAAGAAATGGAGAAAGGTAGCAGGCCAGGACAATGCAGACAAAGCCAATTTTGGCAGCAGATGAGTTTTACTACTGCTACTTCTCATATTTAGCTCCATGCACCTATTGAATAGCCCTGAACTGCAGCTCAAACACAGCTCTCTGTATTAACATTTCATCAATGTTTTTAGAAACATTCTTTAATGCTGAAGTTATCAGAGCAGCAGCTGTTGCCTGTACCTTCTCAGTTTTGTGATTGGCTATAAGATCTATAGCTCTTTCTGTGAATAAATTTGTGGAGTACACATTTTTAAATCCAGTTGCAACTTCTTCTCCATCTCGAAAGTCCAGAGCACAGCGCGTCACATTCTTTGCTTTGATGAGGACACAGCGGTCATGAGTATAATAATCCTCACTGCCAAGGAGATAGCCTACAACAGGAAAAGATGTCAAATGAGCAGGCCAACATTGTGTCACATAAACACATACATCAGGAGGAGGAAAAAAAGTCAAACACAAATGTCAAAACATTAGTGGTTTTGAGCTAAAACACTAATTCAATCCTGGACCACCTACTGTGAGACCCCTGACATGTCTAAGTAGCTCCACATCCAATACCTCATAGGCTTTTCATTGCTAATGCCAGCATTAATTTCAAAAGAAGTTAAACATTTTGAAAGCAGTTTAATGACCTCTAACTCGTACTTGGATGTCCATCAGCACTAAACTAATGCATTAAGAGCCAAGGCAGTGATCTAGCTGTGAACTAGTCTGATTTTTGGTGGTATGATTTCTATGTTTGTATTTTGATGTAAGGCTTCCACCTCTACCAGAAAGTTTGGAATTTTTAAATCCATTTATTCAAAAATACCCAAGTATGAATCATCTTTTATGTCTGCTGTAGCGCAATTTCTGATCCACTGCTGACACCAGCTGGTGAAGAAAAGACACTATCATTTAGAGATATCCAAAATAAATTAAGTAAAAATCCTGCATGTATAGATTTGCTCCTACCTAGGGCTACCCTCTTAGGCATCGAGAGCTTTTGTGTTTTAGCAGGCACGAATAAAACTTTTCAAAATCAAAATACTTGAATCTCAAAAATTACATTTGAAATTAGATTTTAGATTTCTCCCCCAATATCCTGAAAAAAATGGATGAATCTGAAAAAAATACAGCCTTATGTTCTGCAAAAAAAAAAAAAACAAAAAAACAACCTGGGACAAAAATCCAAGATAGAAGAAATTTACTTGAACTTTTTTTTCAGCAGCTGCAGCTAGTAATTTCTGCAAACACAAATGTACAGAAAAAATGAAGTTATCTTAAATAAAATACAAATGTCTACTATATTTTTAGGAGAGTAAAATGGTTAATTTTTCAAAAGATGAAGTGATTTTATAGGCAGATTTCTTTGCATTTGTGTACATTGCATCAATGTACTCAAATGCACATGTTGCATTTTTTCCATTTTGAATGTCCACTGAACAAGACTGCATCAAGTGTGCCATGGAATCAAACACCACTAATCATAATGGATGCCTACTGGAATCACGTGAACATTGCAGGATACTAAACCACTATATCTTCTGAAAAATAATGTCACATTGGGCACCCAAAAACCATACCCAGAGCCAGCCTGTCCTCAGGCTCCTGCATTAAAAGCCTGCTCAGTCCCAGGGTGAGAATTCACAAGGAACAGCAGCTTACCTACACCCATGCCATCAAAGAGATCCCAAACTCCTGTGAAGGGATGGGAGAAAGCACAAATGCTTAAGCAATGATAGCCATTATATTACAATCCACATATATTCACTTAATTCAGTTGTGAAACCATGGCCCTGAGCTCCCTGAAGAGTGAAACAAACTAAACTATCAAAGGGAACAGTTGTTCCCACCTCATGTGTGGACGAGCTTAGTTTATAAAAGGCACACACAGAGTCACACTCTTCATTTAAGCTGTAGGTTAGACACGAGCAATGTGGTCTTCTGCACTGAAATGAACTATTTTGAAATTCATCATTCAAGGAAAGTGTCTCAAAAACAATCAAGTGGATATGGACCTCTTTGAGCTCAGTGCCATGCAGAATGAGATGTACATCAGACAGCCCAAGTCACATAACATCCGTGACACTTGTGCAAAACTAATAAATGTGGAATTGATACGGGGACAGGAGCCCAAGCCACACTTGGAACAATAATCAATGCATAGCTACAAGTTGCTCTGCAAGTAATGCACTCACACTCAGACAAGTGAGTCTACTGTTTAGCCTGACAGCTCAGTTCCTAACTTGTGAGTTTTTGGATACTACTTTATAGATGCTTTCACACCATCTCACCACCAGCTCTGGAAAACCAAAGCTACACAAACTGGCTGTAATCCCCACTCCCTATTCCCCTGTGCTGCTGTAGGTAGGAGACAGAGTATTTGGACTAAAAAGTTAACTCTGGGAAGGAGGGAGGAGTGAGGGAAAATGGTAAGAGAGAAATACTTTACTTGGAGCCACACAGTAATTCTGATACTTTCTTCAGTCAGCTGTAAAGCTTGAGCATACATTTAAGGCATTATCATTTTTAAAGCAGTGATACTTTGGAAATGTGCATACCGAGGTATGGCTTTACTTATAAATCAACAGTAAATCCGCTGCTGTTACAAGAAAGGGGCAGTTTGGCAGCTTCTCATCCTTTTCAACACCACATTTTGCCCATATTAAATCAAACCATTACCAAAGTAAGTGTCAAATCCTCTGCGGGTTGGAAGACATTCTTTTCTGTACATCCCCAAATGCCACTTCCCCACCATATGAGTAACATATCCAGCCTCTTGAAGCAGCTCTGGGAGGAGTTTCTCATCCAATGGCAGACAGCTGGGCTGGCATGGCCAAATTATCTGGTGTTGTAAACCTGTGTGGATCTAGCAGAGAAAAGAAGTGCGAGAGATCACTTACAATGCAGCCCACAGGTTAATTTATAAGCAGGCCAAAAAAGAAGCACAGCTGCATTAGAGATTAGCATTATTTTTAGGGCATCTTCATTTTATCAATGTACCACTGAAGATGATGAGGAAGCTGCAGGGTGGAGGGCAGGGGTTGCATGGAGGAAAACAAGAAAATAGCACTGCAAGAGTTAACATCTTCCCAGACATAAATTAAGCACAATAAAAAAAAAAAAAAACAACTCCAAACCAAACCAACTCAAAACAAACAAAAAAAACCAAACAAACATACACAAAGCCTTTTATGCTTTTAGCTAGAAATCTAACAGTCCTCTAAATCCTCTAATCTAATGGTCTGTTTGAAGTCTAGGGACATCTCAAGATGGAGTGAGACATTTTAAATGGGATTGAAATGGGCAAAAAGCACATGGCAGGTGAATCTATCAAGCTTTTGCCTGGATCAGAGATCAGTCACTGGAGGAAAGGTCAATAAAAGAAAACTATTTTTCTACTACTCTTCTAAATGGACATTCTATATACACATTTGTATATTTATTTGCATGCTTTAAATAAGTACAAGCATCATAGAAAGCATTTGGGTATGGAGATGACACAAGCTTCACACTGACTAGATCTGATATTCAATAGTTCTACTAAAGTTTCCACTCTTACTAAGTTGTGAATTTTGTATTTGTTCACAAAACCATCACTGATAACAATACTTTGAGTAGTATATCACTCCTGATATAAGAAACCTCCTCAGTTACTGATATTATATGTATACAATTATATATGTTTTGTTCATATATTAAATATTTCTAGCAAACTGTGTATGTCAAAGCACAAAGTCTCCAAGATCCTGTGGAGCAGATGACCCCAGATTTTATGACTCCGATAAGCACACCAGTGTAGCAAGCTGTGTTACTAACTTTGAAAGCATTGCTTTGAAATTTAGCAACTCTCTGAACTAACTTTTAAAACAAATAAGCCATGATCTTAGGCAACTGGGTGAGGCCCTTTTCTAAAGGGCCTATTACTTTCTCATTTTCTTTGAACAAGGAGGTTTCAAAAGTTAAATTATAGTATAGATTTTCTATTATAGATAAAAATATTTAAAATATTTTAAAATTCTTTATTACAGAAAGCATGAATATACAAATTGCACAAACTAGCAAAGCATTGTAATTTCTTTCACTGTATCTAGAAAATGAGAAAATGGACAAGGAGGCAATTATAAAAAAATATAGCTATCATAGCCCAATACCACTGATTTTCTTTTAGACGGATTGCAAGGTGACTACCAAAATCTCAGCTCCAGATTTAGGTTACTTTCTCAAGTTTCTAAGCAACTGTTAATCATATCCATGGGTAAAACAATTTTTACAAAGATCCCACATATTTTCTGCATAACATAATTATTTGCTGCATAATTACTGCTGCACGGAATGCTTCCTCTATTAAAAAAAATTAAAGAAAATTACTTCAATTTTCTAATATTATTTCACTCAGTTGCAACATGGTCAACATAAAGATTACTAAATTTTCAAGCCAGATGTATGGGATGAATTAAAATCCAGACTGAACTATAGGTATTTTCAAAGTCCATTTTTAAGATGTGATGCAGCAGTGGCCCCTTTCTTAGAGAGCACATTCAGATTATGAACTGTATTTTAAAAATATTCACTATGAAAAAATATTTTAACCGCCTCAAGGGTTGGTAAAGATAATGTAAATTGCTTTTTCCTATTCATCATCATTCGTTCTTGGACTTTTCAGGAACGAGACAAACGTTACTTGGAAAGAGTGTCACCTAGAAAACATTTCTGCAAGAGGAGACAGCATCCACTAATACAGTATAACATTTATTTTCTTTCACCCAGAGCAGTTTATTTGGCAATCACTACGGTTAGCATGGATGTGCAGGACTTCTTGAGACAGAGGGGAAGTTTCTGAAACATACTTAACCTTTTGAGAGTTTCTTCCTTCTGTCTATGCTGTGTGTCCACACTTTCTTTCCCACCCCCCACTCCCCCTGTTTTTTGCCAAAACTGCAAAAAGGATGGGAAAGGGTAAAATTATATCAGTACTGATACAGCCCAAATCTTACACCTGTACAACTGGAAAAAAAAAAAAAAAAGTGGGAAAATCAGGATAACCACTATGAACTATTTAGACTAATGACCACTCTTCGCGCACTCTATCGAGGAGCGCAGAACATCACCTCCTGTACCAGGTGGAGGTGAATGGATAGCTTGTGATGCATTTGGGCGCTGCACTGGAAACATGTAGCAAAAACTGAACAAGTAATGCTCATTTGCTTCTGTATGCGTCTCACCCGGGTTGTCCAGTGGAAAAATATCCAACAAGCAGGCGACTAGGGCAAGGATATTTTCCAACACAGGCTGCCGTGCCTGTTAATCCAACCGAAGCATAGAGAGCAGCTCGGCTTTTCTGGAACAGACCAATTTGCACTGATTCCACATCTACTTTACTCCCGAGCTCGCCAGGCGAAGTTTGCAGCTTCAGAGCAGCTGGTTTCCGCGGCACAGCGGCACAGAGACCCAGCAAGCCCCAGCGCACGGGGGCTGCCAGAAGCGAGCCGGGAGCACCCGCAGCATCCAGGGCTGGGAGCGCCCGCCCTACCTGGTAGCGGCCCGAGAGGAGCTGGCTGCGGGACGGCGTGCACAGCGGCTGGGTGTAGTAGCGCTCCAGCCGCACGCCGCCCGCCCCCAGCGCGTCCAGCCGCGGCGTGCGGATGGCAGAGCCGTGCCAGCCCACGTCGCCCCAGCCCAGGTCGTCGGCCAGCACCAGCACGAGGTGCGGGGCGGGCGGGCGCGCCGCCGCCGGCAGGCACAGGGGCAGGCACAGGGGCAGCAGCCGGCTGAAGCACAGGCACAGCAACCGGCTGAAACACGCCCGCCGCGCCATCCCCGCCAGCCGGAACTGGGCCGCGGGGCCCGCCCCGAGCCGGGGCCCGCCCTCCGAGTGAGCGGCGGCCCAGGGGCGGAGCCGGGAGAGCTGGGCGGGGCTCGGGCCCGCTGCGGGAGGGGCGGTGCTGCGTGTGAGGGGGTGCGGGGGGTGCGGATTTACACCGATGGGTTTTGGTAATGGATTAGAAAAGAAATTGAAAAGATTTTGTCGGTGTTTGCAAGGTATGAGACCCGCTGATGCTGGCGGTCTCTTCTAACTTTGTCTTCCTTCAACTCCTGTGTTAAAAACCCGGTTCAAACCTCCGAGCCATTCCCAGGGGAACTATGTGCAGGCTTGTGTCTCAAATCGTTTGTGGTTTTAATGAAGTCAGAACAACATTATGAAGACAGGACAGAGTGCATTCTCGTAAAATTATCTGGACTGTTACTTGTGTCTTCATAGCGGCTCATCCGTCTTTTATACTGCTAGGCTACAGAGCTTGCTCTGTGTGTGAGCACAGTGAGGCAGCTGCAGCACTCACACGGCCTTGCCGCTGGCCAATGTGCAGGGCAGGCAAAAACAAGCTGCAACCACCAGTGAAGATGCAGCTGAGCTGAGCGAGGCGGCGATTATTCCTGTTGGAGAAACTCTCCTGTCAGCATCAGCTGCTAGTGCACACACACTCACCCCCCCCCACCCCCACACACACGAATAAGAGAGAGACCCGTGTGTCTGCCCTCCCCCTTCAACCCCCAGACCCCTGCAAAATCATAAGCAGCCCGTGATTTTTCTCTCCATTTTGTCCATTCCGATGAGAAGCCTAGATCGAGGTCTGGCTGTAAGATGGTGCTTGTGACTGTTACAGTGTAGGAAGGAAGTGAATTAACACAGAAGCAGAAATAGCAGCAATTTCAACAGGGCTGTTTCTTCAAACCATGTAATTGTCTAAAGCAATATTGCGATCTACCTTAGTCATAATCTTGATGTGAAATCTAAGAGAGTGAAAGGACAGAAACAGCTGTCAACGCTGGTCAAATTTGTTCATCCATGGAATACACATAAATTTCAGCGGCCAGTGGAAGATCAACCATATATTTCACATTTAGTTGGAATGCTAAATATGTGTATTCCCAAGTTTATATAGCCATTTGGTAACAGGCAAAAGAACAGTTCACAATAAAATTTGTTTTTTTCTTTGTTAGAAAGCCAAATATTGAGTATACTGGACTCCTGACTATTTCCTGACAAGTTTCTGCAGGAAGAAAGTTCCTGCTTCTTTTAGTGAAGTCTAGTGGATAAGCCTATGAAGCTACCAGGTTGGGTTTCTTAAAATCCCACAGATTTCTCTGCTTGGATTTTAAGAAAACAGCAGCTATGATGAGTGATCTCAGCATTTTTTTTCTGCAATGAGAATGTGCTACAATCTACAGTCAGTACTGGAACGAGAAGCAACAGTACTGTCCTAAAGTCAGTTTTCTCCAAAGTAAATTCCAGGATTACTGACAAACTGGTATGTGACTAAGAGTAGTATTTTCCTTCTTGAAATGTGATTCATACTGTTCAAAAGCTGCAAGGTTCCGTTTTCTCTTGTTTCTAGTTCAGATCCCATGACCAGTCTCAAATGTCTTACTGAACTGTTTCTTTTTCTAACACCTTCCATGTCTTTTTTACAGGTGAAGTTTCATTCAAGAGTTAGCACATTCCCACAGAAACCCTTTTTGTTCTCTCAAAGTAAGTAGTTTGAAATCTGCACAGTGCTGGTGAAACCAGAAATTTTGAAACACAATTCATAATTTCTATTCACCTTTCATATTTTCAAAGTTATCATGGTGTTCAAATGTAGCTGAATTCATACTTCCTTGTAGAGGAGCGTCAAGAGTTATGTACTGGTTATCCCATGCCACTAGAACTGGATAACCTTGTTGCCTAACCATAGTTAGAACATTACATTGAACTGTCTTAAATGTATACTGCAGATACTGCACAGTCACAGTCTGAATGTTGCTGCCTGTCATATTTTCTAGGATTTTTGGTTTTTTATTTCTTTCATTACTAGTTGAGAGAATTGGAACCCCAATCAGAAAAATCTATTTCTCTCAAACAGTATTCCCTTGAATCAAAAGAATAAATCCAGGAAATGGTCTATGCTCAGTGTCTTACATTTCAGTTTGTCTTTTCTGAATTTGGGGTTGAATAATCTGGATGTTGCTTTGGGATCAGTGATTAAAGAAGTCATTAGCATGACACATAAGGTTACAGTATCAGTGTGGATTTATTATGCTGTAAAAAGCATGTACTGGACTCTTTTTGCCTTAGCACATGGAAACTTGGAAAAAAATTCAAATGGTAATAGTAACATCTACTCTGCTGTGCAAAAACTGTAGAGGTGGAAAAATATAGGAAAATGGCAAACAAAACTGTCTGAGAAAACTGCTTTTTACATACCCTGATTTGATGATTTCAGAAAATTTCCTAGATGACTGTAAATTTTTCACCTTATTGCAGATGTGTCTCCTCTGTTAGCAGATGAAGTTAAGAAAGACTCTAAAGAAGTCCCTGCCAATCTTACTACACTGGTATTTCTGTTTGATTGGTTAGAAGCCCTCTTAAAACTCAAACATTCTTGCTCTTATTCACTTCCTCTTGCTGTGCCTTGGCACAAGTTTAGGCAACACCATATCTCAATCTGTAACAAAAAGAAGTGAGAGGAATCTACAATAGCTGCTGAACACTTCCCCCACTTCATTTTTTCATGGTTTTGTACTGTTTTTTACAATAACTTTAAAGGATTGACTTGTGTATGTGAACCTGTATGGTGCCATGATTTGCAAACCTTTGTCTCGATACTGTTTCATTTATCCATGCTGTGCAGAATGCAATGTTGAGCTGTTCTGATGAATATTCAGTAAGCTGACTTGGGTATCAGAGCAGTAAAAAGAAGCCAAGACAACTAGGACGCACTTTCAAACATTGCTATCACAGCTACAGCACCTCTAATTCTCAGCAGTCCGTGCTACTTCTGATGTCTCTGCTCCTGAATTCATTGTCAAAGAGAAAGCATAAGCATTCTTAAGAAGTAACAGAGAGCAACAAGATATTTAATTTGCCTTACATGTGGTCAGCGATCAATCAGAAGTTGTTTTAGTCTTTTAAATTGACTGCAAGAAAGAAACTACATTGCCTAGACCCAGAAACATTGTTAGCTTATCTAAGTCTTGCAGTTAAATTAAACTTAGAACCATGGAATATGCTGATTGAATTGGAAAGGACCCACAAGGCTCATTGAGTCCAGCTACTGGCCTTGCACAGGACAACCCCAAGAATCACCCTCTGTGCCTGAAAGCATTGTCCAAACACTCTTTGAACTCCGACAAATTTAGTGCCATGACCATTTCCCTGCGGAAAGTGCTCCAGTGCCTAAAAACCCTGTGGGTGAAGAGCCTTTTCAAAACATCCAAACTAAACCTTCTCCAACTAGGCTTCAGGCCATTCCCTCGTGTCCCACCAGCCACCACAGAGAGGAGATCAGTGTCTGTCCCTCACGATGAAGTTGTGACCTCATCCACTCCTCATACAGCTTCTACGAATTGGCCAAGGCTTGATTTTGGTGTGACTTGGATCACAAGACCTGTCAGCGAGAAAGCCCCAAAGAAGTCAGTGTCTGGGCTTGTATAACATTACACTGCAAAATGAGCAAAGTCCGTATCAGCTAGATGTAGATATTAGGGGTTGGGAGGTTACAGCTGGAAATGCAGTACAAGCTGTTGGAGGGTACAGGTTCTGAGTTCACTTGACTGTGGGAATGGTATCTGCTATTCATTACTCTTTGCTCAGGCTGCAGAAAGCCTGTCCCTTCTGCAGTCAGATTGACCCAGCTGACGTATTAATCTTTCTTCTGAGTCAGAAAAGGAGTTACAAACCTGATTCTAACTGTCGGGCTGGGATATGGAGGCATTGTGGGAACACTTTTGGCATAGCAAAGCTAATTAGGAAAGTATAGATGAATCTGTCTCAGTGTAACTGTTACACTACACTCCAGGATGTGGTGTCTAGTGAATTTGCATAATCTTGGGAAATACTGAAATTTAAAACTATGTTTCTAAGCATAGTTTTTTTTCTCCAGTCTAAATAAAACCATATAGCATTGTGTTGTACTTCAGATTTCTCCAATGCTCACAGAGTCACAGTGGTTAAGTGCCTCATTACAAATAATGTTATCTTTAGAAAAAGTAACATTTTGATGGTTCAGCACAGTAGAACTGAATCACTTATGAAAGTGTAGCAGAGAATAATTTCTGAATGGATTTTTTTCACTCAAGATAGTATGACATTCAAACCTGGCAGAGCTCATATATTTAATTTTACCTGCTTTATAAAAGATATTCAAAGCAGCACATTGTAATGTCAGCTTACTTTATCAAGAGTGAGTGTTCATTACTCAAATTGTGTTTCTCCTGGTATATACTATTTATACATTTGCTTCTTTGCTGAAGATTTAGAGGCACCAACTCTCTTGAAGAAAGTGCATTTTGGGCATGGTTTATACATACTTTGAAAACATGTATCTATAGCCTAAAGAACAGCATTACTAAGTTGGAAATTTTAACATTGTTATTCAAGAGAATTGTTGAGAATATTATTGAACTCCAAATTACTGTTTTACTAATTTAGTGTGTTCCCATCATACACACTATCCCAATGCTGCTTACTTGGGTTATTGAATATTTAACACTAAATAAAGCTCCTTTGCTGTGAATTTAATTATATTTTTTTCATTTCTAATATTTCTATGTAATAATATATGGCTCATACTGTTGCTTCAATCTATGATTAACAGTAAGAAAAAACTGACCATCTCTGGTGCCTGTCTAGTGGTTCAGATTTAATACAGTAAATCTTTAATTTAAGCTTTGTTCAGAAATTGAGCAATCATATACTGTTTGTTGTAGCACATTATATGTAATATGCCAGATGATTTTGTGAAATAGTGAAGAATGGGCTTCCTATAACTGTTTCATTGAGAAGAACTAGATTTTGGTCTTTATGAGAATTTCTGCCAGGCTGACACACAGAGAAAAAAATGCCCAGAATTCAGTTTACCTTTAGTAATGTCTTTATTATTTTAATGGTTAATGATATGTCTTTCAATTCTTTATGAAGTATTCTGTGTAGAACTAGTGACATGATTTTATGGTAAGCTTGCTATTCATGTGTAAAGAAGACAGGATAAGCTACTTTACCTCAAGGGCAGGCAAAGGAGGAACTGTGAGTGTGAGGGAGGGGGAGGAATTTGCTATTGAACAGAATCAAGAGCACACTTCTCATATGGATTAACACAGATCTGCTAGCCAATGTGGGAGCAAGCTGAATCAGTGATGTGCTCATTCCCTGCCACTGCTCTCAAGCACTACTGGGAAGCAGAACAGATGGCAGCTCATCAGCTCTGCTCAGTTCTCTAATGTGAACAGCGCACACAGGGAATTAGAAAGTAATGCCATTGAATTTCTCACTTATGTATGGCAATGAAGATTTTGAGTTTAGTAATTAGAAAATGTGAGTAGTTTAATTCTCTTAATTTTATGCATATTAATGACACTTTTTCCTACTGCACAATTTGCTGTATCCTCATCTGTGTTTATATTTTGGGACTTTCACCCTTTCTCTGAAGGCGCATCCTTGTTGGTTCAGTCAGCACCAGTGGCTCTTCTATAATGGTTGCTGGATAATTTTTGCCTAAAAGTTCAACTTCCAATTTCTGTCCAACTTTGCTGAGTTCCATGGGAACATATGCGAAAGCTAGACTCTGCTGAGCTCCATAGCTGAAACATCCAGATGTGGTATTGCCAATAACCTGAAAAAAACCAAAACCAATTGTATTTATTTTCAAGACACAGTGGATTTTCTGGGGAAAAAAAAAAAAAAGCAAACAAAAAAACCAAACAAAAAACCAAAAACAAAGCAGTAACAATAGCAATGAAAAAACCCCAATCAATCAAAAAAAAAAAAAAAAGAAAAAAAAAGAAAAAAAAAAAAAAAAAAAAAAAAAAAAAAACAAAAAAAAACCAAAAACCACCAAACCCCAGCCAACAACCCAAACAACCAGACATCTAACATTTTGGTTTATAGACTTCAGACATCATGCTAGTTTCAAATGTGTGATGCAGTTCATAATATTCTCAACAGAGAGTAACACCACCTGAAGCTGGGAAGTTTTTGCTTCTTAAAAACATACCCTGTTCTTATTATGTTCAATTCAGTTATCACTGGAACATACACAATACACATGCATATGTTTATTATCTATAACAATTTAACTGATACTGAATATTTCAACACAATCTGTGCTGAAGTGTGGAGCCCCAAACTTTGCTGTTTAATTTCTTTTGAGTAACGAAAGTGTTTTCTTAGAACAGCAGTGAACTTGCAGAAGAAAACAATGGATGACAATCCATTAGTTTGTCCTAGCCCTATTTTCAGTGACTTGACAGCATTTCACATCTTCTCTGTAGGTATTTAGTCTTTACTTCTTGCTTGAAGATTAGTGTGTTTATAATAGCTTCAAATTGTTCTGTGCCAGTAAAATACAAATAATGCATTCACACTTGAAACACAAAGATTGTGTTAATGGAGAATTAAGACTGATTTTTTGCAACATGAACTATAGTCCTTGCCTTGCCATTGTGCCACACGCTTTCATTTCCTTCTGGATCAACATTATCTGTTGCCAGGGTGAGATATACCAGCCGTCGTTTGAGCCCCTTTTCTTTAATCTGCCTCAGTGCTTGTTTTCCTGTAAAGTCTGCTGCCTGAAAAAATAGAAGATAATGATGATATACATTTATTTGGGTTCTCCAATATGTTTAGAGATATAAATATTTACATGTATCTTAATGTGTTTGCCCGTCACATGAGTATATTGCATGAAAGATAGACGAAATCAAATCTTTAGCAGACATCTTGGTATTTTTATACTGGTACATACATTGTATTATATACATACATTGTATTATATAATATATATATTTTTATATATACATGTATATATATATAATTTATTCTGTATATTCATTTTCCTAGATTCATAATTCCAATGTAGTGGAAACACATACATAGTGAGCTGTGGTAAAGACTACCTGCCCAGTTAAGGTTGAAAGCCAGAAGACTGTACATCATTTCAGTGTCTATGAGAAGAGGTGAATTCCAATGTCCAGATCCTGAAGACTGGGCCTTGCTCTGTCAACACACTTCCTTTTGAAGCCATCGTCAAAATATGACAGTAACCTGCCAGTATTCCACTTTGATGTCTCTGCCAGGCTGCACAGCTGGCAGTTTACTCCATATTCTTGTTTTAAGATAGGCAGATTTTGTTCCCATATCTACCATTTTATGGGATAACACAGCATGTTTTGTAAAGAATACTGCTGTTTTCTGGAGTTCCCTTTTTCAGCCTGCTTAGAAAGGTACAAGCAGATTCTCATATTTCCAGAAGACTGCACAAATGACTGACTAGTATGGGGTAGTCATTGGCAAGTTTCAGAACCCTCAAGGGTCTATAGGACAGTATTTACTGTATCTGATCACATGGAGCTGGTTCTATCACAGGAACATTTAGGTTTGAAAGGGGCCTCTAAGCTCATTGAGTGCAATCTTTCACCAGTCATTGCCGTGTTAACTACAGCATAGCATGAACTGTCATGTCCAGTTCTTTCTTGAACATCTCCAGGGATGGTGACTCTACCACCTCCCTGGACAGGCCTTTCCAATACTTAACTAGCCTTCCCATGAAGAAATTCTTTATGATATCCATTTTATCTCCTATGGCATTGATCAGACAGAACAAAAGAATTGCATTCAAACTAAATTATCAAATACACACAAGCCTCCCCAGGGGCAGAAATATAACAGCAGTTACAAAGTCCTCTAGCTGAAGCCTTTGCTTCACTAGCAGTGAAAGCCATTTTAAGGCAGTTGATCTTAGGTCTGAAGAAGGAATTATATTAATTTAATGAGTGTTTCAGGGAAAAGAAATGAGATATTGTTGAAGTCTTCAAAAATACTATTTCTGGTAATGTTCTTTAATTTCAGTAGAGAATTATTGCACTGTCAGAATTACAAGCAACACGTACTTGGAATAGATATTATACAGTTAGTTCATGTGTTCCTGTATTTCTTGAGGTCCACATAAATCCATGTGTAGGCTCAGAAGAAATTACTTAAGTGATGAAGAGTTTTTGCACTATGAAAGGCTAGGATCTCTAAGCAGTTGTGAAAAACAGCTTATGAAGCAGTGAAGGAGCAGTTAGTCCGAAAATCAAGGTGATTCAGCTGGGGATAAAGCAGATACTGCACATAAAGATCAGAGCTGACACCCTTTGGGGGAAAAAAAGGATGAAATAGAGCTCAGATCAGAAAAAAGACTGTGAGGATTCATTTTGGAATATGTCAAGGTGCAGCTGCAAAATATAAAGCAAAGATCTAACACCAGAGGATAACCAGCTACTGGTAGTTCCCTCTCACTTTTCTGCTACATGGTGGGTGCAACTCTACGAAACTCTACGAACTAGAAATGCAAATAAGACTGTATACCAGAGCATGGCTCACAGACTAAAATGCTCTGCATAACAAAGAGAAATACCAAGAAGTAAACATTCTACAAGGATACGTAGCACTGAATCAATTCCTCCCTATTCATGCTAATGTAATGTCAGGTATTTGGTCACATGGAATGTAACTGTGGAACTAAACACAAGTATTCAAATGCAATGTTATATGCCCCAGGTATGGAAACCACTAGAACAAGCAGTAGCCAAGCTTTTGGCCACCTGGAATAAACCACTACATAGCTATTATGCTAACTGAAGATGCATACGGGGAATTTAATGTAAAGGGCTTGTTCTTTGCTATCTTCTGTTCATTGAAGATTAAGAATATTCCAGTCTTTTTAGAATGATAGCTTGGAAAAATAACCAGGACGTAACCTAGAATGCAAACTCTACAAAATACACGCCTCTCACACATATACACACACACTGCAAAAATGTGTGTATCTACATGTATAAATACATAAACACATGCATACATACATACATATATATTTGAACACTATATGAACATGCATAAAAATGTATGTGTGAAAATATATGTGTATATATAATGCACAACTGCTGAAGTCTATATACACTTTTAAATATTTAAAGCACTGTCTTAAATTCCAACTACAGGAATTCAACTAGTTCAGTTTATTTCTTTTACAGTTCTTGGCTACCCATGTCAATTTCACACTAATATAATCCGACCATTATTCATTTTTGGTTTTTAAGTGTATATGCATGGGATTGTTTGTTCCAATCAAAACAGATTTTGTAAGCTGATGCATTCAACCTCAGTCTGGCTATTTCTGGTAAAAAAAAGGAGAAAAATAGTTTGCATACTGCTTCTATTTGCTTTATCTTGTCATACAAAATATAATAAAAAAAATCCTACTTAAATCAGTATAACCCAATAAATTAATATTAAAAAAAACCCCAAACCAACAAAACAAAAGAAAAAGAACAGAAACAAATGAAAACACTACACAATTCCAAACTTGAACAAATATCAAATTTAAAGCTGCTCTGCACTGTCAGAGTTAAAAAAAAATACTTGACATGTAGGAACAATGTAAAATTTTTGTACAAGTTGAAGCAAAGACAATCCTAAAAAGCTAAGCTTAAAATAGAGAAGACTTTCCATTACTTTGGTATGAATTCCCAAAGCACTGGCAGATGTAATGGTTTTAATACAAAATAAAAACACTTCTTAGACACCAAAGATAAAGACAATATCTACTGTTTAGCTTCATTTAATTTGAGTGCAGTTCACCAGATAAAAAGATGGGCTGTTCCTTTTTACTTGTGTGTTAGATAAGTTTAGATAAAATTAAAATGAAAAATCATATCACAAAGACAAATCAGCCAAATTTTTAAAATAACACATAGCGAAGGGATACCACTGATTAGTTAATCTATTAATATACTGTATATATGTATTTGCCTTATCCTTCTTTAACAGGCTTTTACTTCGTGTTAGTTGCCATGTGTTCGATAGCACAAGATAAACCCACTCTTTTAGAAAGAGCTTACAAGACAATAACCAAGGTGATTTTTTATGCACTGTGAGATACCTTGAGGAGTTTAACTCACTGTCTTTCAAATGCACCTGACTTTCGATGGCACCCCAATCCTAATTGTAACCCTCTGTAAAAACTTCTTCTAGTTTAAGGGAAGCAAAGGAATAGAAATTACATATAAGCCTTTCAAAAAGTTTTTTCATGTTTCTCAGACTGTGCAGTTTATCAGAATTAAGTTGAAGTATCTGAAAAGAAATATGCTATATCTGTTCAACAGTTACTTGCAACAAAGATATATAACTCTCTCAACAAGGAATTGCTGTAATTTATTCAGAATACCATTTAGGACTGTGGGCATAGAGCCAAATTATGATCACAAAGTGACCCAACAGAGTAAGGCAGCACCAACAGCTGCTGTTATCTACTATAACCATAATGTTACAACACTCTGGAGGCAGCCTCTCTGCAGTATTTTGAAATTTTTCATAGCTAGATGCTCTTTAATTATTTCAGGGTAACACTCCAAATGATATCTGCCTCACCAGCCTGATAAATGAAAACAATTTTTCTTCTCAGAGAGCAAATATTTGACAAGTTTCTTTTTCTGTAGCAAATCAAAGTTGCAACTTACACTGCACAAAATTTTTTTAAGGGAGGTGTCCACTCTGTATGTATGGCACCTACACCAATGCATCTTTTATTCAATTCACCTAAACTCTTCTTGTATGCAGGCAGCTCTAGGAAGTTCATATGATAAAAACAACTGATGAATTACTGAATTATTTTGGCTAAAAATCCCTATTTAACGGCCAAAGAAACACACAGGGAGTCACCTAGATGTACATTTTATACATACAACAAAATCTTTGCAGATCCTTTCTAACATGTTTCCTAACCTGTATAAATTTATGGAATAAGTCCTCTGTCTTCTGACCTTCTGGACACCAAATGATGTAATGATAGAATAGAGTTCCACTCACTCCTGAACTTCAGCTTGAATGGGGACAGGACTTAGGTGGAAGAGTACACTCAAGAGGTTATAGGCATAATAAATGGGGATTGAAAGGAGGGGAAGGGGGAAGAAGTACCATGCCCCATCTCAAATTTCCTATCCATCACTCCATCCTTTTTCCTGTCCCCAGGCTCCTTAGCCCTTCTTCAGTAAAGCCTCTGCTCTTTTTTCTTCCTCATCTCCCCTTTCTTCTGTGGAGTAAAGCTGGCATGGAACACAGTCTTATTCCAGGTTATGGAGTGAAGCCAGTGACCACTATTGTAGTCATTCCTCTCAGAACAAAAGGGAAGCAAGCTGGAAAAGTGAAGCAAGAGCAGACAATGGCAATCAGGAGGAACTGCAGGAATTCTTGAAGCTCAGGCTGTTCCACACCAAGACCATGGGAACACGAGTTGGACAGAAACAACTGAGGGGCGGTTTTGGAGAGCGGCCAGAAACAAATGACTAGAAAGAGGAGGGAATAAAACTGTAGATCTAAGTCTGCTATCAAAGGAATAAAAGGGTGGAGGCACGTCCTTAGAACCGCTCATCCTTGTTTCCTGAGAGATAACATCTTACATATTGTTATGTTGGAGGACAGGTCACTACTCCAGGACTGGATCTTGTCATTCACTTACCTATATGAAGCTGAAGGGTGTGACAAAACTTCTATTCATAATGTATACCAAGCAATTAAATACTCATGTGTCTAACAGGTGTAATAGTAAAAACCAGCAAAGTGAGAAAAAGAGGTAGGACTTGTAGCCTGAGAGATGTACTTTGACAATGACATTCAGGTAGCCACTGAGCAAGGATGGAGGAGATGAAATGCAATTAGTGATAAACAGACAAGGAAAAAAACAAGAATCAAAGGAGAAGGTTTTACGTTGGTAATACAAAGAAAAAAAAAAGGGAGGTAGGGAGAAAGAAAACCCTGGTAGAATAGACATAAGAAAAAATAAGAGATTCTGGATATAGAAAAATCTGGAAAGAAGTTTGGAATTAAGAACAAAAAACCTGCCCCAGTAAATAAAGAGGGCTGACGCAAAGAAACACTGCCTCAGAAAACAGTAGTTTCTCCTAGGGGAAACAGACAAAATATGAGTTCAGCACTCGGATCCTGACTTGGAAGAGCACACTAGGGCAGAGTTCCAAAGGGTTTCCTTCATCTACTGAACTCCCTTCCCAAGCCACGGTGCTGTTCCCAAGTCTCTGTTTCTGCAGCGAGCGCGACCAGGAGATGGCAGCCTTGGATACAGCAACACAAGCACAAACCCACCAACAGCCAACTGCGGACAAGGAACTCAGAAAAATCCTTCTGAAAGAATTAATTTCTGTGAGCTGGTATGTAGGTTTTTACTCTAACATCAAGTTTCATAGGGATTTCTGGTCCATTACAGTCAGGAGAAAAATAAGGCTATTTTAAGCGTTTAGAGGTGATATCTTTGAGTACTCGAAAATCTGAGCAAGTACAAATGTATGGAACAGTATTATTGGATGTGGACCAAAAAGAATTGCAGATTTCTTCCTTAAAAATATTCTGTGTATTTCTTGGCACAGTGACTAACATTAGGATTCCACTGAATATTTTGTAGCAGAGTGCTTATCAATGAGATGAGGCTATCTAACAACTATCTAACTAACTTACTAAAAGTAATTGAACAGCCAAAAAAAAGACAACAGGTATAAAAAAACCCCAAACCATTCCTAACCCGGACAGAATTTTGTTGCAAAGTTGTGAAAGCATTTTATACTCTAAATTATGAATTGATCCTGTTAGTGTCCCTCCACTTTAGTTAAATTGCAGCCCACCCTGCTCATCTGTGTAAGGAAGCAACTAACACTAACATTAGTGAAACAGGGATTACCAAGCAGACTCTAGAGGAAACCACATAAAACAAAGCCTCAGACAACAAAGCCATTTTGTTACTGACAAAATGAAAGTTGCCACAGAAACCCTGTGGAAATGTGTTTACTTATTGCCATGTTATAATTTAATACCCTGTGAGGTATTAAAGAAAGTCAGCTTCAGCTTTGAAGAGCATTTCCTGTTATGCATGACAAAAAAATTACTAGTCTGTCTATACATGAAGATGATGCATACTAAACTTTCTAAACACAGAGACCATCAGGATTTTATGAGGACTTTACATCTCTTCATATATATTCCCCAGATATATGAACATCCTTTTGTAAAAATTAATTTTTTTTTATCGTATTACCTTTACTGGCATCTGGCTCTTCATTCTTTTTAATCTGTTTAGAAACTGTTCTCATTTTCCATGACATTCCACTCAAGATTCACTTATGCTGAAGTCTTTTCACAGCAGTTTTGCGAGTATTGCAGCTGCTTGTTGCACAGTAAGAAGCACAGTTTTGATTCTAATTTACACAGAAATCAGCACTTTCCCCAGCTGGGGGCGCATGCTTAAAGGAATACTCTTTGTGTGGAGCTGAACAGACCAAAATGTCAAAAAGAAGTATTTAAGTATCTGTTTTTTGTAATTTTTATCTCATTTACCCTTTTTTGAGGGGAATGTTTCTGCAACAATAAAAACAGGTAACAAAATAGTGTTTGGCTTGTGTAGACTCACAGCTGCCTGTAAAGAATGGTGAGGTCTCTGCTATGCCAAATGTGCAACAAAACCAGAGGCATGGAACTGGGACTCAAACTGCCAAGAAGCAGAGTAAATAATCTCACACTGCATTTCATGCTACAGTGTTCAGAGTGCTTCCAATAGCTGAATTAGCTCAGGTACCGCTGAAGTGTCAACATATAGTCACAATTGCCCTCATTTAAGTCAATAAAAAAACATTGATTATTTCCTTTTTCACATTAGCTCAGCAAAACTGGCAGATGTTTCAGGCTGACACACTGCATTTCTGTGAGACATTCATTCATGCCCGTTTGTCTACAATATGAGTACCTGCTCTGGAGAACTTCTCCAACCCTGCCTTTCAACCATGCACAGTGTGCAGAGCAACTAATGAATCAATTGCTTCTTGCACTTTAATGCCTTCCTATGATCCGCATGGGTATCTTGGCAAGCAACAGCTTTCCAACAGCTTTCCCTGCTGTTGGAAATGGCTGCTTTCCTATGTAAACTAAAGGAAAGGGGGAAAAAAAACCCCAAACAGATGTATCAAAAGGAAATGGAAAGGAAAACAAGTAATAGTAACATTTTTTATTGCCTTCCCTGCAATTCTACTAATCTGTCCTCAAGATGGAAAGGCTTTGATTTGTAAATGCAGCTAAATCCTAATCTATACAACTCTGTATTTCACAGCATGTGTCACTTCCTCAGATTAAGGCAAAATTATACTACCCAGTGGAGAGAGCTGTAACTCCACTACATGTAGGAACTCCCATTTACATCCTTGGGAGCACCCTGCCTCAATCCTGCATAGGTTGGAGAACTTTACCTTCTATAGTCAGGTTTGACAGTGAGAGGAAAAACACCTTCCTGAGATTGTTCTGTTACATTCAGTGAAATTGTCTCATAAATATAAAAGCGTCCTTTTATGTTTAACATGTTTCTGTAATTCTTTCCTGTGCAAAGTTTAAGATTTGTTTTTTATTTAGAGCTGTAACTTAAAGTTCAGGATTCTTCTTATCAGTTCTACAGTGCCTCCATATAACAGGGCAAAAATATCAAGGATCATGTGTTAGCTATTTATTACAATTTCAGGTATAAAGGGAGCATAAATAATAACAGCTTGTTGCTATAACACATTGCATCATTGTCAAAATTAAATGTTTTGCAAACATTTTTTCTTCTCAAAAGAAGAAAAATATACTTTATATTATATACTGTATTTATATTTATAGACTGTAAATGTATATGCTTTAATTTACAAATTAATAATTGAAGCAAAAGATTATGTCAGAAATAGCCTGTCATTTAGGACATCTCACTTGCAGTCTCAGGGACCAGATTTTTCATGTTGGAAACTTCAGATCCATTGTGCAGGCAACTCCTGTTTGAGTTGATGGAGTAACTAATAGCAGCACATGGCTTTAGATCTGCACAGGACATGATTTCACCAGATTTCATGGTCCTCTATTTGACAGAGTTTAGACATTTGGTTTGTGTTTCATTTGGACCATGAAAGAGAATTACAAGCAATTTTTTGTATCTATTAGACTAAAACAGAATATGAATTGCTAAAATATTAATACAAAAAAGTGAGGTTGCTAATTAGAGGAGATTGAGCAACATAATTTCTTTTTTACTGCACAGTTAAATTCAACTAGCTCCATTTTCTAACCTTCAAATCCGGTGAAAAGAAGTTATGCGCAGAGGCCCTCTTCAGAAATTTCATGAGCAACTAATTATTCTTTTAAGCATTGTACTAATTTAACTTATATTTAACTTACTGTTGTCAGTTGTCCCTAGCAATTCTAAAAAATATACTTTTTTCAGTAATTGTTGTAGTAGAGTGGTAGTCAGGGAAAAAAATTCTAGAGATACCTGCTTCAACAAGAATTAATAGGTAGAATATTATCACAATATGAACAGGTTTGTTCAACTTATGTATATATATATATTTGTGTGTGTGTGTGTATGCAGTCACTATATAGTTAAAAAAGGACATGACTAAAATTTCTCTCTGAAAATAAATCACATGGAGTTATTTTTCATGTAGACAACATTTAGCATTTGCAAATTTCTGATCTAATGTATAATTTTGACAGCAAGGAACATGGGGAAGATTTTTTTAAACAAGTTGCTACTTGTAAAGTAATTATAATTGTAGTGCTGATTTACTAAATCTATTTTATTTTCCAGCTAATGGCATTTTTCACATTCAAACACTTAAGAAATAATCTTGAATGTAATAGAACATTTTGAAAATAGTAAGACATACCTTGTTTAGCTTTACAAAGTACTCCAGCCCAGCTTCCAAGGGGTTAGTGTCACAGTTCATCTGTTAAAAGATATAAATTCACCATCCATACATTATGAACCATCATAGCTTTTGGATTGGACAGTATTCATTCTATACAGCCTTCTGTTTACTCCTGTGCCAGTCTTCCACACTGTGCATGCACAGCTTCTGTCTCAATACACCACAAGCTTCCAAAATGGGATTCAGATAAGGTATCAATTAACACACCTAATACGACATATAGATGTGTAAACCAGTCATCTGATTTTCCATATGCAAAGTAAGCACTTTTCAGAAAGAAATATGATTTTTCATCAAAGCAGAACAGAACCTCAGAAAACTGAGTAACTGAGGTATGCACACCATTTGCAACACAGCAGAGTGGCTCAGCCAGAGAAGGAAATAAAACACAAAGCCGATTTCAGTCACCACCTTCCCATTCGGTGTAGGGGGAATAATTTCTTAGGAAGCACTTGAAGAAAGAATGAAAATAACTATCACAGGGCAAACAAAAGGACCCCTAAATTCCCACAATTTCAGCCTCTTGAGTTCTTTCATTTCCAAAGGAAAAATGTAAGATGAAATGAAATTATACTGATTTACCCCAAATCCTCTAGACCCTTTGAGTAGTTCTTTATTATGAGTGAGCAAATTCTGCAAGAACAAGGTAATGGGAAACAAAAAAGTTCCAAATACATTATGAAGCAAAAAAAAATTTGCCTTTCATGACATAGTTGTTAAAGAAATAAAACATTTTGAGTACCTCTCAGCCAAACCTTTGATTTTAAAACACGAGAGCTCAGCAAAACCCTCATAATTTTGTTATACACAAGAGGAAAACCATCCATGAATCAAAATGAGTGTTTCTTTGCCAGCAGTGCAATGGAGTATACCAGTTGTTTTTATTTAGAAAATCACTAGTAAGAAAGCAGCTTTTCCTGCTTGAGGAAAATTTTCTTTTCATGCTAAACAGAGAAAATGATACAAATAACAGCTGCACTAACTCTGACTAAAAACTGCATAGTCATAACAAAATTAAAAAATGAAATTAAAACCCCCACAAACACAACACCTCTCACCCCACAAAAAAAAAAAAAAAAAAATCCCAAACCCACCAAAAACAAACCAAACAAACCCAAAATTTCCAGAAAGAATAATAAAGAAGTTGTATTTCCTGACCTCTGCTCCCCAGGCTCGGAAACCCTTTTCCAGCCTCAACGTATTTAGAGCATATGTTCCAAAGTCATCAATTCCCTCTTTTTGCCCAGCTTCCATGATTGCAGTGTAAAGAGGTACAGAATCTTCTTTTCTATGGTAGAGCTCCCAGCCCAATTCACCTGTTAACACAAAAAAGATTAATATTTTTATCAGCTCAGTTAAATGATCCTAATAAATATACACCTGTCCTTGGTCAAAAGTAAGGATCAATGCAGTTAGTGTTAGTTCACACTCTAGGGTCAGTTCTATCATATAGCAAGTCTAATTCCCAGCAAGAACTACCAGGATTTGTGCCCCACATCTTAAGCAGTGTTATTATTATTCAAATTTGAACTGTTAATTGAAAAATGTGGGTAAAAAAAAACTATCAAAATAACTGATAAGGAAAGGTCATGTAACAAAGTCACAAGGATAAATCAAGGACATTATGAACTGGTGATGACTTGGCAAGTGAACAGCAAATATAACTGAGTGTAAATAAGAATGAGTGTATTTAGCATATTTAGCACAACAGAAAGAGAATATGAATTGCAAGGACTTCAGCTGCTTCAGAATGCTCTCAATTCGGTCTATTACACTCAAAACTGATGTAAAAAGGAAAAAATAGTAACAGGGAAAGCCAAATACTAAGCACTACAGCATTACATCAAGGCACATTACAAACACCAATATACAGTAATCCAAAACCAATTCTTGACGTTGGTTTTGCAGCAAATACCAAAGAGGTTATCAGAACTGGCCTTTTGTTCTGCAAAATAAATATTTACACTATAGGGTATTTCTAGAGAAAAAGGTCTTGGAAAACTCAGCACAGACCCTGACCATATCACATTTGAAAATCAGTGTGATGCCTCCCACACTTACATGTAAGATGCAGCAAACCCACTTCTCATTAATACATCACAAGACTTACTTTTCAACATAATTTTAGTGACATTTATTATTTAATTAATTGTCTCATTCCTTAAGTGTATGTGTTTTCCATTGCTTACCTGTGTAAGATATCCTAATGGCAGTAACAGCAATATTGGAAAGTTTCAGATGTCTACACTGGAGAAACTTAAATGAAGCATCACTTAGGTCTTCATTTGTCAACTTCTGGAGGACCTGTCGTGCATACGGACCTGCTACACTAAGTACTCCCATCTCATCTGTCACGTTTTCTATTTCAACCTTGTATCCACCTCTTGTTATTTTGTCTTCTATCCATCTGCATATAAAACATAACACCAATTTTACACTTCCTATGAAAAAACCTGCGCTTTATAAAATTTTACTAGGTGTTTTTTTTTGTTAATGTTCATTTCCCCAGCAGCTCCTAGTCCCCCACTCTCAAAACCAACAAAACTGTGTGCTACATTAGACAGACAAATCTGTTGCTGATTTCTGGTGAGACACATATAGGAACACAGGCATCTGAGATACAGCCAGGAAAGAACAGCATTTAAATAGGTAGAACATTATTTTTAAGATAAGAGAAAGAAGTGATCTCCTACAATGACAACAGGTTTGGGCTTGGATCCAGAATGTGTTAATAAAATGTTAACATACAGGAAGAGTAAGGAATAAACACTATGAACGTAAGAAATCTCGAAATAAATTTCTGTGACAACAGAAACGTGCAAGCAGGTTTGTTGCTTCCTGAATACAGCATTCAAAGTATTGGCAGGAAATTCAGTTAGGATTTATTAAAAAACAACAGCTGCAAATTATCTTTCGGGAAGCTCAGAAAATAAATAAAATGGGTATATTTAAAAATCTTAGAGTACTATATTTTTAAGCAGTATTGTAAGATCTCAGGCCTAGGTAAGTACCAAACAGGACTGCAGAAAATCTGTAGAATTAAATACATTAGATTTGGCTCTGCTGTTTGGTTTCTGAGTGTGCCAGTGCTCCTACCAATTCCTGTGGGGCTGTTATGAAACACTACATTATTCTTTGCCTGTTAGGGTAGTGAATTTCAATCTTTAATGTGTTGATTCATTTTGATTAACTGACTTGCCAGCAATCTCCAGTAAGAAGAGCACTAGAAATGTCAATTCTGATACTCATCTATGAGAAGTAATTTAGTGAAGCCATCCTGCAACTGCTTTTTCTTTTTCTCTTTTCTTTTCTTTTCTTTTCTTTTCTTTTCTTTTCTTTTCTTTTCTTTTCTTTTCTTTTCTTTCAGTGGATTCCAGAGGACAATTCAGAGCATGCCAGAATCCTCTCCTCTCCTCTCCTCTCCTCTCCTCTCTTCTTTGTGAAAAGAGCTCAAAGCAGAAGACTCTACAACAGCGTCAAGAAGACTGCACTGCCTATCTGTTTGGGCCAGGTCAGTGCCTCTGGGGTCATCTCTGTTAAGAGCCAATTTTCTTTTTTGCGTAAGAGAACACACTAGAAAGGAACAGCCGTGCTGTGTTACATCATGCAATGCCAAAGACAAACAGGTTCAACAACAAAACAAAAACTACCTCCAGTAAAGTATATTACATAACTGTTAGCAAGTTCTCCATCTTTCTACATCAGCAATAATCCAATACCCAAGTGCTTATACTTCCGAATTCAAGTCAACCAAGTTTCTAAGAAACTAAAATCAATAAATAAGTAGAATTCTTGTGAACTTTGTGAAAAAATTGTTGAGTAAAAATTGAGAATTTGGAACTTAGTAAAAATTTTTCTGTACTAATGTGACTGCATAAAAAATACACTAACCTCAGATCATGGAGTTCTGATCCTGACCCAGTCACAAGCATGAATTCTCCAGGATACAGCTGAGAGACAGTTAGCTCAGCATAAACTTTGCCCCTTGGTGTTAACATATGGCTTATATTTGTGGAACCCACCTACAGAGTAAAATTTGTGATCATTAAGAATGCAAAATAAAACCTTTGAATTTTTAACGTCATTAAACATACAGTTATTTTTCTTCATTTGAAAAAAACAATTTTTTAATGTTTGCTCTGCTATGCCATAATAGGAGTGGAGAGATATACAGCTGGCCAATCTCAAGCTTTAAAGCAGAAACTTCAATTTTTCCTTTATAGAAAAAATGGAAATTTTACAAATAAGTTAAATCAAGACCTTTATAAATATTTTCTAATTATGCATTACACAAGGCATTCTTAAGCTACATTTGTTTTCTTCTAAATAAAAAATTCTCCATGTAATTAACATGAATATTCTTTTTCAGTCCTGTGAATAAGGTTTTAGATCCCAAGAGAATTACATATGCTTTTCCCCTTACTATAAAGAGAGAAATATTGAGCTGGCTTATGCTTTTGTGGCCCTGATTTATGAACGTACTTGCTGACTATGAATCTGTATGTCTGCACATTTGAATCAGATTCCATATAGAAACTCAATCCCTTAGAGACACAATTTCAAGTAACAGTTACTTAGTGACCATAAAACACATACATGTTCACACACATATCATCCATAGAAACAGAAATGTGAATGTGCCATAGCTGTTGTGCTGGCCTGGTTCCAGAGGCAGAATTTAACCTTTCTGCTTTAATCATTCTGCTTTCACCAAAACTTGTCAATAACCCAGTCAGCAGCCAGATTCCATACAATGAACCAAGCAAGGAAAAATATATTTCAGATATTAAGAGTATTTTTCAGGCCTTATTATATCAATTAATTCTGCCATGGTTATTGGCATATTACAGGCATACATTTGAATTTTCAGGACCTGATGCTGGTCACTCTTAATCCATTTGCAATACAAATATATCTCTGGTAACTCCACTGGATTATTTTATGATGGTGACAAGCATGAATGGGGCTAAAAATCAGGCAGCTTAAATAACTACAGCTCTGAATGTTGCATTTTGAAGTGGACTCATAAACAGTACCTTGTGCTTTGCCACCTAACTTTCCCTTAGAATCACTGATTAAACTCTGTATAAAGCACTTGGTTTGTTCTCATCATTTCCTGTTTAATCTTGATTTCCCTTTACCACATATTCACATATTCAGCAAGTACTATCCATGCTCACTGATGACTCAGTTACTCTGCCTCTACCCCAAACTAGACCGAAGAAAAACCTCTATCCCAAACTAGACTGAAGAAAAACTTTCAATTCAAATTGTTATCACAAAGTTAATACAGTTAAAAAATATGACTAGATGGAAATTCAAGTTCTTTTTTCTCCTAAGATATCAATCTTGTGCCTTCCCACTGAATTGACTTTAACCTTCCAGAAGAGCTTATCCATCTTCCAAACTTCTCTGCATACTTGCTGTTTCCCTGTATTTTCTCCCTTTGGTGTCTGAAGCAACGAAAACTGACACCTACTGCAAATACTTAATGCAATTCTGCGCTGAAATTACCAACTCAAGTCATCCTGCAATGTCAGGGTCACTTCAGAAAGAAGCAATCTGCTTGGTGGAGGTGTATCTCTAAAGTGAAAGACACTACATGAGAGTGTTTGACAAAGCAGGAAATAAAAAGGACTCAGGACCAAAACCTGCAGACCAAGAATATGAAATCTGGGGTAGTTTGTCACAGTATGCCATTTTTGAGCAAAGCATCATACTCTGAGGATCTATGAACAGCCACACTTGAGAAGAAACGATACATGTGAGGTGAAGTGGAATCTCCTGAGTCTTGGCAACCCTGCCTGCACCAGGCAGCCAGGTGTGAAGCAGAGTCAGTATGAGTAGAGGAAAACAATGGGTTTCATTTGAAAAAAAAAAAAAAGACTGTCCCTTGGGAAGTCATTCAACTGTGGTCAGGCAAGAGCCCCTTCCACTGTGCTGCTCTGCTGCTCGAGCTACCACCATAAAGCACAATTTTAGGCAGGCAGCTGCCGAGCTATTCTACTGTAAAAAAATTCCAGGCAGGATTCACTTCCATTTTTTAGAAAAAGGTTTGAAACAGAGGAGGCTGTCTGAGGACATAAGCCTGGGGACATAAGGAAATATTTTTTTACTATGAAGTGGCTAAACATAGGAGCCAGTTGCCCAGTTAACTCAAAAGCCACCTGAACATACCCCAAGGCAATGAGCTCCAGGTGATGCTTGTCCAACAGGGGGTTGGACAAGATGATATTCAGCGGTCCCTTCCAACCTCATCCATTCTGATTCAATGATCTCTGCCAAAAGGTACTTCTGTGTGGGGCTAGTCTAGCATAAACTCCATTTTTGTGCTTTTAACTGAGAGGAATACATCTGACACAGAGACTTCTCCAAAGGACTGTGTATTTGGTATCCAAGAAATATTATTATAATATTATGGTTCATTTCCATATCTGAAACAGAGCTTGTCTAAGTTACACATTACAACATTTACCACTGTCCCATTTACCTTCGGAACAACATTTGCAAATAGATGATCAAGCAGTTTAACAGAATCTGTGCCTTTTACTTTAAATTTGCCAAATGGTGACAGGTCAATCACACCAACTTTTTCCATAACCTGTTTGTACTCACGACCCACAGGGTCAAACCAATTTGTGCGCCGAAAACTGGGTCTGAAACAGAGCATTTAGACACATAAAACACAATTTAGAAATTTTGCGCTCTTTGCAGCAAAACGTAGTCTTCAGTTTTTTCAGTTTAATAATCATCCAAAAAAGATAGACTTTCCTAGTTGTAGGTACCTTACCCAATATTTTCCTTAGTCTAACACAGCTTAATAATTAAAATCCTTTAACGACACAGAAAGATATGGCTTGATATTATATCAACCATTTTGTATAATAAACTGTGGACTGTTCAAATGTTAGAATAAGTATTGGTCTGTCATGAGTATATTTACAGCATACTTTGTTGATGAATCATTTATTTCAGTTTGAGGCGTCAAAGGCTTTATTTCTGAACAGCAAAGTGTGTGTCTTTATTCCTTTATGAGCCTCATTTGGATTAGACTCCAACATCCCCAAAGAAAATATTTATTTGCTGGAGACTTCCAGATGCAGGCATGTAGCTAGGTAAGCAGGCATAGAGAAGTGGGGAAAAAAGCAAAGAAGATTGGGCTTCTCCTCTCCAGACACTTACACAGAGAGGAATGAGATTTTTTCATTAAAATACTATACTGTGCTGCTGATCAAATACTAAGGGATGGAGAAAAACACACATTGATAATGAACAAGTTGTTTTCCAAGCTCTTCCTTGAGCTAGGTTGCTTTCTGATATCTCAAACCTAGAACAGATACAAGATAGCTTAATGTGTGTTTTGAAATATCTACATTATCAGAATAAAATGTACTCTACCTATGGAAAAAGCAAGAATGGAAGATCAGTCTAATAGATACCTGTTGCTGAAATTAATGATAAGTGCATGCTTCTCATTAAATTTAAATTGACTGGCTCTTGCTATCATGACAATTTATTAGGGGAAGAAAAAAAATTAATACTCCATTTACTTGTATCCAGTCTCATCTCCAGGTTTGTAGAACCAATGAGGTTGCTCCCATCCTGCATGGAATCCCATTGAACATTTTGACTTTAGCAAATCATACAGCCCACTGGTTCTCTCCGTTGGTCTCCCAGCAAATCTTTCTTCTTTAGGGTAACCAACTAGAGGGAGGAAAAAAACCCTCAAAAGTCACCAAAAACTGTGGCATGCTAAGGTCATGATCCAAGATAGAAAACACATCTATAAACAGAGAAATCTAGATATAGGAATCCATCTTCAGGACATAAATTTATTTTAAAAAATATCTTCTTACCAATGTTATTAAAGCCGTAAGATTCTCTTGCTTTGGCTGCTGTGTATTCCGTAGTGGTCCACTTTCCATAGCGGTTTGGATCTACTTCTATCAGGTCAAATGGAGGTTCCCCCTCAAGGATCCAGTCACTGAGGTACTTTCCCATGCCACCAGCATGTATAATGCCATACCTTAAAAACAGGAAAAAAAGTCCTGCAGTGCCAAGTGTTTCACATTTTGCTTTTTAAAATCAGTACTAACATATACTACTAACACAATCCCCAAAGTATTTTGAATTTTTCCCCTCTTTTTTTTTTTTTTTGAATTTGTTCTGTTTTATTCTCTTTTCAGAAATTAAATTCTACATTAACGCATATTTCTACAGCTTCACTATCAGCAGCAGAATGTCATTGGTAATGTACAGTAGTTGCAGTTTATTGACAAATAATCATTAACATCAAATTATTTAATTTTTTTAATACTTTTTAATACCACCATGTCTTAAAAAAAATTGCCAAAATATCCTTCCATCTAGAATATGTAACATTTAATTCTTAGTTGTTTGCGAAATGCTCCCATGAGCACAACAGAAAAATCCTTGAATAAACAGTAAGCCTGTTCCAAATCAAGTTTAGATTAACATGCAATAATTAAACCATAGACACTTATGCAGAATAATGAAGGTAAAACCAACTTAAATTGCTGGTCATCAACTTTGCAATCTGAATTCTATGTCTTCAGTTAAATAGGCAAGGACTTCACTAAGAAGAAAAAAAATAAGTAGTCGTTTCTAATGTATATGCACAAGAAGAATGAATCCATAATAGCAATGATATGAATTTGATATAATATCTTATCTGTTGTTTACTTATTTAACTAAATAAAATAGAAACATCAAAAAACTGAGTACATTAAATAATTTTGCCAACTACAGTCAGTACAGTGCAGTTCAGCACAAATCTTCAGACTCAGCAGAAACATCTATTACTGCAGTAGATGCAGGAAGCATGAGTGCTTGTAAACTGCCACTACAGAAGAGTTAGCTGTTGCTGGTGCTAATTCAATTAAGCAACTCTTAGTTATTCATGGGTACAAGCTTTGGTACCATGAAGGCATATGATGCCTTCAAGTACAGCTCCAGATGAAATCTCAGGCAGGTTAAGTCTGCCTGCACCATTGACTGCAGCCAATGGCAAAGGAGAGCGGTAAAGAGATTGTGAGTGGTGACTGACCAAGCACGATGAAGACTTTTAGCTTCAGCTAAAGACTGCTGAGCTGATGGCAGGGTAAGCCCAGGAGCGAGGCAGTGCAGACGAGGTACAGGTACAGGTACAGGTACAGCCCTGCAACTGGACTGAGAGGTCTCTGCATTTTGCAGTTTTTCAGTACTGACTGCGCAACCCCTTGATTTTGGTGCTCTTAGTTGGGCCTACATTATCAGAGATTTTACATTACACAGAGTGCCCAAATCCCTCTTTATCTCAGATAAAAGGGAGCTGATTGTGTAAATACAACCACCACAATTCTGCTGCATAAGAATGAAATATGTATTTCAGAGATAGGATATTACAAGTAGCTATGAAGAGTGGTACAGTGTAGGAATCTCAGCTTTCTTATGATTCAGACGAAATGATTCAGACTAAAATTTCCTTCATGAACATGAGCTATTTTTCTCCAGTGTTTCTTCTCTCCTTCCAATCCCTGACAGATTAGCTCCCCATTAACTCCCCATTGTACCTGTAACATTCTTGTGTCTTATGAGGTGTTGTGTCTCACCCACTTTCAAGTCGTTCCATTCCTATTCCTAGGAAATCTAAGTCTCTGCACACTGTGGTACCTTTTCTAGTGTCTTTGTCCCAGGTTATGGAATGGTTTCACTGCTTTGAATTAAATTTTTCAGAATAAAATCCTTAAACTATTCTTGCTAATATTTTCAAAACTTTAAGTAACTAAAAATGGGAAGCATTGAGCAACCTTAATAATAAATAGTGCTACAAGCTCTGCTAACTAAACTTCTTCACATGTTAAATGCAAGCTGCTAATTTTAGATAATAAAAATCCTCTAATCTAACAGCACTAAGTCCTCTGTCACAATGTCCCTGCTAGCTGACTGCAAGATAAGGATTTGCTAATGCACACAAAAAATTACAACACTGGTAGAACCACTGCAGTGACCCAGAAGCATAGAACAGAGAGTCAAAAGTCCCTGAAAAGCAGACAAAGTAATCCAATGACAGCCACATAACTGCAACCTGTGTCTAAACATCGTGAGATTAATCAAACTCCTGAAATAAATTGTTTAACAAAAATTAAACATGTAACACTAGTCTTCAATTTTTTACATATGGAATTTGATTCTGCTCCCATTGACATCACCAAAGAAAAACATGCTTCAAAGTCTGGCCACAGAGTAATGAACTTAAACAGTCGTTTTGGTGAACAAGGTCTAGGCAAACTGCTTTTGTAACTATAAGTTCTGCAAATGTTACTGAAAGATAACATTATTTTTTTTTTTTAAATCCAAGCAGCAAAGGTGAATGCCTTTCACAATGAATCATTGCAAAATTACCAAGCTCTTATTTTGAGGGCCTCAGAAAGCATGTTAGTGATACTGCCTTATCTTACGATCGGAAGGTTTGTTTGGTTTGGAATGAAAGAAAACTGGAAAAAGCTGAGCTGGATTTTGAACAGCAAATTAGGCAATTGGAAAAACAATGTAAACAGAATATGTTCAATAACATCTGCTTGGAATTGTATTTGGTTCATTCTATCCATCTTGAATCAATGGTCAAGCTAAGACAACTAAAGACATGTTGGTGTTTTAACACTGGCTCCAGTGCAGACATAATAAATAAGATGTAAATCACATTCAAGAAGAACGCCATAACAGGTGGGAGAATGACACCAGTAAACCATATATTTCTTTTGCTGTACTGCTCTCTTTATTTGATTTCCTCCAATACCTGGCAATTTAATTTTTCAGCTCCACTTTCAACAGTCAGAAACACTGGATCTGTATCCCTAGAGCAGTCAGTCACACGCTATACTGTATTGCCCTCTATTTAATAAGCCTTCAGTTCTTCACACAGAACTGTATACTGCACACTCATTTTTTGTCCAACTGCAGTGAAACAAGTTTTACAAACAACTGTAAAATGCAGTTGCAATACAACTGTAAAACACAGTGTAATTTTAAACCCAGTACTTTTGTGACTTTGAATTGCTGCACAGACAGTATGAAGTACTACCATTTTTTGTTGCTTCATGAAGTGTCACATGTATTGGCCTCCAGATTAAAAGGAGGAAACAAAAAATTACTGAGAGTAATGAAATAAGAGAGAAGGAAGACCTTACATTATACAGGTTGTGGATATTAAGATTATTTACAATTACAATTTAACACAAAATATGTGCAAAACAACTCCCAAGCCCATAAAAATGCACAAAGCTTGAGCTGACTACCATTTTAACAATATGACAGCCAAAAATTGTCACAAAGAACTTACTCACCCGAAACCAATAGCTACCCAGTAATTTCTGACACCCTGATGTGGTCCCACCATAGGAAGAATGTCTGGAGAATAGGTGATAGGACCTGCAATTGTGTTTACGATGTCTGCTTTTCTCAAAACAGGGACCATTTCCATGGCAGCCTCAACATGCTCCATTATTCTGTCTAAATCAGACTCAAAAAGTTCTTTTCCAAATCCTGCACAAGTAATTGACTTTCATTATATATATGTATTTATACAAGGAACACATACATTTTCAATGCAGTTATGCTATCTATATGTAAATACAGCTATCTGTACAATAGAGCTATCTAACAAATACAGCTATCTACAGATAAAAGTTTTACTAGAATAAAACATCCTACATAGGAAAGATGGCATGCATAAAAACCTAGTTACCTGCAGGACCAAGTTTGTTTGTCACTGCAATTATACTATCCTTTACACATATTTGTTTAACCCTAAGGTCATGCAAATTCAACAATGAAGTAGAAAGGAAGTGAAGACACACAGAAACTTTCTTCATTAATAAGACCTAGGTATTTTTCTCAATATGCCAATAACTTGAGGAGGGGAGAAAAGACACTTCCTGTATCCGCTTATGATTTCCATGAAATCATATGAATTTCTGGGTATATTTCAGCCCTCAGTCTGGACTCTAAGCATGGCTGAACATCATTATGTAGAGGCACTTGATGCTACTGGAGACAGTAAGTTCTGGAAGCTGTGACAGGGCTATCCAAAACTAAACCATGTTAACTGCCCTTCCTTGGGAAATACAGTGTTTTTTAAAACAGCAATAGTAATGACTTCATATAACTTTCTGTCTGGAAGTGAATGGAAAGCTGGAGCCTAGATATAACACAATGATTTATAATGGTTTTTAGTAAGCAGCTGTATGACATAGGATATTTTTGTATTCTATACATATCTACAGCTCTCTTGCATTTATATCCAAACACAGCATTTTGTCTAAGACATTCCTTTGATGTTCCTGTTTGACAATCACATTATCTCTGTGGTATCAATAAATATCCAGGGCCCCTGTCAGCATGCTAGAGAGAACCGTAACTTAGAAAAATTCTTATTCAGGCAAAAAAGGCTGTGTAGCGCAGATTTGGTAGCTGCCTCTAATGTAAACACACAAGCACCCCTTCAGGAAGTAGGGTAAGACTACATTGTAGTAGGTTTTTCTTACATTACATTTGTATTTCTGTTATCTTTTATCATCAGAGTTAGAACTATTCTCTGCAAAAAGTTTTTGCATTACAATCATGCATTGCAAATATTTCGTACTTTCTGTCACATAAGGCAGCATGACAGCCTGGGATTTATACACATTAAAATTTGTGCTAGTGCTTATTATGTTTAAAGATTTAATGTTCTTAATCACCTGGTGGGACTCCATTTGTTACCCATGACTCCTGCAGCTTCATTTTCTCCTCACTTTCGTATGGACCAAATAAAAGACCATCCCTTTCTTGCCTTAGATAATACGATCCTTCTAAATCACGAATCACAGGCAATTCTGTTTTTAGGGCTTTCACTTCAGGGATAGTTGATGTTACAACATACTGATGATGAACAGGTATTAGAGGGTGCTGCATGCCGATCATCTTGCCTATGTCACGGGCCCAGAAACCTACAGAAGAAAAAAACCCAAAACCAAAATAGAAATATTCAAACATTCATTTCAGTGAATGGAAAATGACAGTAAAATATTTGCAGTACACACTGTGCTTTAAAGTGTGACAGGTTTTTTTCCCCCCATACTTCTAATTTTCACTTTATTTTTCGTATTGTCTAGCATATTTTTCCCTCCATAATTCCATGTCCTTTTTTCCTAATTATACTACTATATATTATTATAGTATGCACATATTAAAATATAACTAGTAAATTATAAATTAGACTTCTAAAAGTTCAGAAGAGAATTTAATTAACAGTTCTAGAAACCCCATGGCTTACTTCAGTAAAGTAGGTCTGCAGTGTACTCCTAGCAAAGTTAGAGACATTTAAAATCCAGAATTAATTAACTCACATCAGAAGTGTCAACCAAGCCTCTTGCTATCAACCAAATGAGCTAGTAAGATTTACCAATACACTAGTTAAGTCCTAACATCCCAACAGACTAAGGCAGTAATTTTCAGGCAGCTGACCTCAGGAATTGGAGTTTCTCTCCTCTTTCACATACACCTTGTGACTCACAATAATTGTTTCTCACACAGCAATCAATTCATAATGATCCTTGCATTGGTGAATAGTCAAATGTGCTCTCCCACAGTCGTCAAATTAGAAGTTCTGATACAGACTCTGACCAGAAAATGCAAGTAACCATTCCCCTGCCTCTGAAGCTGGCTCAAGATCCTTTATGCATACCGTTAGAGAGAAGTAGAGAAGACCTCATTTTCCTGTGTTAAGGCTAAGTGGGTAAGGCACACTCACCTCAAGGTAGTGAGGTCCCTGTGGCAAAAGGAAGGAGTGGAAACCACTGAACTGCCAAACTCTCTTTTGGGCTCTGCATAATGGCTCTCACATCTGCTGTGAGGCTGGAACGGAACAGACTTGGGAACCAGACAGGTACAACTGACTGGAATCGCAGCTGCCCTAAGCTGCTTTGAATATCCCTCAGCTGCACTCTCCTGACTTTTATGTCAAGGACCAGAGGTCTCAAGAGTGGGAATGAAAGGGGAAAATCCAACGAAATAGGAGTCTCAGGGGGGTTTGGGAGTGAGGGTTGAAGGAAGACAAAATGAAAGACAAGGAAGAAGTAGCAGGCCCTTCCAAATAAAAGGCTATGTGCCATACAGCACCAAGTAAAAGAAGGCAAGTCAGCCTGGTTCCTGTGGCTGACTCCGAACTGCTTAAGACAAAATACCTCCAGCAAGATTTTCTACCTAACACAGCTGTCCCTTCTCCTGGGACATACACTTCATGCTGCCCAGCTTAATGTGCAACTTTTCTTCCTTTTTGCTGTTTACTTGCCTTAACCAAATTCTCCTACCTCTCTCTTCAATTTCGTACTCTCCAAGAGCTGGTCAAAATTTCTCAGTGCCCCAAGCACATCAAAAGGCATAAATGAGCTTGACTACCTTCACCTGGGACATCCACCCATACCCATGGGCACAGGAGTCCCATTCCAGGTCAGCTCAGGTCCTTCAGAACCTGTCTGAGCTGGTTTGATTGTGTGCCTGTTTACAACTCTGTCACAACCGTGTCTGTGACTGGCCATGGAACACATTGATCCAGACCCTGATCCGTGGACTACTTCTCAGCTTGACCTCAGCTCAGTCTCAACTCTACAGTCCTGCTTATTGATTGGCGGGCATCATTTGACCTCGGTTACCGTCACCAGGCCTGTTCCTGACCTGGAACATTCCTGGCTTGGCCTCAGCCTGGCTTCATCACTGTGGATCTGACTGTGCCTCATCTCCACAAGTCCATGTGGAGGCCTGGACCGCGGCCTGACCCCAGCTGCAGTCCTGGGCCTCCCCTGCTCCGTCCCCTGTGCCCTGCTGGACAGAACCCTTGCTGGCTCGGCCAGCCTTGTTACCTTGCTTGGCTCCCTGTCCTGTGGGAGCAGCTGGCTCATGCTGCTTGCTGACATTAACCGGGAATACATCCTCTCACCTCCGGCATGGCTTGAAGCCAGGACAATTAGGAAAGCTGAATTGGGCCGTGCTGGCCTTGTGCCATTCCCCCATGCCAGGATGGCTGTCAGTCTCTTATTTAATATTACAAACCAGCCACAGGGCCTAACACCCACAGTTTTAAAAAACTGTGAATTTTCCAAGGAAAACATTTTCTGTGGTGATTTACTTAACAATTACTGACAGCCAGCTAAGACAAAGCAGCAGAGGAAATCCAGCACCACCTTCAAGAGATCTGCTCAGTTAAAAGCCCTTGCCCAGTAAATGCTAGAAACTAGCACCTGTTGCAGCTGTCATATGTAAGGCTTTTGCTTCTATATGGCATCTTCGCATTTGGAGGAGACTCATTGCCAGAACATTTGTTATGTCAATTAAATTGTTTGAGGGATGACTGTGCCATAATCATATAGATTGAGTGATCCAAAACATCCTTTAAGGCTAATGAAACATTATTTATGTTCTCCTGTACAGAAGATAATGAAAAATATTGAATAAATCTGCATTTCTAGCACATATGCAAGTGTTTTCTTCATTACACAGGACACATGCAAATGTGGATTTAAGTGGCAGCTAATAATCTTTAGGGAACTTCTTTTGATTTGGGCATTTCCATGTCACCCACAAATAAAACTATTTTAAGGTAAGGTGAGCTAATGATCCACAGAGGACAAAAAAAGTTAAAGCACCAGAAAATCAAGTCTTTGAAACAGCTTTGTTTCTTTCTTAATAAATATTTCTTAATAATAAGAAATTTCTTAGCAGTTAGATTTTGAGGATAACATTACACACAGAGCTAATTTTAAAGTGCTTTAAAGTAAGAGACAAATAGTTTAGGTTTGTTTAAAATAAAATTTACAGTACTGTACTTCTAAAAAAGTCCCACTTATGATAAGTACTTTTTTAATTGCTTAAAATAACAAAAGGTGACATTTACTACAAGAAAAATACTGTGTTTCTTTGTTTAAGGTTTTTGAACAAAACAAAAATGGCAAAAAGAAGAATATATTCTCTGAAACAAAATTCTAATTGGAAGCAGATGTCAAGTCATATCACACATAGTAGAGATAAATTACAGCATACATTATATCTCTAGGACATTTGTGAAGATTAAATTGTAGACACTGCAACTGCAAACATCTGATGCTGAAATATTTAGTGGTAGTATTACTTAACATATCTGCTGAAGTATGTCATCAGACCATTTCATCATTTTAAAAAAGACAACCTTCTATGACTATATATAAATGCTTGTATATATAGTGAGTACATGTCTGAAAATACATGCTTATATACACACACCCACACCGTATATACAGACAAAATTCACTATTTTTGGAGACTTTCATCAAACATTCCATTACAAATAGGCTGCAAATAACTTCAGCAGGCTCAGTATAGTTGCTTCATGTCAGGGATTATTTATTAGGCATCTGCTTTCCTCTAAAATGGAAATCTCACATAAGGAACAGCTAAAGATTGGTTGGAACTAGTTTGTTCCAGTTCTGCAGCAGATGTCAGTTGCAGGGTAAGGCAGGGAGGGGGAGAGGGAATGTAAAGAGCCTTCTGATGTATTTTTCTCTGCAACATGAGCCTAAAATTATACAAGTCATGATCTGTAGTAGAATGAGGCAAAGCTGAGAAAAAAAACTAATGTTATCTGAGAAAACATTTATAAGAGATATGTGTTATACAGTATTGATTTTACATCATTAGCCAGAATGTTAAGCAATATGTGCTTCAAATATTCATTTTGGCTGAACAGTTAACTACACAGGAGAATTAAGTAAATATATTGTTGATTAAAAAACTTATTAAATAATAAAAAAGACTTATGAAAAGCTCACAAGAGTGCATTCTGATATTTGCAAATAAGGTCTGAAAAGCATTTACCAGAAAATTCTGCCTAATACCAACTTGATATATTAGCCAAAGAAAGATAACTACAAAAATGTAAGAAAATTACTACATCTGTGATACTTCATCAATATGATGCAGAGCAAATAGGTGGGAATAATGAGTGTCTGGAAGTCTGCGGCCTAAATAAGTATGATTGCCAAGAGACCTGCCTTTCCCTTTCATAATCTAAGATCCATTCCAGACCAATATATCCACACTGTATAAAAACAGACATAAGGATCCTATTTGTAAGAGAGCTTATGATTTTTTAACTGAATGCTGTTCCATAGTTCATGCCTGAAAGATATGACCTGTCAGTCCAAAGCCAGTCAACTATTGACACATCTCATTTTCCAAGTGCTTGACTTTGTGATCTGCATAATTTTTTTTAAATTTGGTTTCCCTGGTTGTGTGGTTGATTTTGCCTTCTAAAAAGCATACTAAACTCTTCTAGTCCTTTTCTTTCCAAAATTCATTATGTAGCACTCACGAGCAAGCTCAGAGCCGCAGAGTCTTGTTATTTTAGTGAGGCATATAACAATAGCAGGTGATTACCTATGTGTGGAAGGCATATATAAGAAAGTGCACTTTTCCATGGGTTTTCCAATAGGTCTTCACCAAAAGCACAGAATGATTTAACACAAGACAGGGTTGTCTATATCCCAGAATCTGAAAGAAAGACTTCTAAAGCATATCCCCTGAGAGTCCAGCTGTTTGATTCCACTCTCTCTTAATTTCTCTCTTTTTTTTTTTTTTTTGATATCTCAAATTCTACTTTTACCCCAGTCCTTGCATCCTTCTTCAGCTATTTTGTCACCGTGTGCTAGTCAGTCTCCCTCGTTTGTCAAGTTCTGTCCCAGTAGCCTTCTCTTCCTTCCAATCCACTCTCATCTGTCCTTTCCATTACATATTACACCAGTCTTTCATGCTTAAACAGGTCAGTTTTCCACTCAGTTTCACTCCTTGAGTATCCTTACTAATCATTTCATCCGGAAAGCTCCTAGCTTCAGTTTGCTTAATGAAACAAATCAGATAACTTCTCACTATCTCTCTGGTGTCATCCCTACTGCTGCCATTCACTCCCAGTTTGAGCTTCCTTATTTAGTAAGTCCTGTATCATCTAACTGTTCCACTTGCTGCCAGTGCTCCTAAACATTTCCAGAAATCTTTCCAAGGCATTTTGCTCTCCCAACCTACTCCCCTTCCAGTCCAACTCCTTCCTAATTCCAATTGTCACCTATAGTATTTTACCCACCAACAAGAGGAGTCCCTGTCTCACTTAACTTCTTCATTTTATCTGCCTTGCACTAGAAATAGGTGCTTTTATTATTTTTTTTTCTGTTCAACCGCAAATATACAGAAAGGAATTATAAATGTGTATTCTTGCTCTCAGTTCATTAGTCCCATCTGAGTAAGAAAGTCAGCTTGATATATCAGAGCGTCTGACTGAAACCTGATGATTCAATGAGAGGTATGCAGGACTAATGCCCTAAAAATGCAGATGTGATCCAGTTTAAGGCAGACTCAGCAAAACTTTAATCTATATGGTAAATATTCAACATGTTTTGATTCAACAACAGAAAACAGAAAATCATCTTCTAGGAAGCAGAAAGCATGCTTCACATAAGACCTTCCACCAATAATATATTTTTGTACACATGTGTAAAGCAGCATAATAAGAAGTGAATAAATTTAGATTGAATACAGGTTTTTAGACTTATTAAGTTGCTTAGGAAAATAGACTCAAATCTAAAGGACACTTGCCCAAAAGTTCTTTGAGCAGAAACATCAGTTTGGCCTCTTTAACACTATGAAGAATAACATTAGTATATGTAAATACAAGCTCCCTTGAGTTAGGCAATTTTTATGACATACAAAAAATGCACTGTTAAGCCAAGCACAAGTTTAAAATGTGACTCAAAGGACAACAAAAAAATCTTCTGTTTCAAGGATATGTGGATAGAGTTAAATCTTGGAGAAAGATAATAGTGAAACAGGCAAGGTCAAATTCTCAGTGCCTTCAAAGAAACAGTGAGGATATTTCTATTTCATATGTACATTCCATCTCTCTTCCTAGGTATGCTTCATTAGGTTTTAAAGACAGTTTACCTATTGGACACTGGAACAGGCTCCCCAGGGATGTGGTCACAGCACCAGCCTGTCACAGTTCAAGAAGTGTTTGAACAATGCTCTCAGGAACATGGTGTGACTCAGGGATGTTGCTATGCAGGGTCAGGAGTTGGAGTCCATGATCCTTCTGGGTCTTTTCCAACTCAGGATATACTATGATTCTGTGACTCTAGACCTCAACTCTCTCCCACACAACTTACTGTAGACCAGTAAAGGTTTATTTTGCCACTAAAATCTAACAGGGAAGTCTGATTACTAACTGCTGGAGACAAATCAGGGCAAATATTTTTAATGTATATTCAAGGGCAACTAATATAAGAGCTAAATTTTCACCACACTGTGAAGAAATATGTGCAAACCACACCAAGTGAATGTTCAAAACCATATATATTCCTTATACATGTAGCCTACACAATTCAGTACAGGTGCTTTGTGTTAGCTAGTATGTAAATCTGAAAAGGACTCAAATGCTTATATTAAATCCTACCTGAAGTATTCACGATTCTCTTTGCTTGGATTATTCCAAGTGGAGTCTCAACTTCCCACGTCCCATCTGATCGGGAGTTCAGATTAGTCACTTGCACAGGATAATTTAATTGAGCACCATATTTTCTGGCTCCTGCAGCCAAGGCCATAGTTAGGGAATAAGGATCAATATGACCATCTCCAGGGTTATACAGGCCAGCTAAAACCTAAATGGAGGCAAAATCCCCCAAATGAAAGAAAGTACAATTTATCAAAATTAGACAGATTTTTAAAAAAACTACTTTCTTACTTGAATACAGTAAACTTTAGGAAGTCAAAGAAATTTTCAAAATATATAATAATTTTACCCAACCTAACAATGGCCTATGACAGTCAAATTCCTCAGATCTCCCATGCAATCAAAGGCTTTAATAGTATAATATTATAGACATGGTAATTAATAAAATTTAACATACAGTAGGCATAAAATTCACAAATTCTGATTTTAGGCTATGATACATCTCTTTTTTTCCATTGAAAAATAATAATCTGTTGCACAATTGTATAAAGAGAGGAGACCATACATGTATATTTCTGATAGACCAATATTTAATAGCAAAGGAAGTTATATTTCATAAAACTGGCTTCTTTACCTTATCCATGTTCAATAAGGGAAATAGCTCTTGCACTTTCTCAGGCGTGATTAAATATTGCTCTGTTGGGTGCCAACCAGCACGAGTCATTTGGTATTTGAATTCATCCACCCTAGTAGGGGTTGAAGCAATTCTGATACTGCCAGGCTGATGAAACCCCACAGGCTATATCAAAGAGAAACAGCAAATTAGTTAAAGAACCTTTACTGATTGCCATATATGTATTTTTCCTGTGCTAAGGGGAGTCTACAGAATTTTTCCACTAACATCATTAAGAAAAATGCCAGTAAATTATGGACCTTTGAAGGAAGAGGCCTTAGATATAGACTCCTCGAAAAAATTTTTCAACAAGTTATCAAATTAGCTTCCTATATTAACACATACTATATTCAAAACAGTTGAAAGAAGTGTTTACTGAATGCTACAATACATTCATTTTTACTAACAACTAAAAAATACCTGTTATATGCACTCACACACTTTCAAAAACAGAATCAGATACGTCTCAAAAATAAGTACATATGATATACTTTATTTTAAAAGCTGTCATTTGCATGATTTCCTATTGAATGTATTTACCTAAGCACCTTTACAAACACAATGAAAAAACACTTGCCTTTTTTTTTTTTTTTTAAACAAATTAAACATCCTTACAGAGCTGGACTTACTGAATTCAGTAAGCTGAATGCTTACTTTTCTTCACCTTTTCTATGTTATCTCACAGGACAATGTTAAGGCTGAATAACTCTTTCACTGGAAAACACAATGATAATCTGATATGGCAGCTTATCTAGTTGAGTAGCAGAAAGAAGAAAAAAGCATTTTATGATAAATATGAAAAATATCTGTCATATATATATATATATATATATATATATATATGTATATATATGATAAATATTAAAAATATATGACATTTGTAGACTAGTAAAGTACGGTCCATTCAACTTCTGCTGCTGCTGTCCAAAACAAGCACAAGTTTAGTAAATGAAATCTGTAAGGTTGAGAGATGCCAAATGAAAAAGATAACTCCTGTGTTTTTCCACATATCATTCCTTAAGTCACTAAATAAAAACACTGAAAGGGATGCGAAGAATTTCAGCAATCTTCTCAAGTACAGGCAGCATCACATCATATGAATTTTTAAGCAGACATATTTAAGGCAGGAATGTATCGTAATCAATCTGTTCATTCCAGACTCCTTATATTATTTTAGTTCCTTTATCAAGTTAAAGTTGCAGACTCTCTGTTGTGTCTTGAGATGTTTTATGAGCACCATTTTCCTAAATTGCAGAGGGATCTGGGAAACCATCCACAAAATGTAGTGACTGGGCATGAAGAAGAATGTATTTGAATGAAAAGGTATATACTCCTACTTCACACTGTTATCAACTACACTTTCTTGTAAGATTATTGCTACAATTGCTTCAAAGGTTAAGGGGATTACCTGTCCTGTCTCTTCTTCCAGCTTTTCATAGAGTTTGATGCTGTATGCATGGATTTTCTTCAGGTTTATTCCAGGATGAAAATAAGTCGTTAAACCAGCCTCAAATAAGAAATAGGAACAACATAGATTAGAAATGCAGTGTTCTTGCCTTCCTTCCAACTGTCATTTAAAAAGGAACTGCCAATATACTGTAAAGAAAAACAACACATGGATAGGGCCAACTGCTACAAAAATAAAAATAAAGTCTTTTTTGTACTTAAGCCATTTTTGTTTTCTGCACAGGTGTCTTCCCATCTGTCTTTTCTCACCAAGTCTGCCAAGCCATGATAGTGCTGCAGTTGTTCTTTCCAATCTGATATCTCAATTTATATACAATATCATAGTGCATCAGATTACTGAAATGCCCAGATAATCCAGTGGAAAACAGTGTAAAATTGATCATTTGTCAGTAAAATATTTTTCAGTTCTATCTATATTCTATTCATAAATTTCACTCTAAGTGTTTTTGGCAATTTTCATTACCTTAAAAATCTGAGTTTAAGAAGAGATCACAGAAACCTGTAGGAGGAATATTCATCTAGTAAGGCCCTCATCAAGCACAAAGCAGGAATGCTGATTTCAGGAAGTCCCTGGGCTAAATTAATAGTCTGGAAAAAATATTCCTTGTTCATTTCTTATTATCATATTGAACCATTAGCATCACACAGAACACAGCCGAAGACTAGACATTTGCCTAAATGTGATTTTTATCTCATTTGATACATGTGCATTCACATTGTGAACACATTTATTTTAATTACCTTCGAGTAAGCCCCAGGGCTGTTTCACTTCAGGGACTTTAGCTGAAACTTGGTTTTTTCTCAAAAAATATATTCTAAGGGCCTTTTTTCAGTGTGTAGAGAATGAAGACAGTGAAATATTTACATTTCCTTAGCTATGTGCAATGCCTAAGAGTAATTAATTTACTTTACCTGCAAATTTTGTTATCTCCTTTTTATTTTACTGTATTATTTTATTAATGTAAAGATTTTCTGGCCTTCTGTTATTCTTCCAAATGTAGTAATAAATATTCCAGATGTAAGGAAATTCCATTTTAGTGGTCACTATTAGTGTAGTCATTTTGAACTAAATGGGTCACAAATCACTTGCAAGTTAGCTAAAAACCCCTATATATTCAAGAACAATTAATTGCAGGGGTTAAAGAAGTTTAAATGCACTTGACACCTTTCGGGTTGAGATAACAAATGTTTCTGATTTCAAGAGCGCAGCTGGCAAACAACTATAACCCAATTTCACTATACAAAAATTAAGATAATAAAATCATAAAATAATTTTAATTAAACAAAAAGATTGAAGGGGTCCTTAGGAGATTTCTCTTAAATGTCATATTCCAAGCAGGGTCAGCTACAAGATCAGACCACATTTCTCATGATTTTTTCCAGATTCTTTGAGAATCTTCAAAGTCAGTGGATGCTCTACTTTCCTAGCTACATATGGAACTTTGCATTTGGCCTTGTTAAATTCCATAAAACTGTCCTTTCATCCTTGCAGCCTGCCTAGGTCCCTCAGCACGGCTGCCCTGCCCTTGAGTGCAATGACTACTCCTCACAGTTTGGTGTAAACTTCAAAAGTGGATGAGCATGTACTTGGTCACCTACTCCATATTACTGATAAAGATATTAAGCAGGACGGGTCTCAGGACAGATTCCTGTGACATTCCACTTATTTTTGGGTTTGGGTAGAATATTACCCATTCATATTACACTCTAAGCCCAGCGATACAAAGAGTCTTTTAACTTTCTACCTGTCCAGCCATCCAGACAGTAACATCTTCAGCTGAAGGACAGTGTGGGAGAGGGTGTCTAAAGTCTTGCTAAAATCTAGGTAAGTCACATCCACTGATCTCCTCATGTCTAAGAATCCATAATATTCCATAATCGACAGCAATCAGATTTGATCTGACATGATTTATTCTTCATAAATTTATTTTGACTGTTGCAAATCACTTGTTTTTCTCCTTTATGGACCTGGGACACAAGCGATGATTTTCTGAAGAACCGAACTAGGGTTAGCTGACCTTTAGCTCCTCTGCTCCTTTCTAAACAGTCCTTTGCCTGTTTAGAAAAAGTCATACATATGCCCTTTGAGAAATCTCTGCCACCTCCACCAATTTCAATAGTACTTCAAATGTGATACATCTGCGGCCTTGTGATGAACCAGCAGCATTATTGGATGCAGCCCGCCTGCTCCAACACATGAGCATGTGCCAAATTACTCAAATATTCCCTGATTTGATCCTCATCCACTGCCTGTAGTTACCCTCCTCCTTTAACTGGAGGCCTGAGAAACCCTGTCAGAGCAAACTGAGGCAAGAAGGCACTGAAACCTTAACAGTGTAAATTGTGACTGAATTACTCACCTCATTCACTTATTTTCATTTTTTCAGCCTTTTGCTATTAATGCAGCAGTAGAAGCAGTTCTTGTTGCCTTTCATTTTCCTTACAAATCTTATATATAGTTGAGGTTTGGCTTTCCTAACATCTCCTTCACAGGCTCAGGTAACTTTTTTAAATTGTCTGATTTGCAGCTTTTTCCTGTTTTATCGTCAGTATACTGCATTTTTCTCTGGAACTCAGCCATGAATTTACTCTGACCCCAGCTGGCTTCCTAACACATCTACATGCTTTCCTGAATTTCAGAGTGATCCATTCTTGTAGTTGAAGGAGATTTTTCTCTAGGCTTTACTCCATTTTTCTAAGAGATTTTGTTATTGTACATAAACATGATCTGGGAAAATAATTTAAAGAATGTCCACTTTGCTATGAGAATTGACACAAATATTTTAAAGCATTTTTATAATTGAAATTTTTAAATGTTGAAAAGTTAATGTATGAGTTTTGTTCTATTTCAATCAGTTTCAGATTTTATTCTAATGCCATTATTAAATTAGCTTTCTGGAGGAAAATGTTATTAACACTGTTATATACTAAACTCTCTCTTCTTGCAAGAGTGACCAAATTGTAACAAGTTATTATTTGAGTTGCGCTGTGCTTTACTGTCAGCAGCAAAATCAATGGCATTTGCAAGAAAAAGTATAACGTAACATGTAATAACTGGCTCTGTTACACCTTCCATAACTGGTAATATAAAAATGTGCATATTTGTTGTGCTGTTTTAATAGCACACATAAAGTTACCTCACACCTGAGAAGTGAAAGAAAGTTTTGGCAGCAACACCAGCAGGAATATTAGCTATCTGAAACATAATCCTGAGCTCTGGCAGGACGTCTTGGATGGTGAGAGGTAAAATGTGGCGTAGTGCAGCAACGTCTGAGCCAGACTTTCAACAATTGCGGCCGCAGGCAATGTGCTATGTGCCATTTCACATCTTAACAGTATGTGCAATTGTCATCTGTATTTAGTATCTGTATTTAGTGTCATCTGTGTTTAGTGAGGAAAACATTGATAAATACACAGTATCTGGAACTCACTGTCACAAGGAACTCACTGTCATAGTTTTGATTTTTCTACTCATCTGAAACGGACATCACCAACTTTTTCATCTTCAGACAAAGTCCTCTAATACTGAGTTCAATGAAATGAGACAATGAAGACAACGAAAATATACCTGTAGTTATCTATTTTAACATGGCCCATAACTAAGTGTTTTGCTGTGTTAATTGCATCAAATTCCTTCTAAGAGGTGTCATGAGGCATCTCTGTCAATTTTAGTAGTGCAGGCATTTTCTCTGCTGAGCTCCAGCTGCAGCTCCTTACCTTTGAAACCGACCCTCACTCAACTCCAATGTTGCACTCACTAAGAAGTGTGGGCAAAAGTACTGGAGGAAGGTTTGCTTTAGTACTGCTATGAGCAGTAAGTTAGGGTCAGCGAGTGTAACAGCAAGAACACAGGAAACATTCAGTAACACCACCATTCATGATTCTGGCTCCTTATTGAACTAGGGGATTTTTATTGTTTTTTATAAACGTTTTGTATATGCACTAGGCTAATAAAATTCAGTCTGTGCCTCTGAGTATTTTGGAGTTATGATTCAATACACAAAGATGCATTATTTGACACTTTACATGGCATTGCCAAACTGTTGTATTGTACAGTTACTGAATATTGTTTCTTCTTACTACATACAGCATGGTCTCTTTTGCTTTGTTTATTGAAAGGCAAGTAAAACAAAGTATACTACTTATACACTGCAGGCAATGATATTTTTTTAATTTCATTTTTTAATATTGTTCTCTCAAAAACCCCAAAAATATCTGCACTAAGATGAAGCATTACAGACTTCAGGCTTCCTTCTCTGGGAAAGGTATGAGAATACAAATAAAATATAATTAACTAATTTGTCCTCTGAAATGTAAATTATTGCATAAATGCTCTATTGCATTAACAGAGTAGATCTAGAGACATCAAACTGTTCAGTTTCTGCTCTTTTGTGTTGCTACACACAGAGATAACAATCTCCCAACTTAAGTTAAGAATAGCTGGAAATAAATGGGAAATACATCCATTACTGTATTATTGTGGCAAGCTTTATTTAATTTTGTTACATTACCTACTCAGATATAGATTCAGAAAATATGTAATTACATAAATGCACATTGTGAACCAGTATGACCATGTGATTAACATTATTAAAGGAGGTGTTGCTACCCTGACATTATTACATGTATGTCTTTTTAGATCTTGTCCGTAGAACGCAGACAAATATGCAGGCTTAAAAAACCCAGAGTGTACATTTGTTACCTTTGCTCTTCCAGGATTTTATGTAATGTCAGCAATGGTATGAAAGAAAGAGAGGGAATAAAAAGCTAATGAAACTTCCACTACTATTGCACACACAAACTACTGTTAATTTGAGACATGAACAAAACATTTCTTACTGCATGCCAGGTAGATCCTGCAGTGAGCTCAGATTTTTCTAGCAGAACAACATCCTTCAAGCCAGCTTTAGCCAAGTGATAGGCTAGACTCACACCAACACAACCACCTCCGATGATCACTGTGTCTGCTCTGTCTTTCCCTAAGGAAGGAGATGAGGCTTCTTTACTAAAAAAAAAGAAAAAATTACAGACAGTTAGAAAAAGTCAATTACACTTTTCCCCATTTCTTTTATTTACAGCTTCAACCATAATACACATGGGTTTCTGCTTGGGAGTTTACACACATAGCTTAAGACCTAACCTCTTCACTCACATCTGCTTTTAAAGTAAATGCTGTTTCAGGGTCATATAGGTAAATAGTAACAATAAAAAGAAAAAAAAAAAACAACAAAACCAGAAAACAACAAGTTTGCTGCCATTTGCAACTTTAAATATTATTTATCCAATATACCCTTATATGTAGATCTTATTTCTCAAAAAGAAGCTGATGCATAACATGACAATGTCAAAACTCGACTTTTCCAAAGTACTGTAGTATGTGCAACAAATAGGCTTTAAAAATACTTACTTAGTAAGGCCCCTTAATAAATTTCTAAAACCAATGTCAGTAGACTATGTCAGTGTACATGTTCATGAAGAAAAAAGCTTGATACTTACTTTCATGTTCTGTCTATTTTGCCACATTCACAGATTCACAGAATATTCTGAACTGGATGGTACCCACAATGATCATCAAGTCCAACTTCTAAGTGAATGGCCCATGCAGAGATTGAATTCACAACCCTGGTGTTATTGGCACCATGCTCTAAACAACTGAGCCATTCCCAGAGTAGGCATCTCCTACTTTGCTTAAGACAAAACGTTACAGAAACAGGTTTTTGTCAATGGCCCACACCTGCTCCACACTTCCAAAACTACTTGATTCAGCATAAATCACAACTGCTGCCAGAAACAGCCCTATTCTTCTGCAATTCAAGTGATACTCCTCTTTACTGCCTCATTCACAGACAGCCAAGCAGCAAGCTATATCTGGAAATCTATCACAAATTTTTAAGAAGTCAATTTTTTTTGGATGTGAGACAAGGTAGCACATGTTATTACAGCAGCAGAACAGGCTACCATGAAACAAGAGTATCTTTCTCTTCAGTTAATCTATACTCAATTTTATCTCTCCTCTCCTCGTACACTTTCAACTTCTCAGGCAACAGACTTTCTAATGTATAACTAGTCTTCTACACCTCCCACTCAGAAATAAAGGCTACTAGTTTTATGTCTTATGAGTGGAGATCTTATAACATTTTAAATGCAATTGCGGTGGAACATGCACCATGTTTACACAGTAAGTGGTGGCAAATGAGAAGTAAAATAAGTGGGAGCACAGGACACCATAGGTGTTCTGTATTTGGTGCACCACACACCTGCATGGGTTCTTTTTTCTGATTACATATTAATTTTTGCAAGTTAACAGTAAGCTGTTTAACAGCCAGATGTGCGACACTTACACCAGCTTCTCTACTGAATTTGGAGGCATATGGTAATCAAGGTCAAGCATAAAGACTTTTCTTATTGTTCTTTTAAGCTGCGGATTTTAAATCTTCTCATGCGCCTTTCAGCTTTTTTCAAACCTTTGCCCAGAAGCCCAGCAAGAATTCGCGGTTCACCTTCCCAGTGAACTGAACAGGTCACTCAGATGCTTGATCGTGCCAGTTAAAACCGGTCATTATTTGCTTATCGGTATGGCCCAGAAGACAACAGAAGGGACCTCGCTACTCCAGGTCAGCAACGCACCCGGGCTGGTTCCGGCTTTGGCGCAGCAGTGCGAGGCGCAGAGAGGCACCTCCTGGCCACAGGTGCCCCAGCCGGAGCTGGCTCCCGTCACCAGCGCCCTTTCTGCGCATCCCGGACAGCAGCGGCGCGGAGCCACTCGCGGACGGCCGCGACCGCGACCGGCCCCTCTGCCCGCGTCCCCCGCCCGGCCCGGCGCCGCAGCCGCCGCAGCGCTCCCCGCAGCACCGCGCTCATCCCGCACACGCAGCAGGGATGGAGAGCGCTGGCCCCGCGCCGCTCTCCGCCGCGTCCCGTCCGTCCCTGCCCCGCCGAGCCCGGCCCTCCCGGAGGAGGGCGCCGGACCGCCCCTTGGAGCAGGGGGCAGCCGGGGGGGGGCTGCCGGGGGGGCAGCCGGATGCCTCCGGACCTCGGGCGGGGCAAGGGCGGCGGGAGGGAGGGAGCGGGGCTGCCCCGGTCGAACCGGAGCGCCCCGCGGGGTCAGGGGCCGGGCCGGGCGGGGGCACGGCCCGCAGCGCTGCCCACAGCGTCCCGCCTCCTCCCGGGGCTATAAACCCGCGGCCGGAGAGCCCGGGAGTCCAGTATCGCGCCGAGCCGTCGGGGCGTAGCCGTGCAGCCAGCGTCCTTGGGCGAGGAAGATGCTGCCGATCAGGAAGACCGCGAAACAGGGCAAAAGGGTAAATCTCCCGTCTCCCTCCCTTGCGCAGACCCGGCCGCTGCTCCCCGTGGGCACGGCAGACGCGCCCCCGGGGCGGTGCCCTCCGCGGCTCGGCGGGACGGGGCGGCGCGGGGGAGCAGCCCCGCGCCGGGAGCCTGGCCCCGGGAACAGCTCCCGGCCGCCTCTCCCGCCGCCGCGGGCTCTGCAGGAGAGCTGCTTCTTGACCGGCACAGCCCGCGGCTCCCGCCGGTTAACCTCCCTCTAAGGTACCCGGTATCTCTGCAGGTAAGGCGATCTTGTGAAAACCTGAAATAAAGCCGTAGTAGTTGTACCTGTTCAGCATCGAGACGTTAAGGATATTTGGACATCGTTGTAAGACAGATAAATTAGATTGATCTTAACGCAGTCACAGCTCACATAATCTTTGTTTCTCTGAGCACACGGAGTGAAGCCAACAGAGTACAAATACATTTATTGTATTATTTGATACGCAAATTAAGCAGGACTTGCAACACACTGCAAATTAAAATAGTAAATATTTTAAGGCTAAGCTGTCATTGGATGAGATATCTGCCTCCAGCATCCTGCCTGCTCTGTTTAAAAGGTCCAGATTGCTCACCCCTTGATTAATATGACTGGTGTTTATAATATCAACCCAAAAGTCTTTGTATGCATGCCCACTCCTCCCCCATTTAGCTAAAGAAATAAGCCAGTATAAAAGTAATCCAGGCACCAGCCATTCATGTCATTAAGGCAAACCTATGAGCAATCTCTAAGTCAAACTCCCTGACATACATCAGAACTGGTACCCTGTGCTGCTGCTTGGGTCAGCAGAATCACGTATTCTGTTGTCTGTTTAAAGGACACTATTGCCATTAGTAGGGCCCACCTTTCTCAGAATGGGTTTTACTCATTTTTTTGTCTAGAGCAAAAGAGCAGAAAGATATGGAAAGTCTATGCGCTCTAGGTCCTACTGGTAGATTGATTATAAAAGAAGAAGGTGTGGGGTATTTGTTCTGCTTTTTACATTTTGGCATAAACTACCTAATTTCAACACCTAGAAGAAATTTTTCCTACAATGGACTTGTGGAGTTCTCTTTAGGGCTTGAGATGTGAATAGTTGTTTCAAGATTTATTTTCTCTCCACTGAAGAAAAGGTGGATTATAGGTTGACCAAGCAGGCTTTTCACTCACACAGTACAGTTACATGCCTAAAGATGTTAGTAGGAATATCTTCATAGAGGCATTTGCACTCACGCTTTCCATGTATAGGTGTACGGACCATGTGATGCAACTTCATTCATAGTAGCAAAAGTAAAGCAGCAAAAGATGGCTCAAAAAAACCTTGGATAGCTTTTTACATATACTGTTTTTTTGTAATTTAACACATTTTTTGTCTCCTACCAGATCATCTGACAGTACAGTATTGATCTGGATTAGACATAAGCGCACAGCAGTAGGTCTCTGAACAAAACAATGTTGATGCTGAATTTTGGTTAAATAGGTGGTATTTTGAATGGTATATAAAGTAAAAATGGTGTGAAGGGAAGAAAGCAGACCTATAATGAAGTCTGCAAAAAGGTTATTTCCATTTGAATCCAGCATGACCTGACAAAACTAAGGTTTTATTAAGTATTTTGTGCTTTGTATTTATCTTTCCTGCCATTAGATACCCTGGTGCTAGTCTTAATATATCACAATATGTTAATGTGCCATGGTCTATTCAAACATGGCTTATGTTTCTTCTGTGTGTCAAAAGTGAAGATTTCCATTTCAAAATGAAATAGACTGTGAAGAAAAACTGCTATTAAATACTAGAAGTGACTTGTTAAAAGAAAGTTCTGTTGTAGTACATTTAAATACATAATAACAAATATAATACTTATATACTATGTGATTTTGTGTCTATTACTCAGTGTTCCATTAAAAAACTACTAAGGCTGCCTTTACATTAAAGATTTCTTTTTCTTCTGCACACCTGTTCTCTGCATAACAAATTTCTGAAGCAGGCTTCATCTACAAAAGATTCTTTGGCAGACAGAGGAAGCACGGACTCAAGCAGTGAGCTTTTGCTGGCTCCATTTGAGACATTTTGTTACAAATTAAAGTTGGTTTATTGCAAGCACAATCTTTACAAAACCTCCTGACATTTACTTATGTTTCTTCCTGGTTGTGGAAACAAAGATAAAAATTTGCGCACTTTGTTGAAGTTTTAAAGTCGAAGTTCAATATTTTGGCAAGTCCGTAGTATGCAATGGAATCTGATGCAGAGATTTGCAGGCCAACACTTGGCAAAGCTGTGCACAGCAGCACTGAACAGACCAGTCCTGCCATTTTGCTGCAATGCCAGTGCCTCAGCCAAAGTAAGTGACGGTCTCAGCCAGGCTTTGTAGCCTCCAAGGAGCCTTACACTGTTGTGCATGGTGCTGAAACTGGCACAGCTGGCACACTGCTCCTTACTGTAGGAAAGGCCTTGTTCTTGTTCTGCCTAAGCAGCAGTGCTGAGACGTCGTAAGTGTTCATCTTTGTTGGATATATGGCATGAGAGAATTGTATTAATGGGAAGGAAATTTTCAAGAAAGATAATAACTGGAGTTTAAAGGCTAATTGTAAAAAAAACCTGTCTATTCAACATGAAAATCACACTCAACTCTATATCCAAAAGGCTTTTCTTTTTCCTACTCCCTCAAACTTCTTCTGTTGAAATGAAGAAAACTATGGATGGAAATTTCAGTCTTACCCTTGACTAATTCTTATCCTGTACTCACTACCTTCATATATGTAGTCTGCATTCAACCACTTTTTAATGTAGATGGAATTATGATTGCCATCCAAGAGTAGAAATCGACCCTACTCTAATAGTAGGTACTTTTTAGAAGTTTTGAACCAGTCAATGAAGCAATTATAGGAATAAAAATGCAATGTATTTTAGGAGAAGCCAGTATTTGTTCTCATGTTTTTCAGTTTTACAAAAAAAGATAATTGCCACTTTCCTTGCATTAGCGTGGCAGGGAGAAGCAAGGTTAATCTTGCATAGGGTTTTGTAAGGTTTGTAATTTGGCACTCTAAAACATTTTCAGGGCCATGCAAAACAAACAGGATTTTCTTTCATTTTTTTAAATCTGGGTAAGCCAACCCAGGCCTGTGAAAAGACTGTCAGAAACTGCAAGTCAGCTTTCTGAGATGTGTCTTGTTTGGTAGGAAACTGTTGCATGCTTACTTTTATGTGATGCCTGTTGTGCCATCTGGAGTCACAAGCTGCTTGTGGTAAGGCTCTGTGAAGGTGGCATTGGAAGCTAGAGAGCTGATAAGCTAATAATGAAGAGATCAGTGGTACCAGTGTCTTATTTTAAGCAGTTCTCATGTATTTTACAGGAGAATTTGAGATGGCGTATTACTTTCATAGGAACAGAACTGGACCACTGACTGACAGTTCTGGAAACAATATCTCTGGAATACAATATAACTAACTAATAAGAAGTCTTACACATAATATATGTGTGCATATTAAAGCCTTATGCTGCAAAAGAGCACATCTACGGTTCTTTAATTAGAATTTTACAAAGGAAATTTATTACTTTTTATTATTGTGGCAAAAATATTTCTGCTAGCTCACAGATATTTGTCTGCCTTGCAAATACAGAAAATAGCCACCAAACTGAAGAACTGTAATTGTTAACCTGCCCTCATGCTTTCTCCAGGGTATTCTAGAACGCTTGGATGCTGGAGAAATTGTGATCGGAGATGGGGGATTTGTCTTTGCTCTTGAAAAGAGGGGATATGTAAAAGCTGGGCCTTGGACTCCTGAAGCAACTGTAGAACATCCAGAAGCAGGTTAGTTTTACTGGGAAATGATATTCCTATAGTGAATGTAAACAATGTAATGGTTGGGTAAATACTAAATATATAGGAACTCTTAGTAGATTTTTAAATACAAGTGTTCCTTGACACTGTAGAATTACATTAAGAACAGCCTAAAACCAGCTCATCTTGCCTGTTTTACTTGCTCTAACACTGGCCAAAATCAGTTGGGTCTGTAAGAATATGAGTAGTGCAAACATCTACCGATACCTCTTCAGAATGCTCTCCTAGTTTTCAATAACGTGCATCCCAGGGACTCTTTCATGCAGATGTAGTTATACTTGTGTTTAATAACATTCAGTGATTTCTCTCTCATGGATTTGTCTGGTCTGTTCTTGCACTGATCATTTAAAGCTTGTCATTTAAAATATCTTACAAAAATGAATTCTGCAGTTAACTATCTGTTTTGTTTTGTTCTAGTCATTCATTTATATTTATAATCTAAAATATTTTTTATTCTTTCAGAGAAATGGCAGTTTTTAATAAACATTGTAATGGGAGTATTTAACGTTTCTGGGCCCACTGTAAAATGGGGAATGATAAACCTAAAAATTGCAATAAGCATTTTACAGAGTAATTCTCTTAAAGTGGACAGAGAGAAAATGACCAACCATTCTATGCCTTCCAGTGTAAAGACTAATCATAGTGTTATTCATAAATAGTGCAGAAGAAGATGGTGTTATCTATTTATGTATGTTTCATTACAAGAAAACATTTGGCCTAGTAATGTGATGTGCAGTTAATTCCACAAGTCAATTCAGAATATCCTGGGAAAAAAAAATTTATTTCTTCTAAGTGTTTTCCATTTCAAGTTAGTTTTTTCTGCTATGCAGGAGAAGAAGGAAGGAGTAGAAGGAGAGACATCTTAGTTCTCTCTACTACATCACTTTGTACACTTCACCTATTTATTCAGCCTAATCTTTCTCGGCCTTCAAATGTCACTTATGTGTCACTTATCATCCCTAATTTAGGGTTATGGGCAGCATTAGAGAATGCAGAGCTCCAGGAAAGGTTTAAGGACTGATGACCTAATTTTCTGACTCTCATCTGCCAAAGAGACATTCTGTCATCTATTTCTCTCCATGTCTACCTCTGTCTGCCCCTGCATGTTCCATTTTATAGCTCATAGCACTTGCCCCATGCTCTTTCTTTCCCCTTTGCTTGTTATTTTTGCACCTCAAAAGCCCTCCCCACTCTGCGCATGTCTCTTATAGGCTATTTATAAATCCACCCTTCAGGTCAAATCTGTTAATTTCTTTTTGTGCAGCGGGGCTCCTTTCCCTCCACGCTTTTGCTCCTGCTCACTCAAGGGTCATGTTACCTTGAAAGCAGATTAATAGAGCACAAGGAGCAACTGGCAGAGACAGTGGGTGTGAAAACCATATAGCTACTAGAGCTTCTTGTCTTTATAAGGAAAGGAAAAGGAAGGAAGTTCTGAGAAGGCAGCAAGGAATTAAAAAAAAAAAAATGTTCAAGGCCATTACCTGTATTACAAAAGAGGAGATCTTCCAGACTGGTAATTGTAGAAATTAGGAGATCTGTATTTTTCTTCTGAGGCAGATCACAGATTGCTCTGTGCTGAGCCATATGCATGGGTGCTTATTGCTCCTCTGTCCTCACAGCTTATGTCTGTGTCTTTTATGACATGTCCAACTCATAATGGATTTAAATGAAAAATTGTTGTTACACATCTGACTCCTAAAATGCATTGAATTATTAATAGTGGTTTAGCTTCATGTGTGACTTATTCACATTTCTGAAATGCTGGAGGAAACATGCTGGAAGTCACAGAAGTAAGGTACAGAGTGATTTGGGGTTTTGATACTGCATAGTGCTGTGGTTTTGATAAAAATGACAGTGTATTCTACTGGTAAAGACTATTAGCTTGAGGCTGAATGAGATGCAGGCTGATACTTATTGTTTCCCTCAAAGTGTATCCCATGTCTCCTATTCACAAACCTGGTATTTTGGGGTATGAAGTTCCTTAATTATATGTGTTAGATAATATTTCATTTTCCTACTTATGTCACCATCCATATTCATACAAAACCCTAGCATTCTTCTAGGAATGGTCTACTATTGAAATGTCATAGAGCATTTATGAAAATATTTGTAGATTTTTTTTCCCCTTTCCGTATTTCCTGACCAATTTTCATCAATGCTTCCTCATTCAGGAGAATAAAAAGAAACCCACTAGAAACATACAGAGATAGTCTTTTTATTTGGGATCAGTGGCCTATTGTTATGATGTTGGAAAAAGAATACTCCCAGCACTGCAACTTTTTTGTCTCTTCATAAAGATGTGAAAATGAAATTTGATTCCAGGCATTCAGGCAGATTCCAAAAACTCTTTGAACAGTAGCTCTGCTATAACCTATGTTCCTGGAAAGATTTTTGTGACTGCTTGGCAAAGAAGCACTGTGTTAAATCACCTGTATAGCAAGAAAAGAAGCGCTTTGTAGTTACCCAAGGCAGCAACTAGAAATAAAATACTGTGTCAGTAGAGAAAGGGACACTACACCAGTCCCTCACTGAAAGCAGACATGCTTGCATATATGCATGGTAAATCTAGCAACAAAATGCTCTTTGAGCTTCTCTGCTGTAGAAAGCTGTGTTTGTTGCCGCATATGGGAGTAATTTTATTCTCATGACAAGTTGCATACTTTTTTAGTGACACAAACTGTGCCTGTAGACAATGAGTTGTGATAAACTAGGACTTCAGGAAAACCTTTCTAAACATCTGCCATAGAAATTGCAGTGTTCTTGTGTGTGTAGGTAGTAAGTATCTTGTGTACAGTAAGTAAGGAACTCCTGTATTTGCTATAAGCTGTTAAGAATTTAACTCTGTTTTGCATGAGCAGTACCATTATAGTAATTATTGTAATTATTATTCTGTGGGTATATATATATAAAATCAATTAACAGTTCCTGTTCTGTTGCTGCTGTGATAATTGCAGTGTACTGCTTACAGCCAGAAAGGCATGACTACCATTACAGAGCCTTTTCCCAAAGTCCTAATGTAGGAAATCTGTCTATTCAAAGTAATGGTAACCTTTCCTTTAAAAGGATTGTTGTCTATATAGTAAAATCATGATGTGGAGACATATGGGAAGAATTAACTCTGTGCTGTGAGTCACTTTTCTGGAGCAACAAATCTTCTTTTAAGTAAGGATGTATTTAGCAAAATAGCTCTTTGGTTTTGGCTGGCTATACTCTTAAAACTTCGCTGGGGAGAAAACTCAAAAATGCAAAATAGAGGAGGCTGTATTCTTCCATATAACTATCATCTTGTCCCTTAATTTGTTGCCATGACACTTTCTCCTGTTTTCTTCTTCATAATAGAGAAGCTAAGAGAAGACAGCTTTTTCATTTGAAGAGTCTTTTGTCTGGTATTCCTTGTTATGCTTTCATGTTCTTTTGTCAGACATCTGTTATCCCTTCCTAAATCACTGTAAAAAAGCTCTATAAAGCCCTATATCTGAGAGATCTGAAGGACTGCAGAAAATAGAGGATTGTCAAGGTGGCAGACAAAACTGAATCTGCAGCTAAACTATATAGAAATCTTCAGTCGTTCTTAGCAGAAAAGAATGAAGAAGAAAATTTTCTACCCAATTTTTTGATGGTGAGAAGAAAGACTCTTCTAATTTCTCACAATTGGTCTCCTAGTAAACACTATGTCACTTTATTTTGCAGTAATGTTGCATCAATAAACTCTGGATTTGGGGATAACACAGTAATAACTTTGTCTCTTAATTTGCAGTTCGTCAGCTTCACCGAGAATTCCTCAGAGCTGGATCCAATGTTCTGCAGACCTTCACCTTTTATGCCAGTGAGGACAAACTAGAGAACAGGGGCAATTATGTAGCTGAAAAAATAAGTGTGAGTAAACCAGTTTTGGAGATACAAAATAAGTTGATCAATTTCAAAAGGTTTGGCAAAGGTATTATCAAGTTTGTCCTAACAGTTTTGGCTATATTTGAGGACCAGAGAATGAGATGATGGAATTTCAGAGTTTGAAATAGCAAAAAAGCAAGGCAAAGTGACAAAAAAACCCCAAACCAAAACAACAATCAAACACAAAACAGGGAAAGGATGAAGAGAGTAAAGAGAATGCCCACAATGTATTTTTCTGTATTTTTATCTGAGGAGATGGGTTTACTGGAGTTTAGATACAAAGATTATAGGGAGTACTAAATGCACAGGGAGCAAAACTAGTGAAAAAAACAGAGATGTTTTAGCATCCAGAGAAATTACTGAATTGTAAAAATGGTGAAGAATCTTAGAGAATAATGAATAGCTAATGAGAACAAAATGTTTTTAAAACCACATCTTCATTAAGTAGCAACTAAAATAATCCAAGCTATACACTGCATTTGATATTCCCCTTCTCTTTGTGAAGGTAATTTTTTACATCAGCTGAAGTACTATGTCAGTGTTTTCTTACCCCCTACATAGAGGAATTGTAGGATTCTGTGTGTGTTTACTAGACAAAGGCTCAAAGCCTAGTGGAATTCCACTTTTCTATATAGTACTTTTGTGACTAGAATGTTTGGCATTGAGTGGTTTCTCTGATCCTGTTCCTTTGGTCCTACTGTACATTCTGTCTTCTGCAAACTAGAGAAAATTCTCCAGGGCTCAGGAAGGGAGGAATGGCTGTGTCTGTGAAGATATCCTCAGTCAGAAATTAGAACAATCTGGACACCAGGGAAACACTTGGGGCTTAATTGAGTTCATACCAAAATGTCATATGACCAAATTTATCTGAAATGCTGTACCTTTTACATTCAATAGATGCAACACTGAAATGTCTGAAGTGGTAGTCCCAGAAACACAGTAACCCTGGAACAAGCCATGCTTCAGTTCTTGCTGTCATGCAAAGTTGTAAAGGCTGGAAAGCACCTGGTATTTGAATTGCATTACATCAAACCTCTCAAAATTTATTTCCTGCCAGTTCTAGAATCAGGTTCCTCCAGGATTTAACTAATTTATGGTTCTACCTCACAGAGTCCCCAGACGTGTACCCATGCACAAGTGCAAATGGAAGACAATCTGTCAGCAACAGCTTTAAAAATCAGCTGGATTTTTTGAGGCAGCCATGTAAAACTTTAGTGGAGAGAAGATTGTGGACTTACAGACTTCTAAATAGTCTATGGACTGCAGAGAAACCTGCTATAATCTATACTTGTTAAATACCACAAATTATGATTCTTTTTCCCTGATAGTTGTTTTTTTTTTTTTTTTCTCTCAGTTTAAGCTCTTTTTGAAAAGCTGTTCTGGTCACCCCAATTTAGATATAGGAGTATGACTTCTGGTCTTGGTGATTAATTAGCAATATTTTTCCCTTTCTTTAAGTTGGCAACTTTAATATCACATAATTAATGATATTTTTTAAAATGTCTTGAATAACCCTGTATGAATATTATATCGGGGTGAGAGATGTCAATTATTAGAACACTAAAATACATTTTAAAAAAGTTTAAATTCTCATATATTAAATTCTCATATATTTCCATTCACAAATTTCATAATGAAAACATATGCTTAGGAGTAACTAACTCATTTTCTGAGATGCAAAGAAAATTCCACTTCACATCAAATACTTGGTTTTTATAGGCTATTTGTGTCAGATCTATTAAAGGTAATGTATTTTGTAGTATTTGATAATATGATAACTTAGAGAAGGCAAGAAATTATTTTCCTAATGTTTGTTACTGCTTGAAAGAATCTTATCTTTCTTATCAATCTAAAAATCCATTTGATTTTAATTACATTTAGTTTAAATTTAACAAAAATATGAAAAAGCCATTACGACTTCTGACTATTTTTGTCCTTCTAGGGTTCTGCATACCTCTGGTAAGATAAAACTAACAGATTCTGTGTTCACACAGTGCCACAAAGTGAACGAAGCTGCTTGTGACATTGCAAGAGAAGTGGCTAATGAAGGTGATGCTTTAGTGGCTGGAGGAGTCAGTCAAACACCATCTTACTTAAGCTGCAAGGATAAAACTGAGGTTAAAGCAGCCTTTCAAAAGCAGCTGGAAGTCTTTATGAAGAAGAATGTGGACTTCTTAATTGCAGAGGTAAGTCTGTAAAATAAGTACGTGCCTTCAACTGGCAAAGTGTTAACTTTTAAGATGTCTAGCCTACTTTAGGAATTATCACTACATGTTGCTACCTCCTTCAAAATTTTCTGCTGTGTTTTTATCTCAGTAGTATCAGCTATTTTTGTAAATGCCCACCAACATCTGCAGGTGTTCTAGAATAGGATCTTTCAACATCAATTTCTACCTAAGTCAAGTAAAATTCTGTACAGATACAAAGAGAAAATGTTGTTGGGATCTTGACTAATCCAATTTTTTTTCCAGTACATGGAAAGCAACCTAAGATGACTTTTCTAGTTGACTATAGGTCTTGGGTTAATCCTTGATTAATGTCCCCTGTGGGCATTCTTGCTCTGAAACAGAAGTGTGATTCTTTTTAATTTATTTTTACTCACTTTAAAAAATCCTTTTTTAACTGTGTGGCCAGTAAACACAATTGAATTATGCTAGTATAAATCAGAAAATAATTAAACCTTTGTATTGATGGTGAATTTGGGGTCTGAATAAATATTTTTATATTTCTTTGATGATAAACAAAATAGCTTAATTTCAATTTTTTTTCAGTATTTTGAACATGTTGAAGAGGCTGTGTGGGCAGTTGAAGTTCTAAAAGAATCTGGAAAGCCAGTTGCAGCTACAATGTGCATTGGTCCAGAAGGAGACATGCATGGAGTGTCCCCTGGACAATGTGCTGTCCAGCTGGTGAAGGCTGGTAAGAATCTGTTTTAATGTCCTTTGAAAGTATGTAACAAAGAAAACTCCCTAATTATTTAAATAAATAGATGTGTATGTCAAGTAGGTAGCTTCCCAGGTGTAGCTGATAGAAGTTTTGACTGTAGAAAAGTTTTTTTATGTACTTTACTAGAACAGTCTTGTGAAAACATATGGAAATACAGCTAAGAAATCCTTGATTATTGGTATAAAATGGGTAAGAGCATGTATTCATGATACTGAATACAGCAAAATCCTAAACCTACTCAAATTTCATTGCAGACCCATCCTTAAATTCTAGAATCACAAGAACAAAGCTTTGTTGGTTCTCTGCTCTTGTTTTTGCACACAGTTCAAGCTCAAGATGAGAGAATTAAGAGAATGAAAAAATTAATAATAGTACCTAGGAAAGGCTGTTTTCTACAGAACAAGGGGAAGGGGTGATATTAATCAGGTGCATGATGGGTGAAGATAAACAGGTTTACATATCTATTCTGAACTGCTCTTTTCCTTTCGAGTTACAGTTGAAATCCAAAGGTAGAACTTGTTTTAGGAACCTGCCACCTGTTTCCATATGTGGCTCTACATAATCAGACTTCACTGATTTAATCTGTAAGAAAAAACACCTATAGGAGGGTTGGAGATGTGATTCATCATTAGAAAGGTAAAGAGGAGTGCAGCTGAGATGTAAATGTCATGATCACCCTGAGAAGAATTGTGCCTGGCTGTAGCACAGCTGCCTTGTTTTTGTAGCACTGATGTGAGGATGGACAGCACTGCTTCTAGAGGGCTGTGGAACTTTCATTTCCCACTTCCTGGGGAGTTGTGACTTGAAGTTACTTTCCTCCTCCTAGGTGCTTCTATAGTTGGAGTCAACTGCCATTTTGATCCAGAAACTTCCATCGAAACCGTGAGGCTGATGAAAGAGGGCTTGCAGGCTGCTAAACTGAAAGCCCACCTGATGTGCCAGCCACTTGCTTTCCATACTCCTGACTGTGGAAAGCAGGGATTTATTGATCTTCCAGAATTTCCTTTTGGTAAGACAAGGGTATATTTCTTATAGGTGGTGTTGCTTTATTGGCTGTTCCTGGTTTTTTTTTTTGCCCCCAGATTTTAGTACAGCTGAAGCTGCAGGGTGTCCTTTTATTCAATATGATGAGTCCTAGTTATCCTGTCTGGCATTTTACAGGCAGATCAAAATGTAATATTGGAGTAAAAATCATCCACATAGGGAGAATGTTTCAGTAGTATCATGGCATGTAACTCAATGTGTAATTATGATGAAAAGAGTTAAAATGTTTACAATCTAAATTAATTTAAAAAATATTCTTCCTCATGCTATAGAACCCTGTTCAGGACTGCTGCAAACAGTCCAAAGTGCAGCAGCAAATGTAGTAAAAAACCCTCATTTTTCTAAGTTGTGATATCTATTCCAGGCCTACATTTACCTGTGTAAGGATTTAATGTACAATGCAGTACAACAGATAAAGGATCATTATTATTACACTCATAAAAGTTAAATCTTGTGTGACAGTCTAATGTATGTGACATTAAAGAGACACCAGAAAGGAGACTTTAATATTGCTAACAAATTAGCAGTTTGGAGAGGAAGTCTCCTTGTATGCTCAGGAGAAACTCTACAAAAACTGAAAGAGTCAGCCATTTAATATTTATATAAGGCTTGTGTATTTAGGTCTTTTCATGTGAGTATTTTGCCCTGTAACATAGGGGCAAACTCAGCTTAAACATTTTAAGGCTGATTAGAAAATTCTTTCATTTTCAGATAACATATACCCTTCTTTTCAATATCAGAATAAATGGTCCGAAAACGTTCACAATTTGAATTTGCAGCAAAAAAAACCTGAGAAGTAGATGTGATTTTCAGGAGGCTTGTTGTTTTTCTCTAAATTTCTCTCTTTACATAAATGAAGGAAAGAGAATAAAGCATAAGCCTGGGGCATTCATTAAATGGTAATAACACGTCTGAGTCCTGAAAATATCTAAGATGTTTAAAAGTGTAAGGAACTCATTTATCCTATTCATTACTTCATATAGTTCCTCTGATTGCAAGCAGGAAAAAAAAAACCAAACAGATGCAGTGAGCAATCAAGTGAAAGGAAGGATTCACTCTGGTTTGTTATGGTTCTTGGCTTGTGTGCTATAAGCAATCTGTATGACATCTCAGCATTTAGAATTTCCATGAATAATTAATTGGTGAAGACCGGCTCTGTGAGTGTTTTCAAAACCCAAAAGTAGCAATTGATTGCTTGACAGCAGATAATCTGTTTAGTAAATCATTATTAAACTGACCAAATTACCTGGTTTTCATGAAGACAATAACAAAGAGATATTTAGATATCTGAAGAGTACATATACTCTCTGCAATAAGATAAGGGAAATAAGATCTAAGTTTCTAAGGAAGCATTAGGTCTGTTGTATTGACAAACTCCAGCAATTAGATGCCAGAAAGATTTATTTTTCTCTAGAGCTTTTTCTATGTTTTCTCTTCTGTTTTACTGCAATTTCTCTGAAATGTCACAAGTTAAATAAGGACAATAGTTTAGAAAGAAATTACCTGGTCACTGAAAGCATACCAAATTATCTCAAGGGTAGATATATTGAGGGGGCAAACCTAGATATATGAGGGGGCAAGCACATTACAGTTTTTCTGCATCAAGAACTGTTAAGTTAGAGATATTTAATTCTGAATAAAGCCAAGAAAAGTATTGCATTGACAGATGTGGAAAAAATAAATAAAATGTTAGTCAGTTTTGGGAAGGTGTCTCTCCACCTTAAAGACAAGGATGTTGTGTGGGACAGTATCAAGTGCTTTGTGGAAGTCCAGGAAGGTGACCTTCATCACTCTTCTCTACCAATGGTGTAACCCCATCATAGGAGGCCACCAAGTTTGTAGGCACAGTTTGCCCTCAGTAAAGTCATGTTGGCTGCCACCAATCACATCCTCATTTTCCGTGTGCCGTAGTACAGATTCCAGGGGATTTGATCCAAGGTTTTTCTCAACATTTTAAGACTGACTGGTCTCTCTTTCTCTGGCTTTTCCCTTTTTGCCTTTTTAAAAGTGTGAGTAATGTTTCCCCTTCTCCAGTCACTAGGAACTTCACTGGACTGTCACAACTTTTCAAATATGATGGACAGTGGCTTAGCCACTTCATCTGCCATCAGATCAATGCATCTCATCAGGTCACATGGATTGTGACAGGGTGATGGAGATGACAGGGAAACAACCTATACTGTTCCCCTGACGCTTCGTTGCTTATACAGGTGTAAGCTGAGTGCACAATGATGCATTCTTGCTGTTGATCATTTGTATAAATTTTGCATTTGCTTTTAAATGATATATGAAAAAGAAGAAATAATGCATTTGTGCTTCTGATGCTTTCTATCACAACTGCAGCACTGTACAAAAGCTTGTTTTTATTTGAAAAGCTTTCTAAAATGGTTAATCACAGTTTTCCATGCCATATTAGTCCACCTACTTTTCCTTTGTTGCATCTTTCCCTCTGAGACAAATAATTTTCTGCATAAGAATCTTTAATTGTCACCCTTCTGATTTTTTTATTTGTAAACCTGATTCTTAACTACAAAATGGACTTAGGGTATATCTGCTTAGTATCAGCTTCTTCGTTTTGGGACAGGACATGGGGAAATCCTTCAATCCTACTCTCTTTTGTGTTGCTGGAGCCTTACTACCTCAACCACAGCTTCTTTGCTCAGCAGTGTTCAGTGCACAGACATGATGCTGCACTTAACTGATAACCATGCTGTTTCACATCCTGCAGATGTGCATATGCATTAAGAAGTGGGAGGATTTTTGTTCTTTTATTTCTGTACTTTCATTTCTTAAAGTTTCTTCTTCAGTCCCCATTCTTTTCCTTCCAGTTATGCCACTTTTATGCCTCCCGCTCCTTGAGGTGTGCTTGTCCTTGCTCTTTTCACTTTTTACTCCTTTCCTTCCACAAGTCTACTCTCTCAACCCTTGTTATTCCATCACAATGCTCAACAAAACTTACAACAGAGATGGCATTCTAACTTACCTACACACAGGACTTTCCACAAGGAATGAGGTGCTTCGAGGCAACAAGCTGCTCATGACTGGGATTATAACTAAGGGTTGGGCTAAGAAATAGCTACGATCCCAGCTGAAACAACTGGCTGCCAATATCCGATTGTGGAAAAAGGTGTAATAAACATTTCTGAGGAATAATGAGCAGGATTATTCCTATGCCAGTAGGCTCATACCTTCTCCTTTCACAGCTCACCATGTGGTCATCAGTTTTCCCAGGTATTGACTATTAGGAAATGTAGCCATAACATTGAAATTATTCCAATTCTTCAGCTAAGAACTCTGCAGAATTGGAAACATGATCAGCCTCAGAAGATACTAGGTGCTGTTTTGCCAAGCCAAGCAAGCTTACAAGCACAGATCAGCGAAGCACTACAGAATCTGAAAGCTAGCCTTCTAAAAGTTTCAATCACTGATTCTAGGTCAGACAGCTCAAACACATACATCTACATCTACAATCGCTTTTGCAAACAAAGTGCAAGTCTTTCAACAACATGATTTCTTAGCAAAAAAATGGATAAAAATTGCATGGGCCATGGTGGAAAACTTAAGATATGAATGTCTTTGCAGGTCTGGAGCCAAGAATTGCCACCAGATGGGACATTCAAATATATGCAAGAAAAGCATACGACTTAGGAATTCGTTTCATTGGAGGCTGCTGTGGATTTGAGCCATATCATATCCGAGCAATAGCTGAGGAGTTGGCTCCTGAAAGAGGATTTTTGCCAGAAGCTTCTGAGAAACATGGTAGCTGGGGTGATAACCTGAGCATGCATACCAAACCCTGGGTCAGAGCAAGGTATGTTTATCTGACCTGGAAACCAACACACCTTTTGTAAAGGCTTACATTGCTCCACAGAGCACACTGGCTTAGTTGATATGGGCATCTAAATATCACTGTAAACATTTTATGTTTAGAATTATATGTCTTATGTTTAATCTCCAAGAATTAAAGCTGACCTAAGAACAGGGAATGGGGTGAAGGAGAAGTAGAGGAGATCCTGTGAATGTAATTCATGACAATGAAAAGGAGAATATTGTATCAGCTCCTAAACGTGCCTTGCTTACAGTATTCCTTTGAAGATGGAACCATACTTTTAAAGCATGTAGCATTTAATTGCATATTTTCATTCATACTTCTATATATAAATATATTGTCCATCTTTACAGGTTAGATGACCCTTTGCAATTGTCATTTAAGTCACATTTCCTTCAATATTATGAGGTGCTGGGAAAAAAACCCCTGAATTTCTTTTTCTTTATTTAGGGCAAGAAAAGAATACTGGGAGAATCTGAAGCCTGCTTCCGGCAGGCCATATTGTCCTTGCATGTCAAAGCCAGATGGCTGGGGGGTGACCAGAGGAGCCAAGGAGCTGATGCAACAGAAAGAAGCAACAACTGAACAACAGCTGAAGGAGCTCTTTCAGAAAAAGAAGTTCTAATCTGCAGTTATATAAATCTTAAAATGATTTATTTACAGACCAACTCATGATCTTAAAGGTCCCTTCCAACCTAGAAATTCTGTGATTCTATGTTTCAGAAGAAAATCTGTGAAGATGAGAACTGTATTGATTAATCAGTTAAAATGTAAGGAAAGAGACAAAATGAAGAAAAAAATGTGATTACATAGTAAACATGTCTAACTTTGATAACAAAATCCTTCTCTGAATGAATAGTTTAGAGAATACACAGTCAAAAGTAATTTTGGATTTTCATAATAATTGAGCTTCTGTTAGCTGAGTGCCATTAATTCGGTAGACACAGAACTGCCTGGAAAGTAATGACTGGCTCAACTCACCTGTGAAAAAAGAAAAAGCCATCTATAAATACAGTGTCAATGGACTTCAGCTCCCAAGTCTGTTTTCAGTTTGGTATTATAGGAGCTTCATCTGACCTCAAGATTTGCTGAGAACTAGTGCAGGAACACACAAACTGCCAATTATTTGTGGTCACTTTCTTGGTTTCATGAGAACAAGAGTAAACTAAAAAAAAATATATATATATATATATAAAATATATATATAATTGTAATCAAAATGTAAGAAAAATGAGATCTTGCAGGAATTTCTTACATGCGGAGAGCTTTTAGAAGAGAAAATGGCAGATAGGTAACTCAGTTTTTGTCTTAAGGTACCATGTACACAAGATTTACTCTTCTGGGGATTAAAAGGCTTAAGGAATTACTCTGCAATCTAAAGAAATGTCAAATAAATTAAAAATGTTATAATGAAATAGTACTGTTTTATCTTCACACCTTAAATTGTAAAACCTCAAAAAATATATTGTATCTGCAGTAAAAAACTAATTTTCAAACGATGCAACTGATTTCTGGATATCTCACTTTAATTACTTCGTTATGTTAAAACAGCAGGTTTCTAAGATATAACTCCTGTTTAAAAGAGTAGTACAACATCCTTTTTTTTTTAGCTGATCGATCCATTCTGCAATTTTAGTTTCAACAAATGAAAAACTCTGTTAGGAAATAGATTCATCCACTTAAGTTAAGAAAACCCATGTAATTTGTACAATGGTTTGTTTTCAAATAAGATAAGGTTTTCATAGGAAGGGTACCACTATATTTAGAACTTGTAAAGCACACATTTCCATCATTTATTTTTGTGAAGTACCATACAATTCAATTTCTGTTTAGAATGAATTTTCACCCGTCCTACATTAAGGCAACTACCTTTATGAAAATCTCATTCTCACAGTTAGTGTTGAAAGATGTAGTTGGACTACTTTTTATGTATAAGCTTGTTTCCTTGTTTCTATCCATGCTGGTATTCTGCAGTTCAGGAAACACTTACATATGCAATAAGAAACTTCATGCATCCTTGTCAGACTGTTATTGGCAGACAGGTTTAAACCTGCCTTCCCCAGTCTTAAAACGGATTAAAATACCTACTAGCTGGAAATTTTGCCTGAAAGACAAAAGCAGACAAATCAAGAAACTAGATATTTTAAAATGCAGATTATTTGGAAAACGTCAATGTAACTATATATACTTTATATGCTTTATAAACGCCTTTTCTTCCTAAGTGATTCTCAAAATTACCTCTGCAGAGAGTGGAATATTGCAAAATCTGTAAAACAGGAATGGCAGATCTTTGATCATCATCAAAATGCATGTAGCATTAAGAACATATGCATGATTAGACAGCTTAAAACAAAGGCTACAACCAGTGCACAAGTGTTTTGAACAATTATTACCCATTTAGGGACTTCTTGCATAGAATGCTGTTTGACCATCATACACTATCTATACAAGTAGCTGGGCTGATTTTTTGGAAACTGTCATAATGTGCAAAAATTTGTATTGAAATGAATGACTTCACAACACAGAATACTGAAGAACCTGGTATTTATGAATATATTATTTTGAATTTTTTAAAATTTTATCCAGTCTGAAAAGGTTGAATTTAACACATGATTAGAAATACTTAAAGGCCATTTAAAGACAAGGAAAATGAGAGCTGGCCCAAGAGCAGGGTGAAACAAATATTCCCTGCTTTATTCATATCACAGGCTGGGTTTATAAAGGAAATTCCAGTGGGATGGAAACAACTTCAGGGTGCTTTATTGGTCACTGATAAACCCAATCTATTAAGAAAACCCAAACTCCACCTAAAAAAATCCAACAGCACCGTCCTCAAAAAACCATCCTAAACCCAAAAAACCACCATCCAGCAAAGCCAACCAAGCTACCAAGCTTTCTTTCCCATTTCTTTCTGTGTAACAACGTAGGTATAAGGAAACTGTTAGATTTCCACATGTTTCTAATGAATAGTTACATTACTTGTTAAGGAAATAAGAAAAGCCAACAGCACAGTCCTAGGAAATGTGGTTCCCTGGAAAGCCTTTTTGAAAACTTTAGGAAGTAAAAGGGGATTTAGAGGGCTAGCTCCTGTATTCAGTGCCCTAAGGATCATTTATTTGTAGGACAAGGTGTTTGCTGAACCTGTTTGGAAATAAATCTAATGTAACTTCCATGACAACACCAGCTTAGTTAATGTGTACAATCACAGAAACACTAAATATTTGGAGTTGGAAGAGACCCACAAGGATTGTGTTTGGTTACTTCACTCTTTACAAATTTTTCCGCATTTGAATATTCCTTGATGGAATTTATTCTTTATTATTTTTTATTGTTTTTCTCCATTATTTCTTTACAGCACATTAAAGACATGAAGACATGAAGAATTTCTTCCTTTGCTAAAATTTGAAGATTTACATACATTCCTTGTTTCTCTCTCAATCAAACATACCCTGTTCATTCATTCTTCCCTCCGAGTCTGTGATTTATCATATACCCAGAAATTACCTCTGTGAGCTCTTAATCCAGACCTTGATATCTCCTACAGATCCAGAAATGAAAAGCTAAAGTCTTTGACTTTCTGAAATCTAAAGAACAAATCTTGATCATGACACTGAATGTCAGACAATAGGGACCTGAACAAACCATAAACTTCAGAAACTACTAGCTATCTGCACTATATATTAGGAGATGGCTATATATTTAGTAAGCTCTAAAGTTTCCAAGAATTTAATGAAAAACAAGGCCTAAAAACCTGCTGTGTAATGATCAGGTGTTGGTCTGATTTATCTGTAAACGACAAAAATGCAAGGAGGGTTTTGTAAAGAAGGAAAATTGGGAGTTAGTAACAAAACACACATTTTTTTGCAGAAAGCACAGCTTTTTCCCCCTGCTCTTTTGAAAAGAAAGTTTTCTAAGACTCCTGTTAAATCTGACATCTTCAGGTACCACAGATTTCTTCCTAAAGCAGTTTATGGCTCCACCTTATCTTTCAACTCCATTCACAAATTCAATGGTAGGTTCAGTGACATTTTTAAAATCTAAACATCTAAAGAAGTGGATTCATGTATCTGTCTTGTTCTGCTCCACTGACTTAAAAAAATCTTGAACATGAACTAATCTACTTTAATCCGGCATTTAATTAAGTATAGACACCAGTGAAATAGTATGGGCAGAATATTATGGTAAAATACATTATTTCAGCAGCTTGCTCTGTTACAAAGTTCTTTGTTACCTTTTTCTTATGTTCCACTTTATTCAGATGCATGGTATTTGACCTAAATTTCATTAAATCATGATATTGAATCTTGCCAGTGGTGTGTACTTCTTCATGTACAACTCCTGAGACAGACAGCGATCAATTATATCCATACATTAGGAATCTGAAGATGGACTTTCCATATATTTTAGTCAACTAGACCTCAGAGCTTCTGTATCTAGTAAAGTTGTGTGTCTGAAAGAAAAACAACTTTGGGTAATAGGACTTGATGCTATCAGAGTGGAGAGTAAGAATTTCAAAGCAGATTGAGAAATGTATGTTTGGAATGGGGAGAAGTATGACTTACAACTGACAAAGCAACAGCAAACATGCATCAATCAAACTAAGCTTTACAAGCGTTACCGGTTGTCGCTGGGTGGTTCAAGAATGTTTTGTGGCAGTCATTTGCAAATATTTGCATGTTATTGTTTCTGTGCAATTGAACAAAGAGATCAAGTGGCAACTGTAACACTAGAAGGAAGTTCCATGATCCATTTTTATTTATAATCCGTCAGTCCAATAATCAATCAATCAATCAATCAATCAAACAAACAAAAAATATGTCAGTTCTACTCAAGAGAAAAAACAACAATACTTTAGGTCATGCTTTAGGTCAAGAAGTGCTATTTTTCTGCTCCATACAGGAAATTTTGCATGTTCTTTTCAGCTATGTCAACTGTTATGCTGGAATATCCTGCTGGCTCCTTCTACAAAGGTTTTCATAAAAAAGCACTTCACAGGAGCATCACAGTATTACAGACCCATGGAAAAGCAAAGATGTATCCAGTGAAGGCAAAGGTGGTTTTTTTTTTTTTTTAAATCATGCTTTCCAGTATATAATTTTTTTTCCAGATTTTTTCTCTATGATGAAATCTCAGAAAATTGGACTTCACAAGCAGAGGCCTGAAGCAACCTGTGCCAACACTGCCTCCAGGTGGCTCTGTGCACGGCTACAGCACTCAGAGGGGGAGCCTCTAATGGCTTCTCAGATCTGCACACATGGACAGAAACCAGAAGAGCTGCTAATTCCAATTTAATTTCAGAACAGGCTTAATTACATCTGTATTTGCTACTTAACAAGGAAGTGTCTTCTTTACAAGAACTGTAAAAGCTAATTAAGTCTCCAATTGTGCAACATTTTAATATTATTTTTCTTCCTGAATAAAAGGACTGACTGGACTAAAGCTTTTCCTTGAAAATGGCCAGGTCTGCTCTCTTCTTAAAAAAAACCCCAAATTATATACAGTGTAGACAACCATTTTCAATTACAGAGAATGGACAAAGGACAGAAAGGTTGGAACAGGGACAGAACAGAGGCAAAGAGGCACTGTGTGCAATATTACATGACATACAGCACTGCATCTACCCGCCACAACCAGGCAAAATTTAGATGTGATAGGCATGAAGATCCAGTGTCCTCTACAGACACTGCTTTCTGCAAGGGCAGACCTTGAAAGGTTTCTCTCTGTTATTTTGGCAAGACTGCCCCATAACTGAACAGCAAATCGAGGCTATATTCTTTAAATCTTCTGTTTTTACTAATGCTTCTATTCATATGAGAATTCTTGTCTCAGACAAATCATTGTTATTCCACCCTACTTTCATACTGCTACACCTATGTTTAATGTGACTGGTTCTGCTGGTTCTTCTAGGCAGACAGGACTCTTAAAGATAATTAGTATTTGCACCATTGATCTGAAAGACAATTTGCTAGGGTTTCTTTTTTTTTTCAGACCTGAAGCTGTGCATGCTCCATTCAGTTCACAGTGATACCGAGGCACAAAGGGGCAAAAACAGAATTAGCTGTTTTGCCTAGGAATGAAACAATCCTTGTTTATCATAATGATACACCTTATCCATCATGTAGGAATATAAAACATTGCAAAGGTGTGAGAGAGTGGCCAGGACACCCCATACTCCAGTTACTTTTGCTTAGAAAATTAAAATAGCTTATCAGTTATCGATGCACGGGTGACCCCTGACAAAGGGGAGACAATGATGCATCTGACTCCATCACCAAAAGGCTAAAAAATTACTCTATTATTCTATACTATATACATTATCTATGTAAACGGAATCTGCCTTGCACTCACCCTTGCTCTCAACTGCACAGAACTGCACTCATCTCTGATTCTCTCGTGACTGTCTCGTGACAGTCCAACTCACACACACACTGGGCCCTGATAGGGCAAGAGAACAAAATATCCTCACTTTGGGTAAATAATCTCCATATTGCATTCCACTCTGGCACCACACAGGCACAGCAAGAGAGATAAGAATTTTGTTTTCCTTCTCTGCTTGTCTCACAGCTTCTCTCTGTTCAGAGGGCATGTGAATGCCACACTCAGTTTTGTCATGTTATCCTGTGGAAGAGCGGCTGCATAGGAGTATGAAAGTAAAAAATTAAATTAAAGAATCTGTTCATGCTTTACTTTTATGCTTGACAGAATTCTTACAAACTGCCCAAGGTGTAACAACATAGTAAGAGAGACTTTTGGTTTTTATGTGTAATTTTTTCCAGAATATTTACCTGAGTGTACTGAGGTATTACTGAAAAGCTGTGTCTGGAAATTGTCCTCATCTGAGCACAGAAAGGACATAGAAGTATGTCCAAATATTAATTGCTAGTATTTTTCAAAGTGCATGTAGAAAATCATTTGGCTGAAAAAGATTTGGCCCTTGGTTCAAATTTTCATACATAAACTATGCAGAAGTCCTCTGCAAACCTGATTAGCTATTTTGTTCTCACTATTATATGCAGGAAAAAATATGGATCTAAATCACTATTCCCTTGGGTTATTAACAATTGGGCAGATCACATGGGTGAGCATCCAATGCAGACAGACCAAATTGCTTCATTTCAGACTTGTGGGCTGGTGTGAGTCCCTGTAGCCAGGATCAAAGCCAACAGACAGTCACATAAGGTAGCTAGATAAAGCAGAGGTACTAGAAGCAAGAATATATTGCATTCACTGCTGGATATGTCTTTACTGTTCATGGACAAGCTTAATAGTCTGACTAGAACAGGATCTGTTTTATTAGGGTGTCTGGTTAGTTATATATTTGAAGCATACAGAGATTTCTGAGCAACATAGCCAACTCCATTAGTCAGCTTGTTAGCTGTAATAAATCTAAAGAATAAATTAAAGATCTTCTCATTCTTTTGTCCTAATGTCCTGGCCTCTTTTCTAAAAGTAGTGACAAAATGTGTGCTGTGCATGTGACAGACTTACCTATTAATTCAATCTTACAGGCACCCTACAGCCATAAATGGGGCTTTGCAGACACTTGTAGGACATTCTTCAGGTTTTTTCTACTCATGAAGAAAAAATATATCAAAATTCCATAAACAAGCAAAATCATGTTCATTTACAGGAGCACACAGTGATTCTTTTGTTATAACTTTCAGTGATCTGATGCATGGAGTTCATTAAAATAATCAAGTGTATAATACTCACCGCTCCAGATTTCCTTACACATGAAAGCCTGTTTCCACGTGAAAACCTGCTGCCCCTCAGCGGTTTCTAAAGGAAACACAGAACAACGTCATCGAGCATGCAGAACAAGGAGAACCTGCTTAGAATCTGCTCCTGTTGGTTAAGAATAAATTAACATTTAATTATTATAGCTAACTATTTGATTAATACTAAAGAACAGTCTGATGCCAAGGAATAGTTTGTAAACAGTGTCTTGATGGTAACGCCAGTTTGTTCTGCTTATTTCCTGAGCTTACAAGTACCTCCTTTCATCCAAACAATGTCTTTGCAATTCCTGTAGGGTGGCAACAAACTTTGAGTTAAATGTTAGCTATGGGTTTTAATAGATCTGGGAAATTTTAAGAAGATACTACAGTAGAGAAATTTTGCATTTCAGAAAACTAGGTCTGATGTTTAGAAGCACCGAGTGTTCACAACTATGGATTAAATCAATGTGACCCAGCACTTTCCATGACCCAAAAAAATTGTTCATTAAGCAAAGAAAATAAGACTGGGATTCATCATCTGAAATAACATCTAGTGTCTACAACCACTAATAGTACAAATAAACAACAAGGACGTAGCAGAAGGCTATGGTAATGAAAGTGTAATTCATCTGAAGAAGTTTATATAATTAGATTACATTTATGTAACCTCCCTTCTTGCAACATCTCAGTGATTCATATTCTTTTAAAGTCCTTAATTTCACAGGAACCCAGTGAGGTAAAAAAATACTGACTATCTATTTTACATCTGGGAGGCCAAATCAAAAGAATGAACGGGGCAACATTCAGATTGGCTCATGTAAGTTTACTCCACTTCCATAAATACTTTGTCCACTAGTGCCTCTGGAAGCTGGATCTTCCAGTCTTGTATAAATAGTGTTCTGAATTGCTGTGTGGCACACTCTTATACATAGATTCCATGGCAGTTCAAAACCAAAGGTTTGTATTGACAGCATGCAGTCTGACTATGGCCCTAAAGAGCTTGTCCATAGTCACGCTGAGTTTGAAGAAGAACAGCAAGTCCTGCAGGTCAGGCAGGAAAAATCTGGGCAAAGGAGGATTTCTGAAAGCAATCCTTTGATGTAATGGCTGTCTAGGCAAGTCAGAGGAAAGTACAGTGCCCTTACCTAACTTCATATGTCCTATAGGAGCTTCTGGCAGATATTCACAAACACACTTTGCTCTGGGATTCCTTTTTCTCAAGATCTACTTAGCTCCCTCTCTGTGACTTTTCTTTTTTTTTTTCTTTTTTTTTTTCTTTTTTTTCTCTTTTTTTTTCTTTTTTTTTTATTTTTAAGAGATCAAGAGCTTCATTTTAAAATCAAGTGAAGATGATTGTAATTGATGTGAATTATGCAAAGCCTTTTGTTGCATTTTCCATTCTGGCACATTCAAAACCTTGGATCTGAAATACCACTCTGTATTGCTGTTCCAGGTCTCAATCTATAGAGCAATCCCATTTCTAGTTTCAGAAATTTTTGTCTGGTTGATCATATTAGCAATTACGATTAATATGAATATAAGTCACTACATTTAAATTTGGGTCAGTGGATGAATACCATCAGATGAAACTGTCCTTTAGTAAGTCCTTTGCAATCCATAAATAACACTGATGAGAGCATAACAAAGGCCCTTTGTGTTATTGCAGAGTGGAGCCAAAAATGTTCTTGAAGCAAAGTTTGTTTTCAATATAATTACATACAGCTCATACATAAAACAGCTTCTTGTGCTGAAGCCAAAAATGTAGTCTTTTAGATGCTACGAACATCCTCATCTATATTAACAATAGAAACAAATGCATGGCAAGATCATTTATGTTTCACAGGTTCTTTTTATTCTGTTTGATATATTACTTCTAATCTGAGGACACAGTCCTGCAAGAATCTTACTGCTGGCACAAATATCTGCCTGTACAAACAGCCTTGAAGCACTGGGAGTTCAGTAAGTGAATGCAGGGCTGTTTTGCTGTCTTTTGCAGTAGTGCCTGCTGCTGATCCTGACTGAAGACATAAAAATCTTCAGAAAATGTAGCAAATATCTTTTAAAACACTGTAGAAGAAGTTGAAAGTAAGTACCTAGGGTTTGGGTTTTTTTTTAATATTGTGTGTATTAAGATGCATTCAAACTTTCCAGTCAAAGTTAGATGGTTTAGATTTTACCTTAGGATACTGAGTATGTTCTAAGCCACCTCCACCAGCTGAAGCATCCTGTCAGGATGGTCCATTTTAAGACTCTTTCACAACTAAACAATCATTCTGGTTCGCATGATAGAAACAATTTTGGATCCCCCAAGTTTGGTGGGAGAATCAGACAATATTCCCTGCAAGGAAGTACCATAATTCACCTAAGAAATTAGTTCTTTAGTAATTTGTCCTCACATCCCTGCACCCTTCTGTTCCACAGTATAATGACTACAGAGTCAATGCCAATAATATCCTAATTCTTCATTGAGTTGACTCACATATTTCAGCATTTAATATTTCTTTTTTAGAGCACTAGTGGAAAACAAATTATGATAATCCACAGTGCTGTCTCACTCCTCACTAGCATATGCTTCTCTGCCATTGCAACATCTGGGTTTGTATGGTTCCAGGAAGAATCCCTTTTTGCAGAAAGATTGTCCCTGTATAGAAATTTATAGTCAATAAAGGGCTGTTGTAGTGACCCATCCCATCTTCATAATTATTCCCACTGAAAGGACAGAAGAGACGCAATGGCTATGCCACAGTGAGAAATGGAACAGACTAAAGGACAGAGGTAGCTGGAATACTTCATATAAATCTCACTCTTCTCTGCTGGAGACAGGTAAAAACCCTGCCAACATAACCAATATTTGTGGATATCCCAGTTTACTTTGCTAGGAAAGCACGATCCAGGTGCCACAGTTAGAAAATTTCTCTTACTGTTAGAAAAAAGTCTTTTTCCATCTTAGTTTCTGAAGAGTTTTTTTTCGAACAGGCAAAGGACAGTTCTGATCCTGACACAACTACACAATAAGGGCAGTATGTAGCTAATATTTCCACCAAAAGAATCACATCTTCAGAGAGCAATAGTACTCTGTTTTTTCTCTTTTGCTTTCTTGCAGTACTCTGTGAAAGAAAAGTATTCTTACAAGTATGCTATTTTACTGTGACATTACCTGGCACCTCACCAGGGTGGAGCTAATGCTTGAGCACCACCTCTGTCAGAGAAACAGGTTGCAATAGAAAGCTGTGACTCTTCAGGAGGCCTGCAGAACATTATAGTAGCAGCTTTGCCCCCTCCACTGCTTTACTTTCATTTTCTCACAGCTCATACTCTACTCACTCTACTGGTAGTAACAACTGGGGGCAAAAAAGGCAATCCAAAATCCTTTTGCATTTCCCACACACATTTCTCTGACACATTGGTCAGACTAGTCTTGTCCTAAATAACAATCTAGATAAACACAGGCTGGAAATCATTGAATCATTTAGGCTGGAAAAGCCCCCTAAGACCATTGAGTTCAACTGTTAGCCCAGCATGGTGAGGCTCACAATTAAACCATGTCCCTAAGTACCTCATCTACATACCTTTCAAAGACTCCAGGGATGGTGACTCAGCCATTTCCATGGGCAGCGTGAGCAGTTCCAATGCTTGACAGATGAAGAAACTTTTTCATAATATCCATCTAAACTTCATATCATCATGTTGCCATACCAACAATGACAACACAAAATTGTGATAGGGCATAAAATAAATCCCTCACTGCCCCCAAGGTTTCTGCTTTGATAAAAGTAAGCAAAACTCTAGAATGCATTTTTTTTTTTAATGGCACTCAAAGACAGAACCTAGAAAGAAACAAGATAAAATAATATATATTACCTAGGCATATCTGACCAAAAAACTGCCTACTCATTACCTTGCAGAAAGCTAAAATGTAAATTCTAAAAAAAGGTTATTTTACTGGTATGACTTAAATAGACCTTATCTATTTAAGGTCTATTTATCACCAAAAAGAAGATACACCCCAAGGATTAGCATGCATTTCATATTTACTGCTAAATCTCTGGAAATAAAATAGTTAAATAACTGCTTGTGTAAGCAGTTTCAAACTATCATATAACATGCAGAGACAAAAATACCTCTTCATATGAGATCCAAAGGAAAACATAAATCCAGCCATAAGGAGTGTTCTGTGCTAAGGAAGGAAACTTCCCTATAAACAATTCAAATGTCATAAATAAAGACTGGCAGAAAAGGGTTCCAGAAGAGAAGAAATGACAAAACAGCCTTTTAAAATTCCAGCAGAAAAAAATTTTGAAAAATGAATAGAGTAGATTTTGACTCTTGAAACCTTAAACCATGGGGAGAGTCTACCAAAGCAGAACTACCTGCAGCAAACCTTGAGGTAATGCTGCATGTCTTCTCAACACACTGTGACCATCTATATATCTCTGTGAACTGGTAGCGCACAGGCAGCCTGGGTCCTAACTCTATCCTTAAGCATCGTCTGCCTGCAGTTCAATAAAAGTTCAGAAATAAGTAATGAAAGCAATTATCAAATGCACTAGACAACTAATGGGAAAAACTAGAAAAGCTGACCTGAAATTTTTACTATAAAACTTCATTCAAATATGTGGCATTTATTTACACAATCCAGTACTCACTGAAGAACAAGCCTAGTAGTAGAACTAAACCCCTCTGTTTTACTTGATTTCCTAACATAGGAAATACTCTGTATTCTGCCATAAAGAATATTCCATAGTTCTCCATCTGCTAAGTTCCCAGTGAATGAGTTTTTGATCTGTGGGCCATTGCTTTCATGAAGTTGCGGGCACAACAATTACCCTTCATCCAGTCTATTTCGGCAAACAATTTGGAGGGACCCTGTTGTTCAGCAATGGCTAAAATAGCAGCAAATCTGTCACACAAGGACTAAGCCACTGAGGGTAGGGCAACCGCTGAACTGTAGGGTCTCTTGAGATCTCCCCAAGTGTGGGAAACGGCTCAGATCTATGGGATTGATTTGAACACAGAACAATGCATATGAGTGTGTGTAGGCATTCACACACAAGCGAACATGTGTTTTTAACAAACATAGCAGTGAAGGGAATCTCTGCAGATGCAGAAAACAAGTTGGCAAAAAAAACCAAGATGCAGCCAGCAAAGGAGTGGCAGGAACAGGACTGTGAACAAAATCAAAGCAGCTTTTGGGCTCTCTGTGCTGAAAAAGGCTTCAAACTGAGAAAAGAGAAATTTGCTTCTGTTACTTGAGTTCAAATATACTCAGAGAAACTGAGTGCTCAACTGATGCTCAACCTCTCTAAAATCCCTGAATTGCATAATAAAATACATTACTGCATCTTCATTTTCTTCTTTTAGTGGAAATACTCTGAAATACTTTCCAGACTGATGAAATATTCACGCCAATAATGGTGAAACAATATTTAGAAAGAAAATTTGGAAAGCTGTACAGGAAGTGGAACTAAAATCAGAAGATTATCTGGAATATATCTGCAACTAGTTTAATTTCTGGGGTTTGGGTGTATGTTTTTGAAACAGAAAGAAGGAATGCTTTCAACTACTTGATTTATGAAAGTTGCACAATGCTATGCCTGTACTTCTGTTCATATAAAGCCATTGAACAAAAATTAGGTTGTAATTCAGTTTTGATTTAAACAGATCTTGCTGCCTTCTGTAGCAGCCAAATTGCTACCTCCAGCATTATGTTTTAGTCTCGCCTGCTCCTCCCTCATCTTGCCTATCCGAAAGCAAACCGAATGCACATCGTGACAGTGTTAATGAGAACAGCAGAGGCTGTTACTGACTGAAATTACTACATTGGAAAAGAAACTATACCACATATATACTACAAATGAATTGCAGAATTGTCTTTATTTCTGTTAAAAGCAAACCAACCAACCAAACCAAAATAAAGTTAAAAAGAAGAAATGTATTACACTGCATTTCAGAGTATCTGTGCTGTTCCAAACACCACTTTGATAGAAATCCAGAGTTATGTACATGCTGAATACTGGAATATACTCAAAATATTACTTTTCCCCCTGTTGTAGTTGCAAGAGCTTACAGAAGATTTAAATGATACTCCTTTCACAAAGATGACTCCATATTAGAATCAAAATATCTCATGAGAACTGGGAATTATAACTAGAAATCAAAAACAACCCCTGTCATGAGCAGTGCCAGTTACAAAATGGAAGAAAATGGAAGTAAAAAGCATGCAGAAAAGAGCTGATCAAAGATGAAGGCACAGAAACTATTGCTTTGATTTAATTGTTAGTAATATTTGAAGGAAGAAGATGAGAAAATAAAATACCCCTATGACGCATATACTCAGAGACCAGTGGGAAAACAACTTGGAACTATTAATACATAGGGCCAACATCAGTGCAATTTTGTTATACACCAAAAACACTTTAGTTAAGTTATACTGTCTAAGGAAAATGTAGTAGGGAAAATATTTTTTTCAATCCAAACGTGTAGTTAGATTTTAATTGGGGCACTCAAAGGAGGCCAAGTGACAAATGATGGAGATAGACAGCAAAGAAAAAAATAGTAACTAAATTAGGAAGAGAAGAAAAGTAGGGAAAGTAGAACAGGAGGAATGAGTGGAACAATTTGTGTTCCACATCTCTTTCACATTTACTGTAACCTCCCCAAGGATCTCTGTGTTTCACAACTGTAGAGATCATGAAAACACATTAGCATCACAGAGTATCCATTTCTCAACATTCATTTTTCTTAACTTGCTTCACACCTCCACCACTGACTGCTAAAATTATTTGAAGTGCTTTTCTGAGCCACCAATCTGTCTCCAACAAGCTCATCACCACAGTCTCCCACCCAACAGTCTCCTGCTCCTCTACAGATTCCCTCCCTTTCCCTCCAGGTTTCAGCTCCTCTTTTTGATAGAGTTTGTAAGCGGTAAAATGTATTCAGGTGTCTAAACTGGAGAAACTGTTTCTTTCATGACAGTAGAAAACCTAATTACAAAACAGCCCCTAGCCCATAGTTTCACACCAATTAATTCCTCTTGGACCCCAAAACCCTTTTGTCTTCTACACTGAAGGCATAAGAGCTCCCATTGCTCCTTTGCAGTTTACAAGTCATAGTATTCCAGCAAAATAAGTTTGAAACTGTTCAGTATTTCACAAGAAAAATGTTCATATTATTTAAAAGATTCAAAAACTTTTGTTTTCAAAATGAAACAAAAATATTTTCTCTGACTTCTGAGAAAGAAAAGAAACAAAAAGCACAAAACCTGTTTTCATTGCATTTCTATGTAATGCCACTGAAATACCTTCTATTTCCAGCTGAAGGAAAAAGAATTAACAAAACTGAAAAAAGTCTTTAGCTTGTCTTGAAAATATTATTATACCAAATCATCTGGCTTTTCCTACAAATCCAACAGAGTGAAGAGGCTGGGCCTCCCACCTAAGACCTGGCCTGAGAAAATGAAACATGCCTCAAGTTGTTCAAAGTACAAAAATCCAGCTCAGTTGGTATGAAGCAGATATGCAATCAATCTGATGGGAACTACTTAGTAGACTGCAGGTTAGGAAATTAAATTTATTACATATAAGTGAGAGCACATGTGCTACTGTCTCAAGAGAAAGGCAAGGGTTGGCATCCTGTGTGGAAATCCAGACAGGGCAACTGTTTTTAACACCCGGAGAAAAAAGGGATGTAGAGGCATCATCAGGTCCTAAAAGAGATTACTTAAAAAAAAAAATTAAAAAAAAAAAGAAAACTAAATAAACTTTCACTTTTTATTTTTGGTTGGTTGGTAGGTTGGGGTTCTTTTGCAGCCAGATTAGTGAGGCACTGGAGCAGTTCCCCAGCAGATCATCCTTTTAAATATTTAAGCCAAGGTTGAACGGAACTTCAAGAAACCTGGTGTAGAGGAAAACAGATGAACCTGGTGTTCAAGAAACCTGAAATGTGTCTGTGTCCACAGCAGAGAGAGGTTTGAACTTTATGGCCTTGAAGGTCCTTTCCAACCCAAACCTTTTTACAGTTGTATTATAAAATTAATGTTTCCTCCCAAGGTAAGGAAGACAATAGTTAATAAGGTTCATTTGGTGTTTATCCTGCATCCATTCCTACTCAAATAAAAGTGTAACGGTTCTTTAAAGAAAAAAACAGTCGCTGACAGGGTAAATAATGGTATTCAAATAGTTATGAGTCGCTCTCATTAGCAGCTCAGATTATCTAATTATCTGATATCCACAGGCATTTGCTCTGAGAGAAGCTCAGATAGGGAAATAACAGTCAGGGAATGTCAAGAGTTCAGCAAACTGTCAAACAGCATCATCTACATAAGTCAGTGAAGATTAAAGCTAGAAAGATCTCCAGGTACCTGTCCAAGCACCATGAAAATATTGTGTGGCAAACAAGTACATCCACTGTGACCCCTCTGAGTCTTCTTTACTCAGTCCTGAGAAACACTCTGACTAGAGCAATGCCTGGTGTGTGCACGACTCTTCCTCCAGCTTCAGCAAACGCAGCTGCTGAAGACAGCATAAAAGACAACTTTCATTCCTGCCATCACATCTTTTTACCAGTGTCTCTTTTACTTTCCAACATTTTCTTCATTCTGATCCTCTTGCTATGCCTTCAGTTTATGTCTTAGTTGGCTAGATCACTCTTTTTGGCAGCACCAATGCAAGTCTAAAACAGGCAGAGTAAAACAATGCTTTTGAACAGCTCAATGCTTGTAAAAGCCAAATCTTGAAGTCACTGTGTCTGCTCTAAGAACAATGCCATAAATGAAAGTCAAAGCAGAAACAGAAGATATATTTTCTAACTTGGCTTTTTTCCTCCCTTTTCCTCTTTGTGTGTCCATTTCCTAATTCATCACTGAGGAGGCGGATTCGGGCTTTTACCACAAAAGCAATAACATCAACTCCAGCTCCTTCTTCATCCAAAAATAACAGTTACTACCATCTTTAATAACACCTAAAAGGTTGCCAAATACAACAGCTTCCATTATTATAAAATACAAAACAAAATTAACAGCAGCTACTGCAGTTATCGAGAAGGGAAGTTAGGAATGTAGTTAAAATCTCTCTCAACTGCTTTCCTGGTTTTTTTGGGTTTTGTGGTTTTTTTTGTTTTTTTTTTTTTTTTTTTTTTTTTTTTTTTTTTTTTTTTTTTTTTTTTTTTTTTTTTTTTTTTTTTTTTTTTTGGTTTTTTTTTTTTGGTTTTTTTTTTTTTAAGTCTTCTTCATGGCTAATAAAGGTTTAACTTCCAGGATTAGCCTGGGTTTTTGCTGTTGTTGGTTTTTTTTGGTTTGTTGTTTTAGTTTTTTTTAAAGTGTGGGTGCTTGTTGAGACATTTGGGTGTCTCCGAACAGCCAGACTTTAATTACTTAGCATGTGCAGTGGGTAATATAAATAAATACCTTTGACCCTCCTGACTCATTTGTTCCAGTAAAACAGGCATAAAATTTGTAATTAACACAGGATGCCACTATCATGTCTCCATCCTTCAGAGAGGACTCTATAAATACTGTGCCATTGTTTCTTCATTATTTCCTTCATCCTAGTGCTCCTCCTCTCACAGCTTAGCTGCCAATCCCTGGGTTACCCCCCTGCTCTTACTGCCACAACCATGCCTGCTCTCCTAGGCAAGAAGCTGCTCCAATCCTGATATCCATTACTGAAGTGAAAGGCAGTCCTTTATGCTAAAACTCAGGGTCTTCACTTTTGATTACGAAAACCTGAGACAACACAAAATGAGGCCTGAGGGACTTTTTATATCTCAGGTTGTTCATATTCTTGCCTTCAAGATTCTGGTTTACAGCTAAAGTATAATTGTTACACTGCAGTTCTTCCCCTCCCTTTTGGCCTCAGCAGTCACTGCAGCATCTCCAATCCTTTTTATAGCACCCAGCTCCTTTTTACAGGTTGTCTTTCGTGTAGACACTTTCCTTGGAAAGACTCTCTATACATGACGGGTTCCTGGGCATCCATTCTCTCAATTTACTATTCCCTGTCACAGAATCCAGTCAAATATAGAGCTGAAGCACTTCACCCACTTTTGAAATGGCAGAAGGTAAATAAATCATACACAGGGAAACATCTTCCCATGAGAAAGAAAACTCAGTGGTGTAGTTTACCTAACAAGACTAAGAAATCTCTGTTGTTGGACACATTAGGGAAGGGATGGCAGGGACTTCAGGAGAGTTATCTGGTGAGGAGTGAGTTATCTGCAGTGGATTACATCCTGGGAGAATGGATGTTCTACCTGATCTGTTGAGACCCTTCCAGACATAGTTCCTGATCTTGCAATAAAAATAGGAATATCTGAGTACTGTTCAAGGAGCCATTTAAAGCTGTGGTCAGATTGCATTAGAGCTAAGCACTTGGTAACAAGTTTTTTAACAAAAGTATGTTGCCACCACCTACAGTCTGGTTGCAGGTTGCCTTTTCAATACCAGCCTTTTCCCAGATCCTTTCCCCTGCTTTGTAGTGCCTGCTATGACTGCAAACATGACAGGAGAAATAGCAGGAATGCTTGCCATACCATTTGGAATGGATGATATTCCTTTCAAGTCAGTGAGACAATTCAGAGTAGTGAAGGAAAGCATGTAATTTCTGTGAAATATTAGTGTAATTACAATGAAGATTTGAGGGCATGTGGAGACTCACACTTAAACAGATGTAATAAGGAATTACAAATCAACCACACTGAAGGTAAACTTTCAATGCATCATGTTGCACAAATTAAAAATAACATCCTTCAGTAAATAGATTTGGTAGCATTCAGATTACTCAGGAAAATTCCAAATGCAATTTGTGAAATTAAAATGAAGGGTGCTAAACAAAAGCACCAAATGGGAAGTCTCCTGTTACTGATGAGATCACAAGGGAAGCATTTGTTCCCAGAAAGAAATTATCAGTATCTCACTGGAGCAAAGGTAAACAAAAGATGAGGTGATAGAAATTCTTGATTCAAGATGTTTAAACTCCCCTGACATATCCAATAAAATAAGAATGCAATGCATCTGACTTAAATTATTTGCAACTGGTGAAATTCTTCAGTTGGTCCATTTCTGCCAGCAGGCGGATTCAAAACTTTGAAAATTATCAAAATACAGAATAGGTTAAAGTCTTATAGAAAACATCAAGTCTTATAGAAAACAGGAAGCCACTGCAAAAATGCAGTTAATTATAGAGGAACCATTGATATTTTAAATAAGCAGAAACAGAGTGATTAATGTAATGTGTAAATGAGTTTTCTGCATTGGTAAACAAACAAGGAATTACCAAGCAAAATAAACAGGGCCATCTTTCAGTATTCAACAAATACCAAATTACATAATCAGAAAAATCAAAGTCTGTACTACTTTACTGTAGACAATGTAAAGATAAAGTAATAGAATTTAACAGCTACTGATCGTATCAATCAACAATATTTTTAAAAATCACATTTCTCTCCAACTACATTTGTCTAATAAAAGGAATATCTCTCTCATTTTAAACATTGTTAGACTCTTTTTTTTGTAGCTATGGTTATAACAATCTGAATGTCTCCTAAAGGAATAAACATACAGAATACATCTTTGATAGAATTAAACATAAAAGATTTGCCATGGTATGATGACAAGAAATTACTAACAGGAACTTTAATAACAACTCTGAATTCTTTAAATCTTGCATCAACAGCAAAGGATGTTGAGATGTGTTTGTCATATGATGTAATTCTAGGAATAAAGACTGGCTGGAAAAGGTGTCATCTGGTAATTAATGACAAGCACATGACACATCTTTAATAAAAGCTATTCCTATGGATGACTAGCTTCCATGCAAATGGAAACAAGATCACAGTCTTAAAGCAAATATACAATACCATAATAAAAATTTATTTTTAATGTAATTCTTTTACACATGCTATATTATGTCAAAATATGTGTGCTATATTATATTAAAAGGAAATTAGTGACTGTTAGAATGTGTAATAACTTACAGAGTCATTAGGTTTCATTTCAGTAATGTCAGGTATGAAACAAATTTACTAAACAGATGCTGAAAGTAAGCCTTGGTAATATGAGATGCAGAGCCTGAGCTAGTAACACTCAAATGAGAGTCCTGCACCCTGCTGCTGGGTGTCTAAGAAAACAAGGCTTACACAATCACCAGCCATTACTCTGTGTCCCTGCCACTCCACACCTAATTACACTTGAATGGGCTGGCCAATTCTTTCATTTTAATTGCAAAACAATAATTCATGCTGGGTGAGTCTAAGTGATGAAGATTCCAAAGCTAAATTAATTTTAACAATTTGAGTCACAAAATTATTTGTATTGGATTAGACCTCAAGAGGTCATCTGGTTTCCACTGATGAAGTGTCAATGGGTAAATGCATTTTTTCTAAGTTTCAAAAAAATTCCATTACTTACATATTTATATGCAGAGCTTATGTTTTGTATCAGGTGACTGACCAACTAAGACACATGTACCTGTATTAACATAGCTCTCCGTGAGTCATAGCACATACCTATGCTTAGCCAGATGGGATGGCACCCTGGTGAGTGCTGGGTGAGTTAGGACATTGAATTGAGGATACAGAACACAAATCTGTAAGAAAATAGCTTTGAATATTCTATTGCTCATAGAACTAAATTGTTTGCCTGAGGCATAAATGTAAGAACTGAAAATAGTGAGACTTATTAAATGGGCTACAGAACAGTAGCATAACATCTGATACAGGTAATCTTCTAATTTCAGCTTAAAAGGCCACATTTCATTTACTTTAAAAAGTAATGACATGGACATTGTTTCTATTCTGAAGGGCCCACAATCAGAAGGTGAATTTTTGTGCAGAGTTTGAGATACTGCTTGAGGGGAAAAATATTTATTTCTAAAAATGAAAACTTCTTCTCATTTGCAAGGTTGATTTTCTTTCATATCATGTATTCACCAGTAATTACCTGAAAGTAATAAAGATGCAAAGAAACAACCACCCTCTACAAATGCTGAACATTATTCAAACTTCTGATGAAGACTTTTCTCCCTTCTTCAACACTTGTATTTAAATCACAAATCATAGCTCTATATGATCTCTTTCAGACTTTATTACTCTTCAAAATCTGATCATCTGAATCTGAGGAGGGATTTTATCCATCTGTTGGGAAGCATGAAGGCCCCTCAGCAGAAGATCTGTACTTGTTTTTAGCAGAACTGTTCTGCTTTCCTCAGTGCAGGCAGTGGGATCACATGACAATTTATCTGAAGATGGAACCAGATGAAGATACCATCTGTTTCTTCTGTACTGTGTAACTGGATCAGACTCAAGTATGTAGCAGCTGTGGGTGTAGCTATCTCTATAGACCGCAGCTGATGCTATCCAATACTTCTCCAGAAAAGTTTAATCAGGATGAGAACTTCTTTGGAAGGCCAGTTAAATGTCAGGCCTTCTACTGCTGCATAGAGGAGAACACCTTAGAGCTCCTAGATGTAGGTGTCTTGTCTTGACATGCTCATATGAACACTCAGGAGGAAGTCTTAACTGAACATTGGCAGCATTACTGTGACCTTTCCCTCAAGAACATGAGTTTGTGCTGTTGTGTGGAGTGTTCCCACAGAAATCTGGAAAATTTTGTTGCAAGAGTTTCTCACTCATGTGTATTTCTTTGCCCAGCAGGTTGTCCTCTGTCTTGAACTGTCTCTTATCTCACTGGATCCCAAAATGCTGGAACACATATCTGCCAAACTATTACTGCTATCAGTAGCTATTTCTGCTGAAAAGCTGGTGAGGCTTTAACTTTACTCTAACCTGCTGATTTGTGTTTTACAAGACAACAGAATTTCCAAATGCCTAAGAATATAGCTGTACTTAGCAAGTATCACAGGAATCTAGTTAATTTTTATGTTCTAAAGTCTATTATTATTGGTGTTTACTTTCTGTTTTAGCTTCTGTCCCAGCTCTGCCTCTGTTTTAGCATAGTTGGTTGCTCTTTTGGTAACCAAATCCAAATCTTTTAAGATGCTCCTCATCAAAGGAAGATTTAAGTCTGTCTATACTGCAGTCAGAGCTGTGACTGATCCCTGCACAGACTTATACAAGGCAGCTTTAACAGAAGGATGTTATTTAGAAGAGTAAAGCTGAAATAGCAGGGACATTACATACACGCTGGAGATGCTGTAGTTTCTGTGGTGAGGTAGCAAGTGAGTTAAAGGCAATGGACATCCTTGAGAGTGTGAACAAATAATAAACATCACTCATTGTTCATGGTCACCCCTGACCTGTATGAAAGCTGGGCAGAATGATACACATCATAATGTCTTGGGGAAAAAAAATTACAATGTTCTTATAAATATAAATCACAATTTATAATTGATACGTCTTAGTATGGTAAACAAAATAAAGAAAGCAATAAAGATTAATGGAACAGGAAAAGACAAATTCCCTGTCATTTCCTGAAGGTATTGCCTTGATTGACATCAAATTCCTTGTCTGGTAAGTCATCTTTGAAGTCACAAACATTGCAAACAAATCCTGATGCTTTCTAGGATCAGTGCAGATTTTTGTCATATTAATACATTAAATTTGCCAGGTTTGAGCTAGGACCTCTTGAGTATTGACTAGAAATGTCACACGTACCCCATAACCATGTAATTGAGCCATTTAGGTCCCTTACTCAATATATATTTGGCTTTTTAAATAAAAGTATTTAGAAATTTTACAGTCCAAACTGTGACCCAAGGACAGCATTGTCTGTGCTTACAATAAGTCTGGCAAGCTCATCTCAGCCAACATATATGCAATGACATAAACCCTGCAGAATCTTGCATAGGTCAGATTGCCTGGAAATGTACTGGAAATACAAGTGACTCATCAGTGCTCAATTTTCCTCCCTCACACTACAGAAAAAACAGCTTAAACATTTATGGGATATGCCAAGGATTACACATGAGAAAGATAAGAGGTTGCAGTGGGTTGATCTTATCTGTCAGGTGGCCACCACAGCTGTTCTATCACTGCCCCTCCTCACCTTGACAGAGGGGAAGAAAATATGATGAAAGACTTGTGGGTCAAGGTATAGACAGGGAAAGACCACTCACCCATTACCACTATAGATAAAACAGACTCAGCTTGGGTAGATTATTTTAATTTATTGCCAATCAAATGATAGCAGGGAATAAGAAAGAAGAATGAAACTAAAGACACCTTCCTCTCACCTCTTCCTAATTATTGGGCTCAGCCTCACTCTGATTTTTTCTACCTCTTTCCCTTCAGCAGCACAGGGGAACAGGGAATGGGTCTGCAGATTGCTTTGCCACTTCTTCCTCCTCACACTCTTCCTCTACACCCGTGTGGGGGACACTCCCATGGGAAACAGTCCTTCATTAATTTCTCTAACATTAATCATTCCTACAGACTGCAGGTCTTGAACTGCCCCAGTGTGGTTCCCTCCCACTGGGTGCAGTACTTCAGGAATCACTGGGCTCTCCATAGCTCCAGCCTGGGCACTCCATGGGGATACAAGTCCGGCCAGCAAACCTGATCTAGTGTGGACTCCTCTGTCCATGGGTCAACAGGTTCTGCCAGAACCTGCTCCACTGTAAGCTTCCAGTGGAGGTTACAGCCTCTTTTGGGTATCCACATGCTCCATCGTGGAATCTGTCTCAGCAGGCAGGTGGATCTCTGATAAACCATGGATCTCCATGGGATACAGGGGCACAGCTGTTTCACCATGGTCTTCACCACAGACTGAAGGGGAATCTCTTTTCCAGTGCCTGGAGCAACTCCTGCCCCTTCTTCTTCATAGGCCTTGGCATCTGCAGAGCTTTTTCACTCTCATCTTCTCACTCCTCTGCTGTTAGTATTGCATAGTTTATCCCCCTTCTGGAATACATGATCCCAGAGATGCTGCCACTGTCTCTGACAGTCTTAGCCTTGGACATGGGCAGGTCTATCACAGAGCCACCTGGCACTTGCTCCATCAGACACAGGAAGCTTCTCACTGAGGCCAACTCCTGCAGCAGCCCCACTACCAAGCCCCATATAAACTCAGTACAAAGGCCAAAAGCTAAGCGGCCAAAAGCTAAGCTTGAACATACTCTTTTAATCCAAAAGACAATCCAGAATTCTTCAGACAAATATTTTTCCATACATTCAAATCTTTTTAGCACAGACATGGTAAGATCTTGCAGACAGAGAGATTGATCTCTCTATCACTGTATCAGGGATAGAGATTACACCTTCAAACTATCTGAACTGTTCTCTTGTCATTTGTTTCACTGATGAAGTCAGACTGTATTAACTGCCATAGAAGCTATAATTTCCATTTTTAAGATTTGTGTAGGTATTTTATCTGTTGCAACTTGATGGTTGTTCTGTGGCTTGTGGCTACCCTTCCTAGTTCCAAATGCTCTTGATTGAGTTGAATTGTGGATGTGGCTAAGCATATTGCTTCCTCTTTCCATGAGTAATCTCTTTCAACACTCCACTACAGTCTTGATACTGCTGCAGAGATCAATACCGTGCATTCAGAGCCAAGCAGGCATCTTCTTTGTAGAGAAATATTTTAAAATTCCTCAGGAATTACTTATGACTGCAGTTTTTCACTCTCATCCTTGAAGAAAAAAATACTTTTGAAAAATGTTTTTATAAAACTATCTTATTTTAATAATGAGATATTAAGCATGACAAAAAGTATTTTTAATGCCAGAAATATTTATTTCATTTTTAAACCCAAGATAAAAGAAAATTTTTCAAAGAAAATTTTGTATTTATCAAAGTTCCAATTTGTTCTTTCTGTCATCAGGATAGTTTTCTGTATCACCATGTACTTGCATCGACAATGTAAGAATAATTTTTCTTTTAAACAAACAAGTTGACAAACTGCTTTGTAAACCACTAAAAGAGCTGCAAGAAACTATACTCCCAAACCATCCAGCTTCCAAGAAATGAGTGTTCCAATTTTCTCTCTTGGTGAAAAATATTTTCTATCTACCACAAGACTACTGATATCTTTAATGCAATTTGGTAAAATTCTTATTACTTAGAGTAAAAACTACTTAAATTGCATGTTTAAGTTACTAACTTTGGGTTTTGCATAATCTGATCTTACAAAGAGGGATTCTTGAGTATTACCAACATTATATTAATTCTGCCTTTTATTTGGACAGACAAACTGGCTTTGCCAGTGTACTTACTTGTTTGACTAGAAGGGAGAAGGTTAATTTTCATGAATCTTTATTTTAAAGGAAAGAAAATTATTTCTACTTAAACTACTGTGCCCTCTCAGCAGTAAGCAAGAGATTACATGTTCAGTTCATCACACATTTGTAAAGCTTACCATACAGTTATAACTCCATGTGTTCTACAACTGCTACAATACTTTGTTGCAGAAAGTTCTTCAGTATAGAGCAAGCATAAATACCCAAAGTATACAGTTGTCCTCCATAAAATGGATGGGCTATCACATGCACTGTAGCTATACTGGTACTGCTGTACAATGCAAATCCTTGTCCTTGGAAACCACCTGCAATGTTTTCAGTCAAAGCTATTAGGGGTGGGCACTTCCAGAATCTCAAGAGCAGATACAACTATTACTAAAAAGTATGCTTTTGGGTAGGTGTTTCATTGCTACTAAGACATCACAAAGCCAACAGTGCTTCTATGCAGCCAGTTTCTTGTCTCACTTCACACAAACATAATCACAGAAACACTATTAAAACTTTTGCCAGAATAAAAAAATATTCCAATCAACAACAAATGGATGTTGCTATTTGGCTTGCCCACACAAAAATTTGAATCACACTATCAACAGAAAACTACTAAAAATGCTTGTCCAGCACATCTATGTTAAGGACAATACTTAATAGCAATTTCAGGACACCTAAACATAGTCCTGATGCTACAGTTCTTTGAAGCATATTATTGATTTACGTCCCCCTTTCATCTCAATTGCCAGAAGAAAATTCATTAACTGAGTTAACTAGTTAACTGAGACTCTATAGTCTTGTATTCAGGCAGAAATCACTTTTACAGCAGGTGTTTAGAACTGATCAAACCTTAAACCAGGCTTCCCAGATGAGGCATTGTTTCTCATGAACATTTTGTACTAAAGCTACTTTATCCAAGGTGGTCAAGGATTCAGATCCAGATGGGTATAATTTCAGCTCAGCCTGCAGTATGCTCTAGCAATCACAGACCATGTGCTGGAATGCTTGTATAAACACATACAGGAATATTTCTATTCCTGTTCACAACATCAGCATGCAAAAGACAATTTAGGCAGCATCAGGTGAGGTCACTTTGCAAGGGTTCAGGTTAATCAAAGATTTTACACCCAGCAATTACTAATCTACCTCAGAAATGTACCAATAAACATATCTGTGCAGTTCCATAGGATTTCATCCCATCGTCAGCCCAGTTTTGCATTTATTATGTATGGATCTGCCTAGGCAGGTCACCTTTTCTAGATTTGGATTCTATATTTTCCCTGTTCTGCCAACACCAGCCTGAACTGAGATCACACTGATAGAACCAGCAAATAGACACTCAGGAAAATGATACTGCTAGGCAGAAAAAGCAGAAAACTCCTGGAAATTTGCAAACCTACTCTTTGCTATATCACTAGTTCAAGATTTTATTAAATATCACTGCCCAGGGACAGCAATGATTCAAAGTACGCTCTGCCTTAAAAGTTCCAGCACTTGACCCACTTCTTACAAAGAAATAGGACATCAATTGAATTCCTAACTTTACATTTCAGCTCACTAGTGACAGGACTCTTGTCACCCCCTCTCATGGTTTGACATTGGCTGAACACCAGGCACCCACAAGAGCTGCTTGCTCACCCTTCCTTCTACAGCTGGGCAGAGGAGAGAGAAAAATTTAACAAAGGGTTCACAAGTTGAGATAACGACCAGGAGAAAACACTCCAAAGGCAAAACAGGCTCAGCTTAGATGTACAAAGTGAGTTTATTGCTAACAAAATCAGACAGGAAAAATTGTGCCCACTTTGGTTTTTTTTTCTTCTTAATTATGTTATCACAGAGACATTACCAACATCTCTAACTGGTCCAGCCTTGGCCAGCAGCATGTCCATCATCAGAGCCAGCAGGGATTGGTGCTGCCAGACATTGTGGAAGCTTCTGGCAGCTTCTCACAGAAGCCATCTCTGTGGCTCCCCTGCTACCCAAAACCAACACACCCTCAAAAAGCTTTGGCTCTATCGACATAATAAACCAGCTTGTTGCTACTTCCAACAAGCCCTCTTGGTAAGGTAACCACGCCTCTCAGGCATGCAGTTTCCATGAGAGTGGCAGGATCCTCATGTGCTGCAGTGTCATGCTCTCAGCAGCAGCATGGCAGCAGTTCCCTTCTTTCCACAAAGCTTTGGGGTTTGTTTTTTTTTTTTTTTTTTCAGAAACACTTGCCAGTAGTTCTTTCAGTTGCTGCAAACTTATAATCTTTTTAAGATATGTGAATCAACAATTCAGGTGGATTGAGTGCTGCCTAACCCACTTCTTTTTAGTGATGAATGGTCCAGTACACCCCACCACAAACTGCAGGCAATCTAGGTCTTTTAAAATGTCATTTTAATTTTTTGCTGGTCTATTCAGGAACAATCAGTGATGTTCTTCGTTTAACCACCGTTAAAAAAATCACTAACATCTGAAAAGACTTGTCTGTATTTTTGTGAATGAAGAGTTCCCCAATACAGAACCTACTATGAAGGCTACTCAATGCTTATTGATAATGTAATTTTTTAAAGTTATTTCCTTGCAGGTCCCTTTCTGTCGAGGTACAATTATAGCAAAGTATGACAGCTATTGAGAGCTGATGGTATGGCTTTTCTGTGCCCAAAAAGAGGCCTATCAGAAACTCGATTGTAGCCAAGTGGTACCAGACTAGTTTTCAGCCAGCTCCTAAATGTTACATTTACCTAGTTCTTGCTTTAAATCATACCAGTTTGCCCCTCTGCAGTCTGAGAACAGTCAGAAGACCCCAGCCTCCACACTACTGTACCTGAAACCTTTGTCTGATGAAACATTCAATCCATGTGAAATTTTCTTAAGCCTGGACATGTAGGGAGAGATATATATTGCTGCATCTTCACTGTTGTTTCTTTCACACATTAAAAAGACAAAACTGGCCTGCTGATTACATTCCTCTCCAAAAATTTTGTTTAACAGAATAACATAATCACAGAAGAGTGAGGGCTGGAAGGGACTTCTGAAGATCATCTAGGCCAACCCCCCTGCCAAGGTAGAGTCACCTACAGGAGATGTGAAGCAACACATCCAGATGAGTTTCGAATGTCTCCACAGTGGGAGACTCCACCACCACCCTGAATACTTAAAAGAAAGATTCTGTATTTTCTCCACCAGTGTATTCTTTGCTTGCTTGGCCACTTCTGGATGGGGTATAATCAAATCTTTTCACACCATTTCACAGGTGCTTTGATCTGATGCCTACATTTACAGTAATAGGAAAGAATGCTGCAACCCAAGATGTACAGAATATGTCACCCTTAACCTTAAGAACAGAGATAGTACATCTTCGGGATGCTGAGCCATAGTGCCCTCATTTTTTCTAACAGTTATGACTTTCAGACATAAACTCCATTCTCCTGCACACATGAGGTTGCTTGGTTAACATCCAGAGAATGTCTGAACTGCCAGAGGCCCTTCTCAAATACTTCAGCCTCCAAGGACAGGATGATAGTCAATGCAGTAACTTCAGAAAAAGGTTGTGAATCATTCTGGCTTTCCTGGCAAATTCTAATGAAAATTTTTTATTTCCTCAGTGCTTCCTCTTATTTGGAGCAGGACAACAATATCACAGATGGGCTGTATTTGGTCCAGCTGAGATGAAGTTAATTTTCCTTACAGCAGCCCTTACAGTGCTGTGCTTTGCACTGGTAGTTACAGAGGTGTTGATAACACACCAGTGTTTGGCTTCTGCTGTACAGCACTGGCACAGCACCAGCACCAGCACCAGCATCTTCCCACCATTCTGCACCCCCCCATCAGTAGGCTGAGGGTGAGCAAGATCTTGGAAGGGGATGCAAACAGGCCAGCTGACCCGAACAGACCAAAGGGGTATTTAATACCATAGGATATAAAATATCATAAGCTATAAAAAATGTAAAAGCTAGCAAAAGGAGGAAAAAGGAGGAGACATTTGTTATTCATGTTTGCCGAATAGAGCAATGGCTACTTGTGCTGAAGTCCTGCTTCCCAGGAAGTGGCCTGATACCACTTGTTGATGCAACATAGTGAATAAAATCTTGGTCTTTTTCCTTGGCTTGCGTGCATGGAACCTTTTGCTTTTGCTTAAGTAAAATGCTCTCAACCCACAAATTGTCTTCCATCTTATTCTCTGTCCCCTGTCCAGCTGAGGAGGGGGAGTGATAAAGTAGTTGGTGCCTACCTGGCATCCAGCCAAAGTCAAACCACCACAGTTCTTTTTGGCCTCCAATATGAGGCAAGATAATGGCAGTTTTTTATCATGCATGCTACCATTATAATGGTTGTTATGTAGCAGGCTCCCCTACAGAACACTAAGTTTGTGAGCTGCTTATCTCTTTATTTTGCGAAGTTTAGGAACACGTTTACATAAACAATGACTCTGTCCTTTGCCCTTACATGGATGGCTTCGCCATGCTGGGGGAGTCTTGGGGGGGATGAGGGAGTACATCTCCCTTTCTCTGACCATGATTGATATGGATGGTTTTGTTAAACAAGCTCCTGCAGTCCTTGTTCATCCCTATAGTGAGCTGTTTACAACCAATAATTAATGCTACTAGCATATTATGGGATTTGTGTAATTTTGTGTTGACCTGATGTAAGGAAAAACAGAAGATTACACAGTTAAATGTGCTGAAGTGCTTCTTGCCAGGAAATGCCCAGACATCAGTTGTTGCTGGTAAGTAGAGAATAAAATATTTTTCCTTAGCATGCATGCAACCTTTTGCTTTTGCTTCAGTAAACTACCTTATTTTAACCTACTGGTTGTTTTCCATCTTACTTTTTCTCCTCTTTTCAGGGGAGAGAAAAACTGAAAATGGGGACTGACAAAGTGGCATCCAGCAAATGTCAACCCACCATATGGACCAATGCATACTGTCCACAAATCTTGTTTTTGATGCAAATAGTCTCAGTTTGTTTTAGTAAGTATTTTTGTTCATTTGTACATAAGGATAAATGGGATATCCCAAGGGCACCAAGAAAGAGCTTCCCTTGAGCTCAGAATCACAGGAGATTAATCTTTTCTTTCAAGACAAGCTTGTGAGAATTGTCTGTCCAACCTCACTGAAACCTATGTGTTTTGCAATAAAATTGGCAACCTGGGAAAGCACTGCAGACACTGAAAACTCCCAAGGTGTGAGCACAAAAGACCAGGTCTCAGTGCAGTTTCCTTCAGTTATAAACTACGCAACTGCCTCAAGACAGCTATTTCGGAACATGCCCTTGTCGCCAGGACTCCTCACAGAAACTGCACTCTTTTGCAGACTAACAAGAAGTGCAAACTTCTGGTGCACGGTGTGCCGCCAGGCGCTCCCGACAGCTAATCTTTTCAGTATTTTGCTTCAATGGCCAGTCAAACAACGCACACAGCAGCCACGGAATCACTCCCGCCCCGCGCCGCCCCCTCTCGCCGCCCCCGCCGCACCGTCCCCACACAGCCCCAGCCGCACCGCCCCCTAGCGGCCCCTCCGCACTGCGCAGCGCCAGGGAGCCCGAACGGCCGCGCTGGGGTCCCGAGCGAGGGGGCGGGGCGTCGCTCTGCCACGCCCACCGAGGGAGAGCGAGCGTGGCGGCTCCGCGGTGCGGCCGGGGCGCGAGACTCCGCCCACCTCCCTCCGCCAATGGGGGAAGGCGCCGCGGGGGGCGGGGCTGCCGCAGGCCGCGCGGGGGGCGGGGCCGGCGAGGAGTTGCCGCAGCGCCGCCGCTTGTAAACAGATCCCGCCCCACGTGACGCGCGCGCGGTGCTTGCGCGGGGGCGCCGCGCATTGTCCGCGTTGGTGACCGGCGGAACCCGCGCGGGGAGCGGGAGGAGGCGATTCCCGTCCGCCCTTCCTCCCTCGTCGCTCCGGTAGGGAAGCAGCGCACCCTCCCCCTTGTACCCCAGCCGCTAAGATGGCTGGTGGTGGGCGGTAAGGCGGTGCGGGGCTGCGGAGCAGCTGACGGGACGGGAGCGCGGAGGGCGGGCGGCGTGTGCCCGTGTGCGGAGTCGCGCAGCGCCATGTCCGCCTTCGCCCTGGAGGAGACGCTGGAGGCCGACTGGGTGGCCGTCAGGCCGCACGCCTTCCAGGAGCGGGAGAAGCACAAGTTCGCCTTCATCGTGGCCTGGAACGAGATCGAGGGCAAGTTCGCCATCACCTGCCACAACCGCACGGCGCAGCGCCAGCGCAGCGGCTCCCGTGAGCTGCGCCGCGGCGGCCCCGAGACCGGAGCCGTCCCCAAGGCTGGCGGCCCCGCGGTGCGCAGGGACCCGGGGCCGCCCCGGGGCTGCGCCCATCCCCGGGCCGAGGCGCTGCCCAAGAGCCCGCTGCGCCCCAAGGGCAGCCCGGCCCGGAGGCCGCAGCGCGGCCCGGAGGCGTCAGGTGCCGTCGAGGAGATCGAAGTGCTGGAGCTGGGGAAGGAGGACGTGGCCGCCGCGCTGTCGCTGCCGCCCTCGCCGCCGCGGGCGAGCGAGTTGGGCGCTCCTGACGCGGAGCCGGCGGGGGAGGAGTGCAGCTGGGCCGGCCTGTTCTCCTTCCAAGACTTGCGGGCCGTGCACCAGCAGCTGTGCTCGGTGAACTCGGAGCTGGAGCCCTACCTGCCTGCCTTCCCCGAGGAGCCCTCGGGCATGTGGACGGTGCTTTTCGGAGCGCCGGAACTATCCGAGCAGGAGATGGACGCTCTCTGCTACAATCTGCAAGTTTACTTGGTTCACAGCTTGGATACCTGTGGCTGGAAGATCCTTTCGCAGGTGCTCTTCACCGAGACCGACGACCCCGAAGAGTATTACGAGAGTCTGAGTGAGCTGCGACAGAAGGGGTACGAGGAGGTGCTCCAGAGGGCCCGCAGGCGCATTCAGGAGGTGAGGCTACTGCGTGGTCCAGATGCTCCCACTTCAGTGTCGCGTTTAGTTTAATCTGTGCCATCTTTTTTAGTCGTTCTTGTTCTTGCTGTCCTGTTCTTTAGTGAAAAAAAATGGGGTTTAACCTTTCCGAATTCCCTAGGGCCAGGATTTAAGGAGGTGCAGATTTCCCTACTCAACGGAGGGTGGCTCAGTGCTTTTTTTCTGTGCAATCAAATGTAGGTGTTCGTGAATAAATATCCGATGGATTTGGCAAGGTCTCGCTCCCATATTTTTGTTCTTGCATTGCTTTGCACCAGGATGTGGTTGGGGTCTGAATTTTTTTCTGTTAAATGAGAGCAGCAACATATGGCGTTTATTTTGATAGTACAGTTTAGGCATTTGAGGCCAAGAAATTCCAGGTTCATACCGTGGTGCTGAACCTGGTATTTATATAGTGAGATTGTTTTCCAGTGGAGTAGGAGTAACCACAACTTTTGTTCAGCTGAGAAGTTCCTAGAGTTGGAATTTAAAGAAAAAAGCAAGCTGTCTGGTCCTAGTGGATATTTGCTTTGTTGCTGTTGATATTGTCTGTCAAGACTTGGATGTTTCAGGACACTTCGTGTCTTTCTTAAACTGTATAGTGTTTTAGACAGAGTAGTTGAAGATGCCTGTCTAACTGACTTCTAGCATCAGTGTATGAGAATTTTTACTTTCTCGGTCTTCATGGACTGAGTTGTATGAGGACCCAGACTTCACGGGTATAAAATGAGAATTTTACAGTTGTTTTGGTGCTTCAGTGGCCTTGGTCCAGAATGTACCCGGATCTATGAAGGTGTGACTATGAGTATGAGTCAGGTTACTCTGTGCTTTATTTTTACAAACATCATCTTAATTCTGTCATGGATGTAGGTCAAGTTCAGCTGCTTCAGCTACCCACATATATCCTACCAATATTCTTTTACAAAATGTGTGGTGGTGATTGTTTTTTCCTTGATGGAGTGTGAGCATATCTTCTTGCTCTCTGGTGGCATAGTTTTGAGTCCATAGAATTCATGCCAAGCTTTTCCTTTGTGACTGGAGTTACAGAGTATGAGAAAATTGTAGTATCCATGATGTAATCAAAGTAAGAACATCCAAGTATAGCATTGCCAGGTAGTTTATTTCCAGACTGTTGTGTTAGGGTATATAATTTTGATTTTTCTTTTTTTTTTCCGTGTCTATTTAAAGGACTGTATTAAATCTTGTTATTTGGTGTACAGTTGGTAATTAGTTTGATAAAATTCAGCAGTGGTTTTAGTCCAGATACTGTGAAAACATACTGTCTTTCACTGGTTTTTTAAACTGCATGAATGCTTGGAAGCATATGCTTAAATTAGGTTTAGTCTTCAATTCAGCAGTTTTTACAAGGAGCTGTGCAGGATAAGAGAATTCCGTGTTAAACACACGGAATTTGGGAGCTGGATACCTAACTCGAGGGTTGTGGTGTTTTTGAGGAAATACTAGTTAAGAATTACTGAGCAAGAACCATTTGTTTCTTGGAGAATCTCAATTTCTATTTTGCCAGTACTACTGGCAAAAGCAAATTGGTTCCCTAAGCTACATAACTTGGCAAAGACAAAATGGCAGAGCCTGTACAGTAGTCAAATACAGTAGTATTTGACTACTGTACAACCCTCCTTTCCCATGATAACCAGTCCGGTAGTGTACCTGAAGTCAATACAGCTGTACTTCTGTCAGTTGTGTAAGTTGATCTTTCTTTAATTAAGGGTAGTTCATGTTTTAGAAAAGAAACCAATGGAATGACCTGCTCTTTCCCTCTTGGCTCTCAGGTTTCTCTTTTCCTTACCTGTTAGGGGTTTACTTGGTCTACAGGAAATGTCTTTCTTTAAGCAAATACTGATGCTCTTCATCATTGCAATTCTAAGCAAATGAAGCAGTGGATGATGGGCACTGCTTGGTATTTCCAAAGTAAAGATTTTTGTACTTTAAAGAAAACCTACTGAATGCCTGTTTTATCTCACATTTTACTTTTCCATCTGTGCTGGAATTCTGTCAGCTGATAGCAGGAATGTTGGGTCCAAGGAATTTAATACAATTTTGTCTCTTACAAGAATTTTTTGGGAAAAGAGGAAGTAATTGAGAAGCATTGGTAAACAGGATGGTATCTAGGAGAGAATGTGAAGGGTCTTCATTAATGTAAAATTGTGCAACTCCCAAGACCTTGACTTAGCATCTTAAAATGTGCCTCTGTAGTTTATAGTTATTTAATATATCTCTTATATTTCCTAGGACAAATTCCTCTGTGCAGTTAGACTATTACTTGAGAAATGCTTGCAGCTTCACTTGATTTGTATTCTTAAGTGAGCAACCAAACCTCATGTTCATTGTTTTAGCATCCCCTACTTGGACAGTTGTTGCTTCCATAAATTACTCACAAGCCAGTTTATTTTCACAGCAGTTAATAATCGTTGCTTTTTGTAATAGTAATTTTTATCTCAGTCCAAATTTTAGGCCTTTAATAAACCATAAGAATGTTGCAAGTAGAAACAGATCCAAGATGAGTAAGTAAAATAGTTGTAGAGGAACTGTGTGACCTGGGATTCATTTCTTCTGCCTGATTTACGGTTTTGAAATAACACTTTTTTTTTTTTTTTCCAAATAAAACTATTAATTTTGAAATAGTTGAGGAATTTATTTAAAACAAAAACTTGTTCATTAAGTTTATACCTGTTGAAAAAAAATCTTCAGGCACTCACTTAAAAGATAAAAAGGTGTTATTTCAACAGAGAGTATACCTTTGAATCCTTTTCTGGGATTCCAGCTTCCTGGGCAGTATTTCCAAAATACTATACTTTGTGTCAGGAAGGCAGAAAATGTTTGTACTCTTGGTCCCGCCAGTTGCCTGTTTATGTTCTTCCTACACAGAGGTTTTCCTAGGCTAAGTGTAGATGTTTGTAAATTTCTGTGAGTTTAGTAATATCAGTCATGGTGCTGTATGTCTTTGCCCATTCTGTGTTTTCAAAAGGGTGAAGACAATCATGTTGTCCTGAATAAAAAACGATGTTAGTGTAAACTGTGATCAAGAGGGATGGGTGGCTTAGTCATGCCCCAAACACATTTCATTGTGTGCTCTTGCATAACAAGTTGACATTTTGGAAGTCTCTCTGTACGTTACATGTCTACTTCAGCATCTTGGCAATGTCAGCTCCTGGGAACGTTCCTGTTCCATACAGCTCTTAGTGGACCAAAATTTGGTCTACAGCCCTGGTTGGGTGAAATTTGGTGGGTGATAGTCTATAGGATCTTGAGTGCCCGGTATAAAACTAGTCAGAAGCTTGCTTTGGTTTTCTTTTTGCTTTATTAAATCTATGAATTCCAGTGTTTGCAGGTAAACAAAGTCTGTTTTGTATCCCTGCTCTGTGTGTCTTCTTTAAAAGTTTTTTTTTAATGTGCAAGTTCAAACACTTGTAAGTGCCTGGTTAATTCTGAAGTAATTCTGAAAGCATCTTCTCTTTAGTGGCTGACTTTAGACTGCTGTGAAAGTGAGGACCTATGCTATTTATAATCTCTGTCTCCTGTATGGTGATGTATTTGCTAAGCATGAGAATAATCCTGCTTGGTTCAATTTTCTTTTGATTCAAAGAACTAGAAAGGCTAAGGAAAAACAAATCTATTTTGTTACAGTAGCAACTTTTATGAGAAGAAAACATAGCAGTTTTTGATGGAAAGCTATACGGTCACTTTATTCATAATCAGATAATTTTTTTTCTAAATTACTTTGCATGTTTAGTAGGCAAGTTTTTTTTTTTTTTGTTTTGAATGAATGAAATATGCTTGTCAAATTAGAGGAAATGGCAAGGAATTGGTTCAGTTATATATCATGGAATTTCACATTTATTACTTTCCAATGTGTATTTCTTCCATATTGTCACTCATTTCTGTTTGTATTAAAAAAGGTATGTATAATATCCAACAACATTTTGTTTTTTTGAAGCTGTTCTAATATTTTAGTAATCAATGATATTCAGGGTTGTCTCAGTAACTAGAAGAATTTTATTATTGTTTTTGGCTGTATGCATTCAGTTCTAAAATAAATGTTTGTGTGGTAGGTAGTGGGGCACTTAAAACAAAAGTAGAAGTTTTCCAAAAGTGAGGTGACTGGTTGCTGTTCAGTGATCTGCATCTAGGCACAAAGAGAGTTTCAACATCAGAATCAAAAATAATGCAAAAGTAAATATAAAACATGACAAAAAAGCATTCAGTGTTCCAATAACATGGAAAAAATGTTAGCAACAGTAGTGTTTCCATCAAAACCACTGTAACATCTTTCTATGCAAGAAGAAAGAATAACTGAATATTGTATATGAGCTGCAGTAGTTAGGTTTAGAAGATACATAAGGTGTTTCAGGAGGGAACAGAACACTGGTTTGAATTTAACATTGGGAGGACAGAAGATCACAATAAGGTACTGTGGATTTTTTTTCCTATTGACATGAGGAGAGCAGAGTTAAGACTAATGCTGAGCATTTGGGAAGTCCAAACTAGTTTTGTTGGAATGCTTTTTTTTGGGTATTTATTATTTGTAGAATTAACACTTGTTTCCAGTAACACTGTTTGGATTATAAATCCATTGTAAATAAGCTGTTTAAGTGCTGAACTAGTACTGTAAGTTTGTACTAACCAAAATATGTCAGCAGCTGTAGGGTATGCTCTGTAGAACTGGCAGGTAGCCTCCAAGCTCTTTGGAGACACCTACATGATATTAATGCTCTGGCTGGTATTGGGTGACAGCTAGAGCAAGTTGACAATGAGTACTGCAGTTGTACCCGGAAGTCAGAGTGCTTAAAACAATGTACATTTCTTCAAAACATGGGAAACTTACATGTACACAAAGAAAAGGGTGTTGACTTCAAAAATTACGTCATTCTTGACGGAATTTAAATCTTAGATGAAAAGTAGATATTGCATTCTATACAATATAGCAGTAGTAGTAAGCCTGGACTTAAGTTTTAGAAACTGAAGACAGCAGCTTGCAAGTCTTGTAATTAATTTCATTATCCAAATACCTGGAAGAGGGGAAAAAAAAAAAGAAATGCAGTGTATGGTCTTTTTAACTGCCTCAAGTGGGATTGGGGAATCATTTATGTCTGTTACTTGGGGGAGTACTCTGATGCTGAAATCATTTAATTTGATATTCCCCTTCTTTCCATAGATGTAAATTTTCCTGTTTTTTGCTTTAAGTTGTTGGTACCTATTTGCAGCATTTTCATATGACAGAATATTTTGAAGAGGTGCAAACAACCTAGGTAATATGTGTTCTATAATCCATTGTGCTACTCAGATTCACATCTTCCTTAATTTCTTAGCTTTTAGAGATGATATTGGGTTGTACTTTCTTTGTGTGCACCTTTGTCTTGTGTATTTTTTCTCTTTTTTTCTACCATTATTTTCTTTTTCTTTGATTGAATGTCCTCCCTTCAAGTAAATGCTGTTTAAAACTGCTGTCTTAAGCCAGTAACATTTTTTTCTTGCTTTTGTGGCTGACACAGTGTTATTACCCAGGCAGATGTTGCATTTGAAAGCAGATTCACTGTCATAGTTTAATCTTTTTATGTTTCTGTAACATGACAAGACACTGTTTACAAATAGTCAGGGACGATTGTGTGTTTTACATATGTAAATATTGGTATCACAAACCTAAAGAAGGCATTGAGAAGAAGAAGTTTTTGGAAATTACCGCATTTTTTGTTTTTGAGGCTGTGCTTTTAACATTAATTTATTAATATTATTAGAAACATAGTATTGCAATGCACCATGCTATTGCTGTTACTGGAGAGAACTTCGATGGAAGTTGGGGCTCAGTCCATCTAAAGATACATCTGCCAAACTATTTTTGCAAGAGATGAAAACCTAGCCATTAGAAATATGGTAGAGAGAGGAGGAAGATAGGACAGGAGGGGATGGAAGATGATATTCTAAGGATACAGACCATGAGTGAATTAGTCAATATGTATATGTTTTGGTGAGAAGACAGCTTCCCCGACAAGCCAGGTTTTGGACATGATCATCTGCAGCCTTTCACTGTAGATGTAAATAGAGCATGGGTGATATATCGGCATGACTCCACTCACCAGTTACAAAACCTTTGGCAGATACTGCTTTCAGTTCAAAACCTTTCAGTGGTAAGGCCTTATCTCTGGGTTCCTTTTCTATCTGTTCTTTTCTGGGGTGTGGTATTTTTGTAGGAATATCAAATGTATGTCTGTGAATTTTTTTGATTACTAATTACAAACATTACCCATTCAGACAAATTTAAGCACTTGGACTTTTTTTGTTAAGAATTTGTTTCTGGGAAGGTCTTACAAAATAATTCCAGTCATTCAGCAAACACTTAAATTTTTTTTAAAGGACTTTGAGTACTTTTCTTAAATACATAAAATCACCCAAATTTTAATTATCTACTGTTACAGTATTTTCCAAAATGTATTTATGGCAACTGGTTCTGATATTCTTTTGGAAAAATGCTGTGATATTCTTGTGAGGGAACTGGATGGCTTTGAGGTTTTTTTCTCTGAAAAATGTTATTTAAATAATCAATTAGCATTTGTTTGTGGTGACTTGCAGACAATTTATGTGGGTCATCTGAAATTAATAGGAGCACAACTTTTCACATAACAGTATTGCATCATGACTTGTTTGAGCTACTTTAGAGAAAGGATGTTGTAAAAGATTTTCAATAATTTAGAATCATATTATGTTAGAAGGAAACTTACTGTGTTTTCTAGTTGGAACCTATGCTTAAAATAGAACTAGTTTTGATTAGGTCTTTCTTTTTTTTTTTTTTAAGGAAACCTGAACTTTAAAAAACACTGTGTTTTATATCTGTTGAGAGGAAATCTAAAAAATGAAGAAAAAAAAACCCAAAAAAGATATGAATGTATTAATTAAGTTGTGAAACTTTTGAGGGGCAAAGTCTGTAGATTAGTTCTAGAAGTTTCTAAGTTTGTAATTTTTCTGCAGTATAAATAGCCCTGTGGCTTCAGATCCCAAATTCTTTAGCCTTCAGTAATGTGTTACTTGTTCATGATCATCAGATGTCCAAATTTTAAATTGTATAATTTTGTCACTTCAGAGTAGTATAATTCATTAAAAAATTCATATATGGGAGGAGGTTAAAAAACCCCAAACTACTTGCAATATTGGAGGTGTTCTGGAGGAGTTGGATGAATAGGTAAATGATATGTTTAATTTCAAATGTGTTTTATCATGCTGCTTTATCACACATGGATTTTATTTCCCTTTAACATTTAAACTGAGTATCCTTTACCATTCATTTCTCCGTAGGAACAGTAATAAAACCAACTCAAACAATTAGCACCACAGAATACAAACCTGTATTCCCCTGGTGCTAATAGAAATTGCTTTTGCCTGGAATACTATTCTGTTGTGGAAGTGATTTAGTAGCTTGTAATTTACTGCATTTGCTGTTAAGGTAGGAGGAAAAATGTGCATGATATGGGATCTAAGAATTTTCTTGGTATCTTATTTAGCCTTTTGTTCTTCATAGTGGACTGTAAATATGTTCTTTGTACTGGACTTTTTTTTGGACTTATTCTACTTTTAAATAAAATCCCTATTATTTGAGCTTGGAAGCTTTAAAAATTTGCATTTAAGTATGCAAAATGCTGTTTCCATTAGGCTTGTTTTCCATTATTGCACTGTTGTATAAGGTGCCATAGAGGCTAAACTCTACCTGCATTGAAAGAATTCACAGAGGGCTATTTGAATTACCTCTCATCTGTCACCTGGACTTAAAGGTGGTTCATCAGCCGTGTTGTTGAAGGGAGCTGAAGAACTGGATCATCAGCTTGCTAGTGTTGACAGCGGGGGATGCTATCGCTTTCTGTCCTCCCCCACGTCAGCTTTGTGTTCCTTCCTGTTCTGCTTCTCTGTCCTTTCAGTATGCTGATTCCTCAATAAATTACTCCTTGAGAGACCACAAAGTAGTTTTTTGCCAGACACTGAGTTTGTTTGTTGAAGGATCTGAGAAATATTAAAGCCAGTAAAGTGGAGAAGAGGGCACCTGAGAGCAGAAGGAACATGGAACTGGAGTAGAAGAAGAAGAGAGGCAAGAGGGTATGGGAAGTGGAATCTTCTCTTGATGGGAGCAAGCTGTTGGGTCAGCTTTAAAAAGTAAATTCACCTTCGCAAGTACTTAGAATCTGGTATTGCCATAATGTTTTTCCTGCTTTGAATTAGATTTTTAAAAGTCTAACAGTAGACTTAGTAGACATTTGAGAATTATTCGCTACCATGCCAAATGCACTGTAAAACTGCTAAGAGTACTAATTCAGTGCTGCTGAACTAATTCCCATGAGCTGACTTCACAGTGAAATTGATTTTACCTTTTTAATTGTATTTCTTCCCATCAAATGTTCTTTGTTTTCATAAAAGATCATTTGCTCTTTATTGCAGGTGAGTATTTGGCTAGGTCTGTGTCCTGGCACAGCAAATCTTATGTGAAAGGTTTTAAGACTAGTACTATAGTACCTGCTAACTAAATGTGTTTGTTCTGGGCACATACTAGTTTGTTTAGATAGTTGTCAGTTTTTGTGCTCTTGAGTATATTCTGCTGACTAACAACGTAGTTCAGAAGGATAGAAGGCAATCTGTGGACCAAAAGTTAAAGTATTTTACGTCACAGACTGAACACTTACATTATGTATGTTCTCAGTCTTCTGACCTGCAGGAAAAAAAAAACACTTAGAACTCATTAGGATATGTGTAAAGTAAAGTCTTTGCCAAGCCTTCAGGGTGAGGTGTTGCCTAGAAGTCTTTTTGTTCAGAGTTACCATGTTCCAACCAACGAGTGATTCATTAGTGATTTTAACTTTTAATTATTTTGCCCCTTTTCAAAGGAAAGGAGTCCCAAAATACCATAATAACTCTGAAATATAGATCTAAACAGATCTATTTCATTCATGAAATTATGTTACAATGTAAATACCTATTTCTGTGTTACTAACAGGAAAAGGAAAACCAAGCACTCCTGTATGATGAGTGCTCCCATGCAGTTAGCCCTTGTTTGCTATGATTTGTGTAGCTCATCTGTGGCTGTCCAGGTAGTATGCTAAATTCAAACTAATACCTGGTGTTTATAGACTCATTTGACATGGCAGTCTGACTAAGGAGTTGTACAGCCACATCACACAGTAAGGTAAGGTGACCAGACTAGTACCAGGTTAGAAAAGCACACCCCACGTGGTGTTACATGCTTGTGTTGTTTACAGAGAAGGAGATGCATAGTTTTTAGTTGTTGGCATTTCCCTCTTGAGCTTTCAGAAGAGATCATTTGCCATACATTGTTGTCAGAGCTGAGAGCTTTATGCCTGAGCCTTGTGAACAAGTTATATATGTACATAGAGTTCTGCTGAGATTTCTATTTAGAATTCCGTGTGGGAGGAGAGAAGTTGCATTGTTCAGTAATGATGCATACATGGAAGTAATGTTTTGGCTCACTTGGCTGCATTAAATTACTACTTCAGTTTTTCTTGCTCAGTTCAGTTCTTTTCTTTATCTGTGGAGTTGTGTTACGGGTGATATGGTGAAATGAGGTGTGTTTTGGTAGGCAGTGTAAAATAACTAGACAAAGGTAATTGTTACTGTCCAGGAGCTGTTAACCTGTGTGTAAGTGAGGATCACTGATAGGAGTGAAAAGTGGCCAAGCAATCTGTGCTGGTCATAAACTTCTGGGGTGTGCTCTTGCAGTGGGTAGATGTTGTACATCAGATGGCCACCAGAGCTGCTCTATGACTCTCCTCCTCAGCTGGGTCGCGTGAGAAAATGATGTGGCTCATGGGTCGAGATAAGGATAAGAAGAGATCACTCATCAGTTACTGTCACAGGCAGACAGAATCAGCTTGGGGAAATTAATTTAATCGATTGCTGATAAATCAGAGTTTGATAGTGAAAAATAAAATCAAATCGTAAAACATCTTTGCACCACCCCTCCCTTCATCTTCCCTACTGGGTTCAAGTTCCCTACTTCCTCCTCTCTGGATTTCTCTACCTCTTCTCACTGGATGACTTAGGAGGATAGGGTAGGAGGGTTGTGGTCAGTTCATCATGTATGTTCTTTACCACTCCTTCCTCTTCATGTTTTCCCCCTGCTCTAACATGGGGAGCCACCCACAGGAGACAGACTTCCATGGACTTTGGCAGTGTAAGTCCATTTCAGTGGGTGCAGTCCTTAGGAAATCAAGTGCTCCGGTGTCTGTCTTCCATGAGATCATAGGGGTGCTGTCAGAAAACTTCTCCAGTGTGGGGTCCCTTGTCCATGCAGCCACAGGTTGCCAGGAGCCTGCTCCAGCATGGTCTCTCTGTGAAATGGCGTTTTACTTCAGGGCCCATCCATCTGCTCCGGTGTGGGGTCTTCCACAGGCTGCAAGGATATCTCTACACAGGTGCTTGGGGAGTCTCCCCCAGATATGTCTTCACTGACCTTGTGCAAAGTTGTTCCTCTCACCTGTTCTTCCTCCTCTCTTGGGCTGCAGTTGTTGTGCCAGCACTCTTTCCCCAATGCATTAACGCAGAGGTGCTGTTGTGGTTGCTGATGGATTTGGCCTGGGCCAGTGGTGGGTCCATCTTGGAGCTCACTGGCTTTAGCTCTGTTGAACATGGGGAATGCTTCTGGCATCTTCTCAAAGATGCCACTTCTGTAGTCCCCCAGTACAAAACTTTTTCCACCCACCCAGAACATCTCTGCACACATGTCCTGAGGTTCTAGGCTCACTGTGTACAAGTAAAGGACTGTTTTAAAAAGTGTTTAAAGAGGAATGATGTGGTTCATTTTGTGTTAGCAGCTCTTCAAAGGTCTAGATGACACATCTTATGCAAGTATTCTTAATTTCTTGTTTTAAACACCCCATGTTTTGCTTTCCAATATCTTTGTTGGGTTGTCTTGTTTGCTGTTCCATTTCTTTGAATGCATGTGAACTTTGAACTTGTTTGCTATGTATGTTTTATCTGTGCTTTTAGTTTAATTAGTTGAATTAGCTCAGCTCTTCTTTAAACAGCTGTTTTAAAAACTACCCAAATCCAGACAGTAACCTTGGCAGTGCATCAGCATGCTGTCTTCAGAAGCCTCTTTGAAAAAAAAATGGACACTTTTTGTGCACTCAGTAGGTGGTCAGTTGCTGTGTTGTTTCCAAATAAGTTACTGTGGAATTCACTTGTTTTTATCTTTTTTAAATCTTAGGAGGTTAGACAGATGTAGCGCTGGATCCAGCACTTCCCATGCTAGTCAGTATTAACTAATTTATGTATGACATCCTCCCTCTCTATCTAGGTTTTGTGTTCTCTTGGGTAGTTTCTGCCCTAGCAGTGAAATATACTTTAGATCTGTGTGGGAGAGTCTGGCTTTGGTCTGTTACTGCTACAATAATGCAACTGATCTTTTTTTACATCAAAGGTAAGGCTTATTGATGGCATTGCTATCTTGCGAACAGCTGGATATCCTGGCACGTCTTAATCTCTTAACTGTGATGGGTGACATTTAAGTACAGGACCACATGTTTGTAAGAGTGAGAAAAGCAGTTTGCCTGTAGTGAAGATTTTATGTAATTGTGACTTCTGCTTATTGTCAGGACATGTAGGAGTATATTTGCTTTTAATGAGGATTTCTTTTGTTTGGTTAAAGAGAAACAGTTCTAAGCATGTTCTGATGCCAAAAAAAAAAAAAGTTGCCTTCTAAGTTCAGTTGCTAAAATTTTGCATACAAATTTTACATATTCTCTAGCTTTACTTCTTTATAACTCATCGTCTGAATGTCGTTGCTGACTACTGCCAGTGAATCATCAGGAGGGTTGAGTATTTACTCTTAGGAATGCTGTTCTCTGGACAAAGGATGCAGTGTCTAAAACTACTGTCTGCAGTACTGTACTTCTCTCTGATGACAGCTGTCCATAGTTCTACCTGTGAAACTGAATATGCTTCAATTTGTACCTTTAGAACTCTTATTGGAAATGGCAGGTAATACTGTCAGGCTTCTGACAACCTAAATTCGTAGAAAAATAGGATGTTCTGTAGTTATTTCTGTAGTATGAAGGAATTGAAGAAGATACTGAAAAAATATCTTTTTACTGATTTTATCTAAAAATTGTTATGTGTCATATTGTAATGTTTTTATAAAATACACCAAAAAATAGGAGTGACAGGGAAAGTTTTGGGAGTGTTAGCAAAGGAAATGTAAGACTTGACTCTTCTGTGATTAAATTAAACTTTGGATTATGTATTCAGCTGAGGTTAACCTGCACATAATTACACTGTCTGTTGTAATGCTTGTAAAGATTTTTGAACAAAATAAAAAAACACAGAAAAAAATCTGTTATATAGTTTAAATATGTGTGCTGTTAAATTATTTTTTTAAAGTATTTCCTCCTGGTTAGAGTGTATCTGCATAATAGTTGCCTAAAATATATGGATTCATTTAGTTGTGAACAATGTAACATCTGTGAAACATGATTCTTAAAATAAATGCCGCATTCAATGGGTATAGAGCTAGTCAGGCCTGTACAGGATGTTACTCTACTCTCCTCCACCCACTTCTTTAAATAATGTAATTAAAAAATTGTGAAAGTCAAAAATTCATACTGGGACTATTGAAGTAAATGAGCAGTGACACTGAATGTCTGTGCTGAGAACTAGTGTTCACTGGGGCATAAAACATGCCATGAAAGTTGTTAATGTATTTTATGCCAACACCTTGAAAACTGCCTGGCTTTAATGTTCTGGGTTGGTCTAGACACTTGGCTAGGTACTCATTTAGTACTGCCCATGTGAAAATGGGAGCATACAGAATCAAACTACCTGTAGGTCTGTGGAGGGTGTGATTTTCATTATGACATTAATTCTGTGCTAGTCCCAGCATCCAGGAATCTAGTAGTCTGAATACTGTCTGGATGGCAGCCAGCTAAATAAAATGCTTCAGCTTGCTTTGATCTGGAGCAGGAAAGCTCCATCAGACTGTTATAATGGGAGGTGCTCTGTGCAGCCAATCTTACACCATCTGTTTCCTGTGTCAGTGCCCCTTCCAGACTGGTGGCAGTGAAGCACCTGGTCTCTTCATCTGGGTTAAAAACCTCTGTATAGAAGTAGATTCAAAGCTATTGGTCTTCTGTTCATACCACTCTGGCTTGTTGAAGCCTTGGTGGTTGGTACGCACTCCAGTTCAAAAGTGTGAAGAGAGAATAGTTCTGTATTCCTTTAAACCATTTGTATAGAATCATTTAGGTCAGAGAAGACCTTTAAAATCATCAGGTCCAACCATTAATGTGGCACTGCCAAGCCCACCACTAAACCATGCCCCTAAGTGCTACATTTGCACATCTTTTAAATACCTGCAGGAATGATGACTGAGCAACTTCGCTGCACAGCCTGTTTCAGCATTTGATAGTTCTTTCTGTGAAAAAATTCTTCTACTGTCCAATCTAAACCTGGAACATTTTGAGGTTATTTCCTCTTGTACTGACTCTTGTTGCCTGGAAGAAGGGATGGATCCCCACACAGCTGAAAAAACAAAAAAAATCAGTTAAAAAACCAGTCACCAATAAGACAAATTCTACATTTGCGTTAGGCAAGTTTAGGGAAGAGGGTTGGCAATGGTATTTCCACGTGCTGTGTTAGCTATACCAACTTTTTTCCCTTTGTTTATTAAAACTTAGAGTTGACTTTTATAGTTAGTTCATGTAGTTCAAGTGACTTTCCCTAGAAGCTGATCTATTTACTCATCTTGGGGAAGATTAGATATTTACTTAAATACACCTTTTCAAGTGGGTTTTAAGTAAGCTACTGTTCTACTTTGAGAAGTGCTGTACCGTTTAGTTTTTTGTAGGTCTTTCCCTCCTCTCTTCTCTTGAGGAAGCACACATTGCAATAGGACACTATAGTTTTTCTGCTTCCTGCGTCCTTTGTAACTGGTAAGGCAAGCAGCTATTTTTAACCAGAAGGAGTCACATATTTTGATTTATTTAGGCTAATCTTGTAAAACTTATTCTTTAGACAATTCACCAGTTCCATGAAAGGCACCTTAGTGCTCTTCTTGTAGTGAGAGTCCCAAAGCTGAACACAATATTCAACCTTTATGTCCAAGGTTAATGTTTTTTGTGAAAATGGGGTGTGAATAGATGGATGGGTATAATGAGGCTGTATATAACAAGTACTGTCAGGCTGATTACTTTCTTATCTGTTTTGAGGAATTGAAGAATACCCCTGTTGAATAGATCATTGATCTTTGCATTAAACCAAATAAGTTGATAATCTTTGTTTCTTAAGTATTTTTTCTTGTTTTGTTACATCTTTTTTTTGGAACTGCAGAATAGATGAAATTTTGTTACCATTTTAATTCAGAAGACCCTCATTAGTAACAGGATTCTGCTTGCATCATTGCCTTAGGGGTGAAGAATGGAAGCTTACCTTGTGTTAATAGTTAAATAGTTATAATTCTATATTAATTGGTTATGAATAACCTGCCTTTACTTCTGTGTTTGGGTTTTTTTATTGAAGGTTTGGTAGTTTTGAAGGAGTTGAGAATTAGTATTTTATTTGGGTTTTGGGTAACCCCAGCAGCAGACTAACACAGACAAGACTGTGAAGTTATGCTCATTTACTTACCTTTTGTATGCACAGAAATGTATTGATAATTCATTATTTTATCCCTGCTGTTTTCAGTGATAGACATGATTTTTTTCTGAACAGTCAACTAGTTATAAGTAGCTGCTAGTTTTTAGTGTCCTTAAGATATCTTTGTACTATTCTGATAGTCATAAAATTGGATTAGTTGTCCATTTCTTGGTGCTTTCATCCCAGTTTATGCAAAGTTGTGCCAATCTACCAAAACACCAGAATTACTAAATAGGCCTTAAGAATGGTCTGTGAATAAAGAAAAAGCCCTTCCATTGTATTGTTCTGTCCATGGAATAAATGTACCTAAGATTCCCCTTTAAATGTTATTAAAATTATTACATTTTCTTGAGTTGTCATTTTTTGTTGCCCTCTAGAATTTGTGTTCTAGTATAGTAGTAGTGTTTCACAATGAAACAGAGGTGTAAATTTATTAAAAAATAAATAGCCTTAAATAGTCTTTTAAATAGTAAGATACTAATAGCCTAAGCAACTAAAAGGAAATTGTCATGTACTGGTAGAATTGGCTCCTTTTTGCAATGGGTGGCTTGAGAAGAAAGATTTAGTAGCTTGATGGAAGATTAATTACAGCTTTGGGACTGCAGAGGGATTTCTGATTTTGCTCAGGGAAAGTAGGAAAAAGCTGGTATGTGGCAACTCTCTTTTAGGCCCTGGTCACATGGAAGTGGAGCTGAGGACGATGGTACATTCTTAGATGATTGAAAGAAATAGTGAGTTGAAATAGTGTGTGAGACTTCATAGGGACTTAAGGCATGAATCCAAGAGTATCCAGGTTTCTGTAGTTTCAGGTTATGTTATGTGTGTCTAAGACTGAAAGTTAATAAAATGCTAGTCTTACAGACTGAAAGCCCAATGGTTGTGTTCTCAGTGAGAACTCAAATGCTACAAAATACTGTGTGCTGCTGGCAGAGTAGAAGAGCATAGGCAGTGACTTTGTGACAGGAACAATTGTCTGTGTGAAATTGTTTAGGTAACAAAACAGTTTGCCTTGTGCTGAAGTTTCCTCCTTGTGAGGATTTTCACATGTGTTTTATATCCTCTCTCCCAGACCTCTCTTCTCTGATAAACCTTAATAAGGGAAAGCTCTTCCTGTCTTTTCATGGAATCTGTTACTTTAATGCCAAATGTATAAATAAAGCCGCTACGAGCATCTCTGCATTCTACTCTGCAGCCTCTAACTTTCTTTAGTGCTTTAAAGGTGGAGCTACAGAGATGTTCTAAAACAAACTTTCCATTACAGAGAAAGACATTTTTCATACCCATTCTGGTAACTGAAACAGTTTACTATACTGAGAGATTTCACGTATGGCTTAGCATCCAACTTCAGTGAACAGGTAGAAGACAGGATGTATTTACACCACAGTTTTACTGATCTTTAAGTTTAAATAAACTTGGACTGTGAATATATGCTTTTGAGATGATAATATAAAGGGCAAGAGACTTTGAATTATGTAAGAGGGAAATTAATTTCAGATAATCTTGTCTTTGTAAATACATTAAGTACTCCACATGTGTGTATGAGATTAGTTTTTATTAAACACTAAATATTTTTTATTAGACATGGTGAAAGGTTTCCAGCACCATGTGAAGTCTGCTCAGGCAAATGCCAAAAATAGATGCAAAATGAGCATATACAAAAAAAAAAAAAATCATACATTGTAGCTAGTTTGTACAAACAAGTGAATTTTCTGCTTCTTAAGAACTAAAAGACAAATCAGACAGACTTTGATGTTGTATTTTCTTATATGAATTAAAGTAGTTTTATATTAACATCTAAGTATTTTTTAAAGATTATATTGCTTAGGTAATTCCCGTTGTAAAAGTAAAATCAATGAAAGGTTCATACATTTGAAGTTTTGTGATTGAACTTTCTAGGAAGTTTTGTTTCATATGGGTTACTCTCTGTCTGAGGCCGCACTGATGTAGTGAGACTGTGTGTATCCAAAGAACAGACTGACAAAAAACCACAGAACAAAAACACCAAAAATGTGGAAAGTTGAAAATGCAACTTCTCTTTTTGTCTCCTTGTCTGTCACTCAGTTTTTCCCTGCTCTGTTACCCAAAAGTGGGAAGTGTCTGAAGTAGCGTACCTGATCACTGCATTATAAATTGTTGTGCTATGTTGCTTTTTCTGTTGTCTTTGTGTTCATATTCATTACCTTCCAGAAATCTTTGGAAATTGAAAAAATAAGTCTGAGTGCTGCTCAGTTAAGGCTATCAGAGATGTTGTGCTCATACTAACTGGCTGAATTGAAGATGCGTTTTGGGGACTAAGATTGTTTTGTTTGTCTGGTGATTTTGTGGGAAGGGGAAGATGATACAAGAGGATAGCCTAAAAAAAGTTTTTTAAATTGCTTTCACTTTTATCAGGAATTTTGCAATACTTTCATTAAAACTCGTACTTTTTCTGCAGCTTCTGGAAAAACATAAGAATACAGAAAGTATGGTAGAGCTCCTTGAACTGTACCAAATGGAAGATGAAGCCTACAGTAATCTTGCAGAAGCAACCATGGAGCTCTACCAGTACTTACTGCAACCATTCCGAGATATGAGGGAGCTTGCGATGCTTAGAAGACAGCAGATAAAGGTACAGTAAAGGCAACTCAGATACTTATTATTTGGGAAGTTCTACTTTTTAGTTCCTGTTTACTAGTTCTGTTATGCAGTATATGAGGTGACACTTTTCCACTAGATGCTGACCCTGTTTTTCTGCGCTCTTCACTAAGATGAGTGCTTTTGATGAGTGAGAACATCTGACATATGTAGCTAAACACCACCTGTTTATCGTACTGTCTTACCCTTCAAATGCATGGCTGAATTAAGTAGGTCAAACTTAAAATTTTGTGGTTGGGAATATTGAGTAATATGTAAAATACAAAGAGATGTGCAGTATTTATACTGTGGTTAATTCTAGAAGATTATCTCAGGAAACTAAAATGAGACGTAATTTTCTGTGTAATCTGGTGAACTGTGAACACATGGAACCATGTTAAAACACATGATTTGTCGTAACACTTGGACAGTGTATTTTCCTAAGAGTTAAAAAAGCCATCTGAAGAATACTGTATTTTGGTAAATTTGTTCCAGAATGAGTATGTTTGTTATTTTTGAAAGTAATTCTAATCTTGAATGCTTAGCCAGAACTAACAAATGTTATCTTTATTGCATCTTGGATGTACTTTCGATAAAACTATTAGTTCCTGTGCAGATTATTAACAGCCTTCTGATTCTAAGCTAAAATTTTGTTTCATTTAATCTGTATTGTAAATGTCATTTTATCTCAGCTTGATACCTTGTTCAGTTAGCCAGCAGTTTTTTTACTGTTTTCAGCTTAAAAGTAGTGTCTCTCTCTGGTTTTGAGAAAGAATGAGGGAGGGAGGCAAAAGGATTTATGATGTACTAGCTTTATTTTGACATATTGCTATGTGCCTAAAGTAATTTTTCAGAAAAATCAGCAATCTTAAATGAACTCAGTTTTATAATGTGATGATGTTTTAACTAAAAGTGCTTTTTGTTCTCTTGAATGATGCTGCTGCACAGAGAATTGGCATGAATATTTTTTTCAGACAGTATTATACAGTTGAAGCCTATAAACACTTCATTTATTAAAATGCTTTCTTCAAAACATGGTGAAATAATTCCCATTTTATTGGAATTTGTAGTAGAGAAAAAGATTATTTGTTCTTTTGTCAAATAAGAGAAGTAAATATTACAATGAGTAGAAATACATATTAAGAGTTACGTTGTGTTTTGCTCTGTTTTGATTTTTTAAACCTCAGTAATCTCTTGAATTCCAGTTTGAAAATGCATCATTTAATATTCTTCCTGAAAGATTAATGGTGATAAACTTCAGAGGTGTGTTCTGTGGTTGATTATTTTAGTAATACATAATTTCTTCTAATGTACATTGTGTTCTCTTCCTAACTTGGCAATTTGTGAGTTAAAAAACTTGGTCATCTGTATAATGCAGTAGAGAAAGATGCCATCTCTTGTTTTTCCTTTCATCGTTTGAGAGAAAGCAGTACTTGTATCTATGATGACAAAACATACATTACACTGGGTAGCTAGGGTTGGAGAAATGTTTTATAAATAGAACTTGTGCATGAAATGGTTTGTATTAACTTGCTGATTATGTTTTTCTGGCAGGCTTTAATGTTTCAGACCTTTTCTGTATTAGGTATCTGTTTCTGATTTGTGCAGAAGTTGTTTTGGTTTGGTTTGGTTTTTTGGGTTTTTTTTAAGAATTTGGGAGATTTAAAGTTTTCTAGTCAGCTTAATTTTGTCCTATTTCACAGTGAATTTAGAAGGAAGTTAATTACATCACCTGTAATCTTTGGGAAGAGTGTTTTCTGATTTTGGAGCCGGACATAAAAATTGGATCATATGTCATCTGGTGTTAAATTTCTGCTGTTCCCGTGAAATTTTAAGGAAGAGACAAGCCTATAGGAGGCAAGGGAAAAACAAAAACAAATTTCTGTCTTCAGTGGACGCTTACTACAGAGGGACATCTGTATTGTACCCAGATTCCTTCTTTGGGAAAAAAACCCACCAAACCACAAACCAAACAACCCATAATGAAAGCTCATAACAAGATTAAAAACCATGTGGAGGCTTGGAAATGTAGATTACTGCTGCCCATTATAGACATGATAGAATCTTGCTTCATTTTATATTTTGATCATACACTAAGTTTTCAGGTGTATTTTGGTTCATTTAGTGTAAAGGATGGAACATTTAGGTGTATGAAGAGTCACAGCTGTGAAGTAGTTAAATATTTCTGGATTTGAAAAGCAGGATGAAAAAGTTGTAAGATCATGAAAGGAAAAAAAGCTGGGTTATTATGAAATTAAATGTCACTGTGGAAAAGTAACTTCTAATTGCATTTCTGCTTAATTACGGGCTAGTCATCTGACCGTAGAACAATGTGTTCAGTAAGTGATATGCTTGTCTTTTTTTGGGCTTCCAGCATCAGAAACCTGGGTTTGTTTATATAAATGCTCTTTATGTGTAAATGCTGCTCAAATCCATGGGGACTTCCCTCCAAGCATGTCAAGATGCTTACCAGATACCATGCATTCTTGAAAGAGCTGAGCATTGCAAGCACAGCTGTGTTTTGGACTTAAATCTTCATCTGTATGATATGGGAACAACCCTGCTCACCGCAAGGCCTTTATGAGGGACACAGAAATAAAAGCCAACTTGTAATGAATGGTATTATCAGATTGACAAATGCCTATCAAAGAAGCAAGTCTGAACTCATTTCGGGATTAAAATATAAGATACACTTGCTAGACATACTCAGTGTGTTTACTGTGACTGTATTTTGTAAGGCAGAAGTGAAAAGTTGTATTGATAGCCCAGCCAAACAGTCCATATGTTCACTGAATGCTGGAGAAGGCATAATAAAGGAATTGAAGACAGTATTATATTTTTTATATACGTAAAAGCTGAGCTGAATTTGTATAGGCATTTCCTGATTTAATTATGGACTGTTAATGGTTTAGTTGTAATAATATGTAAAGACATTCAAGCAGTGAATTTTAGCGTGTTAATTTCACTATATGCGTTACTGGACCTTTTCTTCTGATTTCACCTTTTCTTTCTGATTTCATTGTGTATTATATAGGCACCAGGAAATGAAGCTTGATACTCAAATGCTGTGTTACATGTTTTGGACTGTCTGTATATTCTTCCAAGAACTGGGAAGAAAACTGTGAACATAAAACCACAGGACAAACAATGTTCATGGATTAATCTAGCATTAACGTTGGAATTTAAGATACTCTTTTTGCTAAGAATCAGACTACTTGGCAACCAAGAAAGGGTGTTAAATTTTTGATTCTGAAAATGTTGCACATTTATGCCCACAAATTTTTCCTCAATCAAAATAAATAGTTTCCTTGTGAAAATTTGCTTATTTTTTGTGTGTGCAGAACACACATTGCCTTAGCAGAAAAGTTGGAGGTAGTAGTCATCAATAGCTGGAAATAAAAATGCTAAGTCTTTCTGAAATGTGGAAAAATCAGAGTAGTACCTCTGTTCTGGTGCCTTTGATTTTAGAAAGTTAAATCTAAACTTTGTGAGATCCTCCATATATAGTGCTGTGTTCTTCAGAAAGTACGTAGGGGAGCGGCGAGTTAGTGGTTGATATTTGGCTGTAGAGCTACTGGCCAAGTTACTGTGATCAAGCTTTAAGTCCTGTGAGACTGAGACACGAAGGTTTCTTTGATACAGGGTACCAAATCTGGTTAATTAAAAAAGACAAAAAATAATTATTTAAAAAATTGCTTCATGGGCTAAACCCTGAAGCCTTTTTTGTCTGTATGGCTGTGTTCACCAATCTTCATAAAGTCAAAGAAACTACCTTGCTACGTAGAATTTTTACAGCCTTGTAGTTGTGGACAGTACTTCAGTCATGATGAATAGGCACCAGGTTTGTTCAAACGCCAAGTGAAATCAGTGGGAGGCCTTCTCTTTTCATGCTTGAGAGGATTTTTGGATGTCCTTGATATTGGACTAAAGATAAAATGTAACAAATTGCTTCACAACCTACATCTAGATGCCAGCAAAACTTCAAAACATGCATTCTTGAAGGTCTGAGTTGAGCTGGTTTTGCTTAACTGGAAACTAATAATATCTCATTGCGGGTGAAATCTTAGAGCCGTCATTACATCTCCAGGAAATGAAAACATTGAAAACTTATTGTATGTTAAATATATTAAACATACTCATAGCTTCATTGTTTACGTGTTAATTATTTTTACTTGCATGTTAGTTCATATGAATGTGAGGTAATTTTAATGACTTCAGATACATTAATATTGAGGTCTAGCACTGGAAGCTACAGATTAGAGCAGCATATATGTTGATGATTCATAACATCCTGCTTTTAAAAATTTTGGAATCTTATATTAGTCTGTCAGAAAGTTTGCTTCCCTCTCAAGCTCTCTTATACATATTCTGGTATATTAAAAATACAATTCTAGCTCAATTATGTGTGAATTCCTTTGTCTAATATATGGTGGTGAATTGCAGTAGTGAACTTTATAACTAATTTAACTTTGATTTATGTAAAATTAAGTACTTAGAAACAAATTACATTGTATTGAACATGTAAAATTTTGGTTAAAAATAGTTTAACGAAACAAGTTCAAGGGAGACAAAATTCCACTATGAGAACAGCTGGCAAAACCGAGAGAATTACTTTTAAAAGTACTTACAGAATATCTTTTTTTGAAAAGTCTCTAGTCACATAAAGATGTTTTGGAGAAACTGTGAAACATCAAAGGATTTTAAACTTTTTTTTTAATCTATATACAGCTGAAGGTGTGTCCTCACATCATTTATAATAAACATAGCTTTTGAAAAACCTGTAGACTGGAGAAGAAATCTGAGTTTATGCAAAATGGTCATAAGCTTCAGGGAAATTATTGCTTGCTTGTTTGAGAATATGATGCAATATGGTGAATTATTCTAATTGTCTTTATACTTTGATTCAAAAGGACTGTATGTCAGTCTCTGTTTACAGTCTGGACTATAAATCCTCTAGACTATTATATGAACTCAGAACAGAACTTTTGCTGACTTTAAGTCAGGACTTTATGGACTTCCTCCAAAAAAAAAAGTTCTAAAGAGGCGATCTGATAGAAAGCAGGCTGGTACCCTAAATCATTTAATGAAACTTAGTTCCTGGTATGAGGTAGCTGACTACAAAACTGTGGTGTGTATCTGATTGGTTTAAATCTGCTTGTCTGCAAAATGAGTAGAGTACAAGACTGCTCTAGGTATTCAGCTATAAAAGTGGTTAATAAGACTTGTAGAAAAATTTGATTATGTTAGAATGCTGAAAGGTTTATTGTTTATTTTTTTAAAAGTCACCATACAAAAGGCATGTTTGGATAATAAAATGGTAGGTGAAATTTCAATAAATAAAAATTAATGCATGTGTAGAAGATTGATGACAACCTCCAAAAGCATACATGCATATTTATGTGCACCTAATTAACTTACTGCTACTTTTGAGGAAAAATGTATATGGTTTATCTTGAGTTTGCTGCCAAGTGCAGCAAAATGGCACTTTTGCAAATGCTAAATAGAAAACATCATACTTTGGTAAATACATCCATGGTATATTTGTGTCCTGAATGTCACAGCTTTATTTTCTTCCTCTCAAAAACATACCGCAGTATCAGAATAATAACAGTATGGAACATAGGGGTGTTTCCCTATTTAGCATCCTCAGTGCTAGACCAAAGTAAAAGAATTGGATTACCTTAGTTTGTAAAGCATGTGATTCATCAAAGATCAGAAAGATACATAAATCATGGATGTTAAGGTGTAGAAAGTATAGAAAATAGGGGTACCTCAACAAACCTGTGGTACTTTAAAACAATCTACAAATAAAGCAGAAACAAACTTTCAGTACACCTTACATGCTTTGTGGCAATAATTTCCACAGTTTAAGTGTGAACACCAAATATATATGTGTTCAGGAAGAAAATCATCAGTGGCTATTAATGATTCAGATTAACCATCAGCTTAGGAGGCCTGTAAGAGAATTTGGGAGTTAGCAATGTATTCGTACCTTTTCTTCAATTTTTTTTTTTCCTCAAGTGCTAGTAATGGAGGAAATAATGCAGAAAAATGCAGAATCAGTGTATCCATTCAAAAAGGCATCTTGATGGAACTTACTTGATGGTAAACATGCAGAAAATTCTAAATTATGTGTCCCTGAGGATTAGAGTCAAGGAGGGTGAAACCTAGAAATGTATGTTGTTTTTTTGTTTGGTTTTTTTTCCCCTTTGCAGTGTCGGAGTTAGGGAAAGAGGAAAAATGAGGAGACTTTGATGCAATGTTGTTCAAACTGTGGAGGTCAAGGAGAGGGACTGAAGGCCTTCAGAGGTTGAAAAATTTGCTGAGTCTAAAGTTTACAAGTTGTTTTTTTACCTGAATACCTAAATTGTTTGAAATCTAGTACTTTTTAGTACTTCTTTTCAGTAGTGCTCTGAAAAAAACCTTTTTGTAAGCTTTCATCATGTTTTCTAACTTCATACTGAAACTTATCAGGCTTTTTTTGCTAGTTGTTACAGTTACTTTATATACATTCGTGGCTATTTATATGTCTTTAATCTGATTTCTTCTGGCTAATACTTTTGTCACTATTTCTCTTTTTTCAGTGTATCTGTATATAAAAATTGTCGACCGTATTTTGATGAACTCTTGATATATATGCTTAACATTTTGTCTATTGCATATATAAATTTTATTTTAACTGAAGATTTAAAAATCCATCCAATCATTTTCATGCACAAACATCATATAGAATGTCTGGAAACACTCAAGCCCACTTGCCTTTGAGTTAACTTGGCTTAAACAACATTTTCAAATAACTAGTAGAATATGTCTTCTTAAAAATATATTTTCTGAAAAATAAAAGCTTTCTTTTTGAAGGTCGGCTCTCTTTTAGTCTAGGTCTCAGTCAGTGAAGGAAGACATAATTCTGGGTACACTTTAGCTTTAATTCTGTCAATTGCCAATATAAAATACTGTAGCTTAGTGTTTTTAACACTTTATCTCGTTACATAAATTCTTGTGTGTCTCTGGAAAAAATACAAGTTAAATAAACCCAGTCTCTCCTCTTATGCTTGCCCTAACCTAAATCTTCTATGATTTTTCTCTTCTGACTACTTCTTAGTTTTTCAGCATTCTCCATCATTCTGGAAAAAAACATTCACGACTGCACTTGGCAGTAGAATGACATTGCTATTCAGTCTTCTTTCTGTATGTCCTAACATCTTGTTGCCTTTTGGTTTGTTGCTTCCTTTACAGTCTTGGCTGAATTGTATATGTTGTTCTCCTGTGTTTTAAGATAATCAAAACTCCTGCAGTTTGCATTTTAGTCTCACGTGCCAGATATTTTGAGGAATCTAGATCATGCAAACTAAATGGGTTTTTATGAATTAACATTGAAGTCCATGTCCATATTCCTTAGGGTAAAACTGTAAAGCCCTTTTCAATGATTTCACCTAATATATTTAGAGCTGCATGTACAGAATTATAACTTACTTGGGGAAATCGTGTTGGGTTTGTGTTAACAGCTGGGAGCACAGTTAAATTAAAAACAACAACAACAAAAAAAATAAGACTGACTTTGAGAAGTCTCTGACTAGATGCTGAAATGTGTGTTTTCTGGTTACTATGTCTTGCAGGCTGTGGTTGGAATTGCTTGTTTGACTTCTTGGAGAAGGCAGATAGCTGAGCCTTTAATCGGAAACGTGCTTTTATGTATGGAGCCATTTCCCTTTTGTGTTTGCCACTGTCATCTGCACTATGCATTCAGCTTACTTTTTTTTGCTCTTATAATTAAGTGACCTGCTGTTACATGTCACATTTTTCTCCTTTTCTGCCTATTACAAGTCCATCTGGGAGAAGATTAACAAAGGGAGCTGGAGAGATGTGACTTATCCCTGCCTAAGTTATTACATGGCCTGGGCCAAGTCTTACTTTGGTCAATCTTGTCCGTTGTCCAGAAAAAAAAATGGAAAGTATTAGAGACCTTCACTTAGTAGATGTATAGTATATGTGTATGCGATCATTTCAGGCCTGTTGCTCATATTTTCTCTCAATAAGCTTACTTTAGTCTCTTCAGAACTTAACCATAAATTGTAAACTGTTCAGAGAAGAGTATTTCCAGTACAGGATTGCCTCTGTTGATCCATCCTCATTTACTTGTGGGCTAGTTTAGGAGCCTCCTTTCAGTTTGTTTTCTCTGAAGAATTCGATTGTTCTCCTTCAGAAACAGCTCAATAATGCAGTGTTGAGATGTGTTCTTTTATGTTCCATTAGTCTGAAGCAATAGCTGATGAAAATAGGTGTTTGTGCGATGTGTTGAAGTTAATGGCTTCTGCTGTTTCTATTTCTTCTTCTGTGTTTTGTGACAACCACTTTTGTGAAAGCTGTCGTAATTTTCTTAGCTTCAAAGCATCATTTGCAGTAAAACTTGTAAAACATGAAAGTCTACAAAAGCAAGTTCCATCATTGGGGAAAAAAAATCATAGCAAATTTTACTGTGAAGCTCGGATTCCTCTCAAGGAGAATATAAGATTTTTAAAGGAAGAATAGTTATATTGTTTTATTGGTAAAGTGGTAAGTAGAAGAGAAACTGTAGATTTGGCTTCTCATCTAGTTGTGAGATGAGAGGTTTTTCTGTAGACCAGGTTTTCTCCAAAACTTTTGAGTCCAAATAAGCAATTCCAGGCCAAAAGCTCATTTTGAAAAAATGTTAGGTAACTGCAAAACCTTTTAGGTTAGGAAGAAACTTCAACTACATTAGAATTTCTTAATTTTTAACTAAAAATATTATTAAATTGAAAGTAGATGCACAATTTTACAAGAAATATCATCAGATGACAGCACTTTTTAGTTATTCTTTGCCTTCTTTTAGTCATACTTAGCATGGATAATAGTAATTTAAAAATTATTTTAGTCTCTAAAATGACATCTATAGCTTTTATGAGCTATAAAAACTGAAGATGCTTGCATCATACAGGTGAGCAAAATAAAGCATAAACAGGTTATGCATATATTGCAAACAATAATGGAATGCAGAAGCATGTAAGTGCTTCCTTTAATTCCATAATGAGAGTTGTTGTCTTACATCAAGGTGATTAATTATTGAAGAGAATATAGAAAACAAAGTCTTCAAGACTCACAAGCCTGTTCATGTTGATGTTTAATAGTCCATGGCTACTCCCTTTTCCTTTTTAAATTCTTAGCTAGGACAAAATGAGGGAGTGGTCACTTCTGTCATGGAGGTGTTTGCAGGTGGGGAGAAAATCTGCCATTTCATAAGCTGTGAGCTCCAGAGGCATGTTCCTTATCTTTACTCCCCAACTTTTCCCCCTATTACAGCTGTAGTCTTCATTTAAGCTCTCTTTCTCTTCATGGGCTTAATTTCTATTTCCTACGGTAACATATGCTCTGAATAATTTCCATCTTGTATATAAATGTACCACAGTTATATTATTTAAGTTGAATATTATGATTTAATACATATTTGTATAGATTTTCTCTAGTGGCATTTTGTTGGACGAGATATAATGTCCAGACAGCTGTTTGGCAAGGGGGACCACATATATTTCAACCTCAGTGTCTCAGTTCTTCATCTCTGTTTTTCTCTGGAGATTCTGTGTCCTGCCCAGAAAGGATGACAAGCATAAATTTAATTAATGCCCAGCAGATTACAGTAATTCTCTAGCTAGGTTGCACTTGAGAACTGGTAGTTCTTCTAAGTTATTGGTGCTGTCAGTATGTACACTCATTATACGTCTATCTCTTTTTAATATGTTTTCCCAAAATGTGCCAGGTTCATGGCTAGAAGTGTCTTTTTGTATGCCCTCTATCTTCTAGTTTGTCATAGTTATTTGGTTTTGATTATAAAGAATGACCATAATTACCTTTCGAAAGGTTGCAATCAGTATTTTCTTTTATACTGGAGATTTTTGATTGTTTGTTTAATAACTATTTTCCATTTTTACTTTTTTGATAGCAAAATTGAATCAGGTGGAATGGTGGCTGGATGGGAAGAAATTGGTTTTCCCACAGGGAGTGTTGGATCAGCTTTAGGTCAATGGAGTGGTTCTCAGAAGGCCACGGGACGTGTATGTCAGGCAAGCTTGGGCAGGAACGTGACAAACCTGAAGTGAGAAGCAGGGAGCAGTAGCCAGCTAGATCTGAGGCACCAAAGGAACTCCTAAAGTTTACTGCCACTCAGAAAGTCATTGACCTAATAGAAGCACAGGTGGGAGCTGTCTTCAAGGAGGCAGTGCAGACTCTATTCATTGAATACTGTTCTGGAGTCACCTTTTGACAAGTCTGCTTTTCCCAAAATTAGATCCTGTCATTCATTTATCCAAAGAGTAACAAAGATCTTTGTGACTGAGAGTTGTTACTCCAGCGTGGAAGCTTGTTCTTGAACTTTTTCATTTGGAATTTGTCGTCTTGAACCTCAGTTCTCTCAGGCTGGCATAGCTGTGGAGAGGTTGTGGCTGTGGTAGTCTGGTTCAACAGCTTCAGAAATGAAGGGAACAAGCCTTTCAGTTTAAGGTTCTTAGCTTCTAGCCATTCAACTTTATAAAGAAAGCATGTGGGATATTTCACCTGTCGAAGGTAGTTCCCCACTTGTACCTAGATTCTGTCTTCACCTTTGGATTGGATGCTACATTTGTAATAGTAAAAGCCTCATTCTTTGTCATAGTTGAACCATGACCATCAACCCCCACAGCTGCTTGCTCACTCTAGCTCAGTGGTGGTGGGAAGAGAATCAGAAAAGTAAAACAGAGAAGACTCATGAGTTGAGATAAAGACAGTTTAATATGCAAAGCAAAAGCTATGCACGTGAAGCAAAGCAAAACAGGGAATTCATTCACTGATTCCTGTGGGCAGGCAGGTGTTCAGCTATCTCCAAGAGAGCAGGGTAACAGTGACTTAGAAAGACAAACACCCATCCCTCTGAACATTGCCTTCTTACCTCAGCTTTATTGCTGAGCACAGTGCTCTATGGTGTAGAATGTCTCTGTTGATCAGTTGGGGTCTGCTCTCCCACTTGTGTCCCTTTCCAACTTCTTCTGAACCCTCAGTCTCCTCACTAGTAGGGTGGGATGAGAAGCAGAAAAGGCCTTGGCTCTGGGTCAGCACTGCTTAGCAGTAGCTAAAATATCCCTGTATTACTAAGACTGTTTGCAGCACAATTCCAGAACTGAGTCCATACCAGCTAATATGAAGAATATTAATCCAGCCAAAACCAGCACATCCATCCTCCATTATTTTGTGTCTTCAGAGCCAGAAAGTTTGCACTCTGTGTGTTTGTCCCTTATCCAAGCTGCAGAATGCAAAGTCCTAACATGAACATTAGCTGTAACTTTGATTTTTTTGGTTGTACTGCAAGATATTTAAGAACTGTGTTCTAAGAGTTTATCTGGCTGGATGGGTAGGTGTGGGCAAACATGAAGGCAGCTCAAGCAACATTAGGGAGAAGTTTTTATCCATTTTATCTTTCTGGGGCTTCTTTCACACTTCTGTTAAGCGTGCCACTGTTCCTGAAGCCTGAAGTCAAGCTGTTGGTCTGTTCTTGTTCATGCAGTTGATTAAAGCCACACCTTCTTGGGTTTTCTTTGTGTTGCTTTATGAGTACCTTTAGTGCTAATTATGATATATGGATGACATACTTGGGATTGTGGATAATGAAAAGATGCTTCCCTTTTTTTGTTACTTGTAGGTACTTGCCTTAGGAAACAAAGATACAATTATATTATGCAACCGTAAAACTCTTTAGCTTGCACCATGTGTAAATATTTGGCAGACAAAACTTTATGAAGAAAATGGTACTTTGAGGATTACTCTCCTTGAAGTCATGCCTAATAAGAACGTTACTCACATACTCAGTGATCCATTGTCTATCTAGTGTCAAGTTGCCTCATCTCTACCAAGGAGCAGAAAACGATGACTTTTAACTGTGTTGCTTTTTATCCAGTTTCACAAATGAGTTTGCTGTTTCAGAGTTCTATGTAAATGAAAAGCATTAATTTCACCAGTGTGTAATTCACTGGTATGTGTATTTATATATGTCTACAGTTCAGTATTTATTTGGAAACCTGTCTGTCTGTGTGCCCCATAGAATGACATGTTACAATGTATCTAATAAGTGTTACTCACTTACCACTTGTCCACATTATGCTTGGTCTGTTGCCTTTCAAAGAGTTTTGGAAATATGTAAGAAGAAGATTTAAATTTTTCCTTATTAATGTCCTGTAAGTGCTTTTCAAGAAATTTGTTTTTCAAGTATTTATTTAGAAGGCATCTCTTTGTTTTTACTTGTGAAAATGATACGTCTGAGAGACAGGGACAAGAGGGTATGCAGAAGTAGGTCCTGGCCAGTCACTTAGAAACCTTTCATTTGCAATTGAACTATAGAGTGGAATGGCTGTTTAGGCCAAATTGAAGCTTTGTGAAATCAAGATTGATACCTGAGGCATTAGAACTTCAGGCTGAAATATTCAGAGACAAAGTTATAAGCACTTTTGGTTTCATTCAGTTTTGTCTGTACTATTAAGATGCCTTCTTGGCTGATAGATATGAAAAATATTAATAGTTTATACTTTGCTATTGCATGAGCACGCTTAAATTTTTAATTAAGATACAAGATACGCAGTCTGTTGTAGTGTGACAAGTGTGTAAAAATTCTCAGGTTTGGGAGAGAAAGCTGTGTATTTATTAATTGTAAAACAAACTCTTTTAAGACTCTTTTCTGTGTCTTAAAAGACAAAGTCTCTTATTGGCTTCAGATAGCTGGGACCTCAGAATGACATTGCCTTGATCTTGGCAATGAAAGAATGTTTGAGCTCCCAAGCACTAGGAAAATACACTTCTTAAAGTCGTCTATAACAAAGAAAAACTTCTAAAATATTGGTGATCACTTAGTGCAACCCCAGGACAGCCCTGGTTGCCAGCTTCATTCTGATCAAAGAGCATTTATTTACTTCAGAATTAAATAGTCCAGGTTGGAAGAAAGCCTGGATGAAGCATGAAGCGTGCATGTAATCTGCAGGTAATAAGACACATAATAAAAGATGCTGACAAATCAAACTTGTATATGTGGTGTTTATGTGTCCACTAAAAACAATAATTATAAAAGATGGTACTTTTTCAACAGGAGGGAGTGCTTCCAAAGAGTTTTTTACTGTTGAATAGAAACTGTGGTGGTAGTTTTACCTCCGTTTTGTTGCATTTTCTTTCTTAGCCCTGAAACTGTTTGCTATTGGCAGAATAGGTGCAATTAATTGTGTTTTTAATTATGGGCTGGTTTATTTTCAGATCTCAATAGAGAATGACTACCTGGGTCCCAGAAGAATTGAGAGTCTGCAAAAAGAAGATGCTGATTGGCAGAAAAAAGCTCACATGGCTGTGCTTTCTATTCAAGATCTTACAGTTAAATATTTTGAAATAACAGCTAAAACACAAAAAGGTAGTTATTTCTTGTCATTACATAAAAAATTAAGTTGTTTAGTGTTTACTGTGTTCTGTGTTGTACCATGAATTATTTTTTTATTCAATTCTTCATGAGGAAAATGCAGTTGTCATTGCTATTTGTTTTTTCTTCTGTGTCTATTTGGATCTTTCACTTGTAAACCTTTTCAGAACATCATCAGTAGTGAACAGAATAGAAATTTTAGGTAGAAGTTTTACAGCCACTTTCTTAATGTAATTGTATTAGTGGTACTCTGTATTTGCAAAGGATTTAAGAGCACAGAGTCCCTGGTGGATTCTGCTTTCTGTACTGGATATGGCAGACCCCCACAGTAAATGTTAATTGTCTTTCAGTTGATTTCCTTTTCTAGTCTTCCTTGCCTTTCAGTAATTTTTTTTCATAACTCTAAACATGAAGCAACAGCTCAGTTTAACTACTCAATGAAAGCTGCTCTGTTGTTCAGAAGTCTTAACGGATATAACCTTGGCTTTTCTGTGTTTGAAGAATGTGTTGGTTTTAGTAAAAAGTGGTACAGTAAAGCGAGGTCAGATGACTTGGTACGTATACCTGTGCTCTCATCCTTGTACCATTTTAACTTAAATAACCAGTTTAGTAGGGCAAACAGACCTTTTTCTAGTTCACTGACAAAGTTTGTCCTGGTGTCCTCCACTGCCTAACTGCAGGTCCCTGTTTCTTTCTTTGCCTTGGTGGTAGTGATTGTGCAAGATCCACAGGAGAAATCCTTTTTTGACTGGTAGGTCTCTTGTCGTCTCTGTACATGACTGCTACATCTGACTCAAGAGATGCAGGCACTGCAAATTTATGCTGTTCAGTGACCACCCAAGTTAAAGATAATGTGAAATTTCACCTTACTCTGACTGGATGACTTAATAGGTTAAAGCATGTTGAAATAAATTTAATTAAAGAAAATTTTAAATGTACTAATCAGCTTCACTCCTTTTCTAGTATGACAAAGGCAGCCAATAAGATACACTACTAGATGATAATGCGTATTTATAGATATTTACTTGTTGCTTTTGTTCACATGATTTTTCTATGTACAGCAGTCGGGATTTTGGGGAAAACCAATGGAAAGTGACATGCCTGAAGGATGATTACAGTGTAGATCTTTAAAATACAGGTTATTTACCTGGTTTTTGTGTTCAGGGTTATTCTTGATGTCCTGCTGATCACAGAGTAGTCTTACATACCCAAATATTAACAGAGGAAAAACACATGAGAACTTAAAGGTACTTCTTATTACTTAAGAACAGCATGTAATAGCATATGGTGACTTAATGCCACGCCTTTGATTCCATTACTTTTTTGGTTTTGCTTTGCAAAGCTAAATACAGTGTCACATGACCTGTATATTGACAGTGGTGAAAATTTTGTATGTGTCCACCTAGATGTTATCTGGGGCCCAAGACATCTGAATCATGCAAGGGACTTTTGCATTTTGAGTTAAAAGATAGATGTTGTTTTAATTTCATGCAGTGTTCTTACAGAATTGTAGTTGAAGTTAAGCTGAAATCTGTTTCAAATAGCATTTTTTTCACTCTTCAGATTTACTTTAATTTATGACTGTACTATAAGTGTTAAGGCAAGCTGGAGGCTTCAGTAGCTGATAATTGGTGGTTACAGATGTGGGGGAAATTTGGGATCCAGTTCAAGACCAAGTATTTGTATTAACAAGATTTTTATTAAGTACAAATGTGTGCATTTTCTTTGCATCAGGATCACTAGTGGTTTGAAGAGTAGACTAGTAAGATGCCTGCCTCTTCTTTTCCTTTCTGCAGCTGTGTATGATCGAATGCGAGCAGACCAGAAAAAATTTGGTAAGGCAGCATGGGCAGCAGCAGTGGAACGTATGGAAAAGCTTCAGTATGCAGTTTCTAAGGAGACTTTGCAGTTGATGCGTGCTAAAGAAATCTGTTTGGAGCAGAAGAAACATGCACTCAAAGAGGAGGTAAGTTTTCATGCCAGTAAGTAGAAAATTAAAGCGCATAGAAAGAAGTGATATTCGACAAATGATGTTGCAATGTAGGTGTTGTGGGTTTTGTACGTATGTCTTCATACGTACACCTTTTCCTGGTTAGTCAACCAGAAAAACAGTTTTTGAAAGACAGAAAGACAGTTTTTGCTGTTAGTGTTTACAGCCAACCACTGGGATGAGTAAAATGAAGAGAAAGGATAGGACAGAAATTGGCTGCTATGTAATCTCTGCAGTTTAGCTCTGAGGCACAATTACCTTTTCAGTATAGCTCTGACATTCCAGATGGAAGGTGTCTGACCATTAGTAAGTATATGGGTAGCTGGGTGGTTGTGTTGCACTCTTTCTCTGCTTACCATAATTACCAGGCAATCTTCCAGAGGGGGCTGTGCTAGCTACCTTTTTCTTGAGGAAAGACTTCATACATGACACTGTGCATAAATGCCTTAGCAGGAAAAAAATCCACAATTTATTGGATTTTATGACATCTCAAAAGTAACAATGTTTCAGATTCTCTTCTAAACTTTATCATCATATGGATGTTTGATGCAAAGAACTTCCTGTCATACTAATGTTAATGTGTGTTCTAGCAATTACATGATTGTTTTAGGAGAACTTTTCAAACGTTTCAGCAAAATTTGACTAAACTGATGGTGCTGTTATGAAAAGGTTATCTAAAGAGCTCACAACTTCAGCACTGCAAAGGCTGGTAGGTTTGTAAGGCTGATAGACTATGTGTCTATTTTAGGAGCCTCTGTAGAAGACAGCTTGATCTGCAGGGAAGAGAGAGTACATGCAAGACCCAGAGCACTAAAATAGGTTTACTGCATTTCAGTGTTCTTTAGATTTGGAAATCCAAGAGTTGTCTGAAAACCTGAGTTTATCAGGCTATTGTCATCCTCAGTCGGGAGTTGATGAGACAATCCAGCACTACTAATTGGAAATATATTTAATATTTTCACTTAGAGTAACCGTGCATCTTCTTTTTGTGGCACATCTTATTTTTTTCCCTGTGGAGACGTGTGAATTTTTGTTGAATGAGATCTCAGTCTGGTAAATGAGTAAGTGTTTGGTCTGATATGCTAAAGTATTAGGGGCTGCACAGGAAAAGGAAGGATTCCCTGTAGTATACATAGGGATGAAAGTGAGCTGTGAGTTTGAGGCTTTTGGGGACAGAGAAATAAGTAACATCTAATAGCCGTGGTACTTTGGGATGGTGTATTACAAGGTATAGAGAGTTCTGGGTCTGAGTACAGTGATAGGGAGATAGCACCAGCCAGCTTCTGCTCTGATACACATCGTGTGTTCTGAGAATGTAAACAGCTTAAGTATAAAGAGTTGAATGTGAGAAAAGTGACTGGGAATCCCATCTTTGCGAAGAATGGAATGGTGGCAGTCTTATAAAGATAATGTTTGTAGAACTGAAATACCACCTGACAAACCATTTAGCTACTATATTCTAGAAGATAAAAACAGGATATTTGTTTGAAGATACTAAAATGCTCAATAAATTAATAAATTTGGATTTTAGCTGAGAAAAATGACAATTCACAGCAAAGACATGATATGACTTCACTTGTGGAAAGTGTTTGTGTTCAGCAGGTTGTCTTTAGATTTTTGAACATTTAGTCTTGGAAAAGAAATTTTTTGCAAGGTCATATTGTGGTAGGAGAAGGGAAATAGCTTTAAACTGAATGCGTTTAAATTACATATTTGGAAGAAATTATTTGAACTTTGAGGGAGCAACACTGGAACAGGATGCCCAGAGATTTCGTAGATCAACATCCTGAGAAGTGTTCAAGGCCAGATTGGATGGAGCTTTGAGCAACCTGGTCTAGTGAAAGGTGTCCGTGCCTGTGGTGGTGGGCTTGGAACTTGATGAGATTTCAAGTCCCTTCCAACCCAAGCTGCTCTATGATTCAGTGAATGCAACCACTCTCTGACTGGTATGAATGCAACAACAAAGACTGTAGAGATTAAATTATTTGCTTTCATTAGTGCAGAAAGGTGTGCTTGGATCTCCCCAGTTTAAGTTTTTTGTTCCACCACTGTGGTGTTTCAACCCCAGCCAGCAACCAAGAGCCATGTGGCTACTCACTTGCTCCCTTACAAGTGGGATCAGAAAGGGTTAAAAGCTAGAAAACTCATGGGTTGAGATAAAGGCAGTTTAATAGGGAAAGCCAAAGCCAAACACATGAGCAAAGCAAAATGAGGAATTAATTCATGTCTTCCCATGGGCAGGCAGGTGTTCAACCATCTCCTGGAGTTCAGACCCCCATCACAGGTAACTGTGACTTGGGAATACAAATCTCCACTAACTCCAAATGTTCCTCCCTTCTTCTTTCTTTCTCCCACTTTATATACTGGGCATGATGTCACATGTTCTGGAATGTCCTGTTTGGTCAGCTGGGGTCGCCTGTTCTGGTTGTGTCTGTTCCCAACCTCCCATGCACTTCCATCTTTCCTAGAGTGACCATACAAAAAGCATATAAGGCCTTGGCTCTGTGCAAGCCCTGCCCAGCAATAACGAAAGCATCTCTGTATTACCAATCCTGTGTTCAGCACAAACCCAAAACACAGCCCCGTACCAGACACTGAGAAGAAAATTAGCTCCAGTCCAGCCAAAACCAGCACAACTGCAGAATGTTTCCCGTACTGTTCTAATATTAAATTTCTTTGTGTTTCTTTCACTATGTTGATCAGCCTGAGAGCTACCAAGGATACAGCAAATTAGTGGTACAGATTAGGTAAAAACTCATAAGAATTGCTCTCAAGAAGAGAAATTTTTAACAGAATATACTGAAATATGTACAAAAGTGATTATACTGTTTTGAATTATCACACTTTATTAGTATGTTACATGAAGTTTTAACATAAATTGTTGAAATTCAAGGTCTTTGTTTTACTTTTTCATGGGGAGCTATTATATAGCTAGGATATCTACCCATGAACCATGCAGCAGTACTAGTTTCCCATTTCTTGCACCTGAAAGCTGAATAACGTGGCGGGGTACCCCTAAAACAGAACAGGTAACTAACAGCATCTGAAGTGTATGCTCTTTTTAGGGCAAAGGTACAGTTGTCAGTTGCTAAGGTCCTTATCACCCAGACACCAGTGCAACTGACTGAAGTACTCAGCTGCTGTAACTTGGTGAGCTGATACTTTTGAAGATGGTCTGTGGGTGTCTTTGTCTTTATTCAGTTTTTATTACATTGTGTATTTAAATTTTGGAACATCTGTTTGTAAGAAAAAAATTGTGAAGGTTTGAGTAATTTTCACAGTTCATGGAAAAAGAGAAGTTCTTAGGTGTGGTCACTTTTGACACTATCTTAATTTAAAAAGAAAACCTTTCCCACACCGACTTTCCTTGCCCCCAAACCCACCAAATTGTGCTGCCTTTTTACAGTGGGGAAATCCTTGAAAAATGCCAAATTCCTTGAAGAATGCTAATATCCTGCCTGAACAATAAACATTATCCGTCTTATGTGGAAGAACTGGAGAGTTCAAGAGAATCAGTCCTTTTATCTTGAAAAGTAGCCTGTAGTTCACTCCAATTGTGCCATTTACTGTTCTGGTCAAATTAGTAACTTAATATGGATGCAAAGTAATAAAATGGCATAACAAGACATTTTTGTGTAGCACTGGATTCTAGCATATACATGACACATTAATGATTGTAAGGTTTCTGGTGTTCACTTTAGGACTTACTGGAGTTTTCAGACTAATAGTTGATATACAAAAAATGCATACAGAAGTACAAAATGTAGCGGAAGAAACTTAAAATAGTTAAATTGCAAGAATTGATTAGCTGATCTTCTGTCTAACAGTCATATGGAAATACGTATAGTACACGGAACTATTTGCGTTTAATTGAGCTGTGAAATCCCTGTCAATAGATAATGGTGCAGATGCTAAAAGCTTACATTAAAAAAAAAAAAAAAGGCATGGGAAGAAAGTATTAATTACGTCCTGTAAGTCTGTTTCATGCAAGAGGCAGCAGTATGGTTTAAGTTGTGCTACAGGCTGTGCTAGAGGCTGGTGAATCCTTTTGGGAAAATATCACTGCACTGCCTGTTTTGTTTCATTGTCCTGGATTTTTGCAACATTTTCCCAAAACAGGGTATTGACTCAAATGGATCATTGGTTTAATTCAGTGCACATACCTTTCTAGTTTACTATAGTCATATTTAAATACTCAAGGAACCCATTTGTAGTTGTTTGTTACAGACTCAGTTTTACAACTTGAAGATAACACCGTAATGTACAGAATATGCTAGCAAATATTTTTTTAAATGTATCACTAAATAGGTCGGGTATTTTTGCTTGGTAGACATCTTCTTTTAATAACTGACTGTCTATAATATGAAACTGGACATTTCTTCTGAATAATGAGGTAGACAGATCACAAATCTCCATTAACGTTTACCATTATTTTCATCCAATATTGAGAGAAACTGTCAGATATACATATTTTGAGCAGGTAAAGATTTTGGATGTGGCCCGAACTCTTCTGCATGCAGGTTGTAGAGATGCATGAATTCCCTCCAGCCTCAGCACATAAGATTCCTATACATGCTGGTATTTCTTAAATATGATCTAAATGGCTGACTGTGATGAGCAGATAAATCTTGTTTGACTGATTGAAGGAGAATTGTTGCAGTTCACTTTGGTTGTGTGATACTTTTCTGTTCAAACATATAATACAAATCAGTACTGAGATACATGTAAGTATTTTAATCTGTGTATCTATTCTCCTATGAAGGACTCCAGAAAGAACAGCTAAATTGTCATTACAAGATGACCAGTGCATGTATTTATCCCTGTTTGCAGATCCTTTCACATTTTTTCCTCAGTTCTGCTTTTACAGGCTTTAACTGTAGCTTTCTAGATGCCTACTTTTAGACTTGGGATTGAAGATAGGAGAATTCTAATTTAATTATGTATCTTCAGAGAATCAAGTGGTAGAGTTAAAAGAGTGTGAGGGATGTTTCACACTGTGCACTGTATCACTTGACACTTGACAGTTGCAAAGTGTAATTCAATGCCATGGATTTATTTCATTGCCATGTAGAAAAAAAGTCAGTTATTAAAGGCACCTTAAAGTCTGTGTCTGATCAGAACATATCTTAGGGACTAGATATGTTCAATTTTAACGTCTTGCATTTATTGTACCAGACAGTATCTAGCTGTAATCATAAAATCTGTGGTTTTGTTCTCGTAATTATCCTGGAGTTGTATGGTTTTTGTTTGTTTGTTGTTTTCTCTTTTTATTTAGATGCAGAGTCTGAAAGGGGGTACAGAAGCATTAGCCCATTTGGACCACTTAGAAGCTGATTACTATGATCTACAGCTTCAGTTATATGAAGTGCAGTTCGAGATTTTGAAATGTGAAGAGTTGCTACTGACAGCACAGCTTGAAAGTATCAGAAGATTGATGTCAGGTGCTTTATTTATTTCAATTAATACAAGTCTGTGAAAGATAATTTTCTTCCTAAGAGTCCAGGGAAGCCTGTGGAAATGAAATGAGAGCAGATTCTTTGCCATGTGAAGGGCTGCAAAAGTACTGTTAAATTAAAATCTACACCTGTTTATAAGGCATATACATACACATAAAGAAGTTCTGTTATGGTTCTCATTGCCTGTATTTGGAAATTTGCATATAAGATATGCAAACTATATATGTTTTGAAGAACTAAGATGGGGGAGGAGGAGATGTCTTAATTAGTAGACTTGTCTAAAAATATGAAGTACACATTGATATTACTAATTTCTTGAAAGTGATTGTTTTTCAAAAGCTATATCTGCAAATTGGATTCCTTTTGCTACACTTGAAGCTCATATTGTTATCTCAGATTTAGAGCAGCAATGAAAACCTTATGCTTCCAGAACCGACTATTCTACTATACCTCATGTACTTACAAACTGTGAAAACGGTACATGCAAGTCATACAGCATTTTTCAATCCAGTTCTGTCATTTAGACCTTTCTATATTTAATGTTTGTATTTAAGCAAGCTTTGTTTTGCTGTTCTTAGAGTGTAGGGCTTGAATAAAAAATTTTGCTATGAATAGAAAATTCTCCTAAGTTTGAAGCTGGATTGTATTTTGAGTTGCCACTGGAAAAGGAGAAAACATAGGTATCACAGATTCATTTCACTGTAGCATGAATCTCCACCTTTATGGCTTCTGATGGAAACAGCTATAACTGTGCTTGGAACCAAAGGGTTGGAAACTTTGTAAATGAGTTACAGAAATGTGGCAGCTTTGACTAGGTAGAGAATTAGTTGGTGGTTTTGAGGTGGATAGATTTTGGACTGGGAAATCAGACATGTAGTTTTGGTACTGAAGATGTCTGCTCACTTAGGGACTGAAAGAAATCACCTGAACAGGAGACTGAGAAGAAATGTGTATCAAAATCCTTTGTCTTTGGTGTAGTGATAGTAAAACGTCTGGGCCGACAGAGACTCGCTGTAAAAATGTCACACGGCAATACAATTTGTCATTGATGTTTTCTTCAGAAATCTCAAAAAAGCCCTTAACCCACAAGCTAATCCAAAATAAAACCCTCAGTCAGCTAAACCATCACCTTGTTCCTTCCCTCGTGGCAACAAACCAGTTCACCATTCTGGCTTCCTTTGCTATTTTTAATTTGTAAGATATTGTTTAATAGTAATTCCATATATAATAATTCCAAATAATTAATAATTCCTAAATAATTCCAAATAATTCCAAAACTATCCCATAGGACAGAAAATGAAAAATACAGTTCCTAAATGTCTGGGAATTGTTCAACACATGAAATTACCTTCTCAGACTTTCATTAGGTGGATAGAACTATTAATGTGAAAAATAATGTGATGTACAAGTGACTACATATTTCTGACACTATTCAACACCAAATCTGAATTCAAGCATCTAAAGCATTTAGTCGTCTTTTAATATGTGTTGTTTCCTATGATGCCAAAAGAAAAGTATGATCTGTTACACTTACTTTTGGAACTGCACTGATAGTAAAGTAACAGACTTTGATTTCGCACATGTGTATGATTTGAAATTCATGTCTGTAAGCCAAGTAGATGCTGTTGCTTCTCTCTAGTCTTTGACTGTAGTGGTTCTGCAGAAGTAGTTCAGAGAATTCTCAGCTAATGTTTTGAGAGCATAGTTTGACTTGACTGCAGTTGATTGTGACCGAGAAGAACATCTTTGCAAATTCAGTAAAGGATCTGAAAAGGATCAAGTGATAACAGATTGTCATATTATGAGCAACACTACTCATTAAGCAAATACTTGCATTGAAATTCAAAAAACATGACTTTATTAGGTAGAATTTTCAAGGGTTTTATCTTATTCGTACAGAGTATGAGTACATTCTTGTCAAAATGGTTTTGTGATGGATGAACTTGTATATTTCTGTTTTAACTTCGCATGAAAGTCTTGTAAAGCAAAATTCAGGTGTAAATTCTCCCATTTTATAACTGCCTGGTGAAATATAATTGTCAGGCATGACTCGTCTTCTTACTCAGTGGTATCTCAAAGGGAGTTCCAGTGACTTGACATCAATATGTAACTTCCAGTTACATATTGATGAAGCTTTACAGGGTTTTTATTTTTTAAACTGAGCCCTGAAGTAAAGGAACTGTTTGGTATGTTTTATTAGCTTTTGTTTGTTTAGGTGAATATCTTGCTGTGCTTATTGTCTGGTCCTGCCATGACTTCTGCTGAGCTGATGTCAGCATGGCAGTCGGAATTCCGGTTGCAGCAGAGACTGTACACACAAATAACATGAAGTGACAACAGCTTTTAAAATGGACTGTGTGCTGAGGAAAATCCTGTGCCTGTCCCCAAATAATCAAGTAGCTGAAGTAGGAGAAATTACAGTCTTTCTGAAAGTAGTTGAAAAAGTTGAAGTAAGAAAGTTGGGTCTTGCTGTGGAATAGCCACTTGGCAGACATGCCAGCTGCATCTGCCTGTTTCAGACAGCAGTAATGCATTTCCTTCTTGCTGTATGACAAATATATCCTACTTTGTATGCCAGTGGAATAAAGAGCAAGAGGTCTTCACTGCTTCTTCATCCCAACATCCTTAAAGGATTTATAATGACCACACTTTCCTTCTTGGCAAGAGATGAGAAGACAGCATTTAAAGATGAGCTCAATGTTATTCCAAATGCTTCACTCAGCAAGCTAAAAATCATGTGTTGATAAAACTATCAGTAATTACCTCCTTTTCAGGCCTGTAATGCTTTGAAGGATTGCCTTGAAATTGCCCTCCCTCCCTCCCAGGAGCATTGACTGGGACATCAAAAATCTATGAGAGGATTTTTGCTGTCCTGTTGTCTGAGTCCCTTACATGAAATTACAAGTTGATTGTAACAGAAGAATCTCATATCGAGGACTTCAGGTAGTCTTGTCTATCCTGAACTTCATGGTGAAGACCAGTGAAAATTGCTACACCCCTTGGGTCGCTTGTGAGACGCAAAGACATGCATGGACATTGTGTTCAAATTAGGCTACACATTATAGCTGTACGTTTAGAATTGCATTTGTGTTTTAATATTCTGAGCTTGCCTGAATAGCAGGCTGAGCTTCATTGGTATTAATTTCTGTTCCTCATAAAGACCTTAAAGCTGTATAGTGCCTTGCTGTGTAATACTTTTTCTCTGACCTATTGACTTTTGGTAGTAGTCCTCTGAAAGGCTGTGGCATTCTTCTGCATCATATCCTGCAAGTCACTGGGAGGGTTGTTTTTAAGGAAAACAAAATGTTAATCAAATACAAACCATTGATTTGATTTTTTTTATTGCTGACATCTTTAAAACAGAGAAGAGAGATGAAGTGGTGTATTATGACACTTATGAAAGTATGGAAGCCATGCTTGAAAAAGAGGATATGGCAACATCTGTGCACTTGCAAAAAGAGGAGCTGCAAAAGTTACAACAAAAAATCCGCCAGCTGGAAGCAAGGCGTGGACGTATTTCAGCCAAGAAAGCCTACCTCAGAAATAAGAAGGTACTGTTTAATTGCCTTTTTTTTGGACATAATTGGCAAATTTAAGGAAGCTTCAAAAGGTTTCCTTCAGATACAAATTTCCCAGAATTTTTGAGGATTATGTTCCATTGTTTGCTAAAAGTTGTTTTGCAGAATACTAAATAAAATAGCATGTATTATTATATTGATACATTTAAGATTCTGTTTACCTTTTTCTAGCTCTATAGGAACCTTCAATTACTTTGAAGTCAACAAATTAACTTACTTCTATTAACTAATCAGAATACTTTCATGCAGGAAGTCCATGCTAGAATGAATGTTTTTATGGAGAGTAGTTTTGTATATGTTTGCTGAAGTGAACTTCCAAGTGTGTTTTTCACTAGTGAATTCTATTTTCATTCTCTTACCATCCTTTTAAACTTACGTCATGTGTTGTTGATACTCTGTGTTTGGCAGATCTATATGAAATACAGTCTATATTCTTAATTTGTATTCTGGGCATGCTATTTAGGTCAAAGTTTTGGGAGACCATTGTAATACTTGTTAGAAAATCAGTTCCACGCCATACTATGTAAAGGTACGCAGAAATGTCATATGAGGTCTCATTCTGGATTAGGATGAGTGGTCAGTTTGGTTCTGTGTTCGTGATCATGTCCTTTATGTGAAAATGACCCTTTCATATAAAGAGTTCTTGGTAGATTGGCAGTAAACTCTTCAGGTCTTGCCTCCACTTCATAATTAATATATCTATTTCTATACCTAAATCTGAAGCGTAACAGAGAAATGAAAACTTGTTGATACATTTTATGTATTTTATTTTTTGTATTTTGTCAAGCACTGCCTTGTTTCTGGTTAACCCAATATGGAAAAGACTGCAAACGAAGTATTAGAAGAGAGGTCTCCTGTTAGCTGATTATGTAAAGTAGCTTGCTTTGTCATTGTGTTTATTTTACATTAGTTTGTAAAGACAAAAGGTATCAGGAACGTTGTTAGTATTTTAAGTAAGAGAACTTACCTGTTGTATTACGCTAATTTACACAGGCTATAGTATAATAAGATATTTTCTCCTGGATATGAAAAGACTCTGCTGGCACCTTACAAAGTAGACAAACCTGTTTGAAAGTGACAGCCTGTTTGCTGTTCTTTGCTTAACTTACTGGAGTTCACAGGTCAAGAAGAAATCCTGAAGCAGGAGTCGAGATTTTTTAGCATGCCCATATATCTGTATAATGAAGTAGTCACCTTCAGTGGCTGATTTGTTTCAGTGTTACGCTGTGATAGAATACCTTGTTTAAGCTGAAGGAGTTGGTTTTGGCTGCAGCAGGAGTAGCAGCATGCCTGGTTGTGCACTGTAACAAGATGCAAAGCTGTGTGTGGTAGTGTTGCTTTTCTGCATCTGCATGCAGGAGTGGTATGGCTACTTCTTCTCAACATTGTGGTGGGATAGCTGTGGCTACAATGCTTTCTGGACCTGAGGTAATGTCTCCGTATGGAACTTGGACATCACATCGCTCTCAGAAATTGTTCCAGCTCTCTTACTTATGTCATTGCTCAGCACAGCATTCTCTGCAGTTGAGTGCTGCAGGGAGATACTTAGCTTCTAGAAAAATCACAGAGTAGAACATTGTGTGTTTAAGCTTACAGGAGAAAATAAATGGTCTTTATTTGAGCAAAAAGAAAGGGCAGAATCTGTTGTGTGACATTATGTGGCACTTGTTGAGTAGAAAAGAATATGGCCATTTTTTAGCTTCTCTTACTGCTGGATAACGCAGAGTACTACTAAGCTTTCTGGCAATTACCTGAAAATCAAAGCTCATAGATTTGTCTCATTTCTTTGAGCAATCTTCATATTTTTACTGGCCTTTCTAGCGATACTGTAAAACATTGTTCATGAATGCTATTTAAGGTGCCTGATGTGAGTACTTGTATTTGTGGGGAAAAAAAAATATTCTTGCTCTGAAGTGTTTGGAAGTCAAGTATGCAGAACTAAGATACAGATGGGATACAAAAGCAGACTGTAGATGGTGAGAATGAGGGCAGTGATGACAGAATGCTATGTAAAGAAAAGTGACTTTTTGGGGGATGAGTATGGAAAGTACATACTGTGTGGTAAATCTGTGTCTGTCTCAATTAAGAAACATTTATTGTTGAACTGAGATGAGAGTGTACTTAATGCTTTTCAGATTGTGTTCCTGGCTTCGCATGTTTCAGGCTTTTAAACTGGTGTTCTGTTTTGGATTGGGTTGGTGAGATTTTGGTGGTGGATTGGTGGTTTTTGTGGGTTTTTTGTTTTTTGGTGTTTGTTTGTTTGTTTGTTTGTTGTTTTTGTTTGGGTTTTTTTTGTTGTTTTGTTTGGTTTGGTTTTTTTTTGTTTTTGGTTTTTTTTAAGCATGTCAATTCTGCAGGTGGAAAGAAAAAGCAAGCTATGCATTAAGTGGTGTATAGGACAGTCTTGTGATATGTTTAGAAATTACAGTCCTTTCTCATTATCAAGATTTTGGCAACTGAAAATGCCTTTAGGAGAATATCTCCTTTCTAGCAGCAGATATCAGGATTAAGGAAACAATAGGAAGTTTTTCTCTGTCATCAGTTTTATTTTTTGGAAGAAGGTACTTTCATCATCCAGGTATTTGAAAATCTTTTCTATTGAGGAGATAACACAGTGAAAGGAAATAAATTACTCTTTATAGAGTAAGATGATTTGTAATTTAAATATAAATTTCAGTGGCTTCAGTCTATTTTGTTTTTCAGAAATTCCTTCCCTAATTTTGCAGATGATGCATCAGTTTTTCAGTGATGTTGCCAAATAATTGTACCAAATTTTTATTTAGAAACTTTTGTTGAAGGTTTGTTACAAACATAACTTAGTCATGACTCTAGAATAACTGAACTGGCATTTTAAAAATTTATGGTTTTACAGAGTTTGATATTTTTTCACTGTACTACCATGAGTATAAACTCTTCATTCTCTTTTTTTTAATACAAATCTATTTGCATTTGTTAAACAGTCATTTCCTGATGTTTGTGTTGATGACAGTGAGTTATTAAAAAAAAAATTTTTAATAGCAGTTCACCTTTTTTTTTCCTTACTTCTGGAGACCTAGCTGTAGGTTTTTTGTGCAGAAAGTTGCTATTCTTATGCCAGTCTACCCCCTGCTGGCTACACATTAGTATTAATTAGATTATATATGGAACAAGCAGCTGATTTATTAGAGGGCTGGATTTATAGCAAGGAGGCAAGTTAAAAAATGGTATAGAAGGTATCTCAAAAACTCTGAAAAAACAGAGTTGTGATGAAATCAAGTTCTTTTGCACCTGAAAAGAGTATTCCTTATCATAAGCAGACTGGGAGAAGCAACTGGTTGGTGAAGCTGTTTGGGATATGTTCATAATGTGTGCTTTCATCTAGGAAACTTCCTCACATGCTTTTATGTTCATTTAATAGGACACGTTTAGAATTTTGCAAGCCCACATTTTAAAGCATGACCCATGCCAGAGTAGGTCTTATGAAGATGCAGTGACAGCTGGCATAGGATTATTGGTATTCTGTTAATAACAACAGCAGCTTAAGAACATAACTACACTGAATGCTTGTAGTAAAATATGATTTCTGCACATGAAAAGCTAGCCTTTTAATTGGGATGTTTTTTAAGCTGAAAGCAAGACTCACTGGTACTAGTTAGATATATACTAATGCACATCTCTGTTACTTATATTACATCTTACTAGTCTTAAACACTGTAGTTCATGCAGTGACAAAGGTTGAAATGGTTCCTCAGCTCTTCCTTCTTGTCTCTTTAATAGAATTACAACTTGATACTGTGAAATCAGTCAGTTGATTAAAGAAAGAATGGTCATTACTTCTTGTTGCTTTCCTCATTCCATACAGTTGATCAACATATTTCTGGAGGTGTGGCTCTCACTGGACATAATTTCACAGGGAGGTGGTAAAATCATCCCTGAAGGTGTTTGAGAAGTGTCTCGATTTGGTGCTGGGTGATGGTTTAGTGATAACAGTGGCAGTGCTGAGTGGACAGTTGGACTGAATGATCTTAAAGGTCTTTTCCAAACTTGATGGTTCTGTGATGATCCCAGTGCTTAGAAGTAATGACTACCTTGCATGTGCAGTAGGCTGTTCATGCACCCAATTATTATGTATGGTTTTGGTGTTTTTTTGCCAGAGTTCATTGGTATATGTTGAACTTGTCACCTACTGTAATCATCCAGTTGGTTTTCTTAATGCTGCTATCTGGCTGTTTTTTATTTCATCCTTTATTTGAAGTCACTTAATCTTGTCTACAAGTAGAACCCTGCATTTGTCCCTCTGAAATCGCAACCTATCCTTTTCTTCTTAAACCATTTCTGTAATTAGTTAAGATGATTCAGATTTCTAATCCTGTCCTGCAACATGTTTTCAGCCCCTCCTAGTAGTTTTTATTATTTCATGTCAAAGAGATCTAATTACATTGAAGTAGGTTGTTTATTAAAACAAGCTCAGCACTAAGTATGTTTTGGTCAGGTTTGTCCTCTTTACATACTTAAAATATCTTTCATTATTGCATTTGATCAGAAATGTTTAAATACTGATGCTAAAGTGAAAACATCAGATAAAATTGTGCCCCCTGAGTATCTGAGACATATCAAAAACCCCAAACCATGCTTGACTTACATTTTCTCATTATTTTATAATATTTAAAACCTAAATAGAGAATAAACTGTAAACTAGTTAGGAGTATTACAGAAAGTTGTTCAGATTTTCTGTTAGTATTATGTAGCTTGCTGTGTCTTTGAAACATAGAGATGAAGTATTTTCTACTTTTTCAGCTGCAAATTAAATTGATTGACTGTTCCGGGATTAGCTCTTTTCACCAGGGAAAAAAGCCTCCAGAAAGAAAGACAAAACCCAGCAGTGTTTGGCTGTGTGCATGTGTGGACCTGTTACAGCAAGTCCAGAGTAGGTCCATGAAGATGATCGGAGGGTTGGAGCACCTCTCCTATAATGACAGGCTGGGGTTTTTCAGCCTGAAGAAGAGAAGGCTCTGAAGAGACCTCAGTACAGCCTTTCAGAACATAAAGGAAGCTTACAAAAAGGAGGAAGAGTGCCTTTTGATAGGGACAGTTATTTTACATGGACAAGGGGGGACAGTTTTAAACAAGGAGAGATTTAAATAGCTATTAGAAACTTCTGTACTCTGGGGGTGGTGAGCTGCTGACACAGGTTGCCCTGAGAAGTTGTGGATGCCCTGTTCCTGGAAATGGTCAAGGCCAGGTTGGATGGGGCCCTGAGTATCCTGGTTTAGTGGAAGTTCCCTGTCTGTGACAGAGGGATTGGCACTAGATGAGCTTCAAGACGTCTTCCCACCTAAACCATTCGGTGCTATACCTCTGATGAATGTGGGACAGTATTTGCACAGAAATCTGCTTTTGTCAGTTACCTGTATACAGCAGCAACATTGATGGTTTTACTGTCCTATACAGGAACACTTTTTTTATGTGATCAAAGCATGTCCATAGACAACTTGCAGAAGAACAGCTTTTTCTGCATTTTTAAGCATCTAAAATAGTGAGGTTTCTTTAATCCCTTCTCTCCTTATTTTTGTGCTTTACTCCATCAACTCCCTCAAGCAATGCTTTCAATGGCAAAGCTCTTTTCTGAATCTGCTTAGAAAGTCATACTGAATGATACTTGAGAACCCCATCAGCTCCATGCTCTATCTGGATTCACACTCCAAACCGCTAACATTGCACCTTCTTGCACAACTGTGAGATTTGTTTATGACTGTACATCTGACTTTGTTCTAGTTCTGTGTGGTGCTTGTACCAGGTCTAATTCCATTGCTCCTACTGTCCCATTTCCTGGCTCTCAGTATCGTCCAATGAAGTTGTCTATCTACTTGAAGTTTGACTGTTATCCTCCTCATCAGCTGTTGTAACATGACCTAGGGTTTTTTTGTTTGTTTGTTTTTAACCTGTTCTTATTTGCAGACAGTGTAACAAATACTTGTTTAGATGTTAGAGGTGTGAACTCAGTGTAATAAATGAACACCATGAATTGTAACAACTTTATTCCTGTCTGCGCTTGCAGATAGTACATGGAAAAGATGAACAGACATCTGTAAATGGGAAGCTGTCTATTTGCATAAACAGAAATATGTGGTACATTCAAGAGTTAGTTATTTTACTTGGGTACAAATATATGGGGTTAAACAAGGGCATTATGAAGTGTTGACAGATTGGTTATTTTTTGCTACTCTTATACTGGTCCTGTAGAACAGACTTTCCAAGCAGCTGTCACTTGGATCTACTCTTTTGATAGTTAAAACTAATAGATTTGGGGTTGTCTGGCTTAGGTTTTTTTTTCTTTTTCTAGTTACAGTTCATTGTAAGTTAAATGAGCCTGTATGAAATAGGCTCTGCAGTTTCTATTTTTCTACCTGCCATTTGCTAAATATGACATTATGTAAATTTGTATTTAAATTGCCTGCTTTATAGGTTGTTTTTTGTGTCCCTGCAGGAGATCTGTATTGCAAAGCATAATGAGAAGATCCAGCAACGTCACCAGAGTGCGGAGGGGTACAAAATGCACCATACTGTTCAGATGGTAAGTCTGAGTTTTCCACTGTTGAGCTTAGCCTGTCATTAATAGCTTGCATTCCTCATTATACATTAATTAGGGGAGCATTCAGAGTGATAGCTCTTTCAAAAGATGGTGTGTATCCCTGACCTTTGCACCATGGATTTCTGTGTCATATTATGCTGGCAAGGGGGAGTATATAGTTCTGTTAGGAAGACATGGGAACCAAGCAATGGAAACAGTTCTTTAGCTAGGTTGTTTTGTTATGTTTATCATCATGTGCACACAGATGATTCTGAACATCTCTGAGTACCATGTCTGGTATGCTGATAGGAGTAAGGAAATCACACATATTTATTCTTGAATCTTAATAAGCTTGTTTACTACTTTTCTTCCTTCTACTAAAGCTATTACTGGAATTATGTTGTATAAACTTGTAGTTCCAGATGGATGCTCCATGTTTTTTTCTTAGTCTCGTTGCAGAGAATAGACCAGCTGGTCTCTTATGCTGTACCTAATAGTCTTATCTTAAAGAATATTCAAATTTTGGACTAGGTCTTGGGAGCTGATGTAGTATCAATATTTGATAAAGATCGCTGACAAAGATGCATTGAAATCCAAGTCACTTTAATTCAGTCTTCAATTAGATTAGTGAAAGTGATTCTATTTCATCCTTATACATTTTTAACATTGATATTTTTGTCCAGGAAGTCAGCTGCATAATTTATTTTATGAAAAGGCTACTTGTCAAAGGCAGTATGTATTGGAATATTCTTTCAGGAATTTAATTTTTTTTCATAAGTTCTCACAATAAGGCAGAGGAAGTTACTGTGGGGACTGTAGACCATTTATCAGTCTTATAAATAAGACTTGACAAAGCCAAAGGATTTCATTATCACTCAAGTACTGCGGAGCTTTATATTAGGGAGTTGCCTGCTTGAATGATATAAAGAACCTTATGCTAATTTTTTTGTTTGTGTGGGTTTTTTCTGATAAAAATGTGACTGAAAAATTCTAGCATTATGGTAAAATAGGTTTTAAATTACTGGATTTCTTTAAGAATTTTGAAAAGATAACTCTTAGAAAACTTTGGAAAAAGAGAGTCCAAATTTGAAACTAAAGAAAAATTGCAATTTTCCTATTTTACTTAAAGCGAAACAAAACCAAATACACAAGTCGGCCAAAACAAAAAAAAACTCCTTGATTTTGAGACTGCTTCAGGGAAAGTTTGATCTGAGTGCATAGGTAATGCATGCAACATTCAGGTACAGTGATAGAACTACTTTTCTTCCTTTCTTTATATTTCTGTTCTAACTTCTTTGCCCATTGTTCTTATTTTCTTTTACCACATGCTTCTCCTCCTCTTCACCTTTTTCTGTTTTCTGTCCTTACTATTTTTCAGACATGTTCTCATCTTTCTCTCCCTAACGCATCTATACTTCCTTCCTTCCAAATCACAGGAGTTGGCTTTTTATGAAGGACACCAGGCCACTAGCTGACTTATGAAAATGGCAGGCAGACACTGCTTTTGTGGTGACTGAGTGAGAGTAAAAGATTCACAAAAGTGATCAGAATTTTTGATTATGAAGATACGCTTTCAAAAGTAATATTAAATGCTGTGAGTCATCTTAAGAATTAAAGCTGCTCAGGGTTTTTGCTTTGTGGTCAGCTGTTACATCACTTTTCCTCATAGCTTCTGAACTTGCATGCAGTGAATTTCACCTTCTGGTAATTAGCTTCCATTTCCAGTAAATTTCACTGAGGAGTGGGTATTTGTTTCAAAGGTGTAGTAACTCTTGCTGAAGTTTCTGTAAGAAAGATAGTTAAAGGAGATGTACCCAAAGGTGTGTTTTCCATGAGGTAAAATAGCTGTACAAAAAAAAAATGCAACTGTCCTAGGTGGGAGGAAGGCCTTTACTTAAGTGCAGTTATGTAAAATCAAGCTGGATGAAGTAACAAATCTGGAATAAACAAACAAATATTTACTGTTGTAAATGTAAGTGTGAAAGCATTTACTTAATTTGCTCGCTATTGGGTTCAAAACTTTGCGATGTTGAGTTCTGTAAATTCTTGTACTTTGAGAATACTAATATGTCTTGTTTAAATGGACAGCCTTGCAATTTGGACTGTCATTTTGTTATTGGAATGAGGGGTAAATGGATACTGCTTTGCCCTCTGGTTAATATATGTAATTTTACTTCAAGGGCGCCTCTCTAAGTATAGTATTCTGTCACTTGTTATTTCTCATCTCTCAAAGTAACAAGTCTGCCAAGTGTTCCTGTTCGAGATTGAAACATTTTTTACTGAGCTTTGCATTTCTTTGAGAAAACAAACCAGGAAATGTATACTATTTTTTAAGGGGAAGTCAAAGGCCAAATTTTGAGGTTATGTTTATTTGAGAAGTAACTCTTCTCATTTAGAAGAAGAGTTTTTTCTAGTGAAGCCAAATAGAACACTGGATGTAACATTTACATATTTTCCATATATTTTCTCAGAAACGAGATCAGTTGCAAGATGAAGAGGAAAGAAAGAGCTCCTGGGTTAGTCAGGAGCGACAGAAAACCCTAGACAGACTTCGTACATTTAAGCAGGTAACAGAAGAACAGTTGTTCTTTTCAGGCTGTTTTGTTTCCCAAGGAAATTCTCACTCATTCCAGTAATAGCATTCACTTTCCTATTAGTGATTCTCTTTCATTGTATCATTAAGTGGTCTTTGGAAACTTCACAACAGCTGTTGCATTCCCAGTGCCATAATAAGTTTCTGTTTACTCTGTTTACCTTGTTACAAGACACTTGGCACATATTCCTGAGAAGTATAATCTAAACAGTACTTCCCAACAAAGAGCATTGTCATCTGACATGGCCCCCTGCTGCTGATTGCTGGAATACCTGCCCCTTCTTATTAAAATGGAAGCATCTGACAGTGCATAGAAGGTGGAATGAAGGGGAAGGAATAAGGAAAGGGCTGAAAGTGAAAGAAAGCAGAGACTGTATTAATTGGTGAATTTTTGTTGTATACATTAAAAAAAACAAAGGTATGAGAAGTTTCTTTGTTGGAAAGTTTTCTTCTTCAGCAGTATATTCATGTCCTTATTGTTTGCAAGGTTCTTGAATTCTGTAACTTCTGTAAATTGAAGCAAATTTACTTATTTTAACCAGCAACTGTTTGTGAGGTGACTTTTTCTATTAACGTACTAATATTGTTACATGTTATTGCTTTAGGCCTTCCACAGTTGTGCAAAAAATTAGACCTGTCTTTCAGAAGCAGCTTAATTTTTTGCTTTAAAAAGGCTGTGGCTGAAACTAATATGAAAAGACTGATAATGAGGCAGCAAATTTAAGGAGTAAATTAAGGCTGAAAGTCTTCGATGTTCTCAAGATGTACCTTTTAAAACTGTTTGATTCACATATAAGGCCAGTGTATGAAGTCAGGACTGGTCTGTACTTGCAGAGGGAGCCACTGACCAGATTTAGAAGAGGAAAGCAAGAGGGAATTTCGAATTTTTGTTTCCAGTAAAAAACCACTTTTGAATGTGTCATCTGATTCATAGCAAAATCATAATTCTAACCTATGTATTTCACTGATTTAACTAATCAAATTGTGGCTTAAATAAAAATAAAAAATATGAATAATTTTTTGCATAGAGCTGGGAATGTATTTGCTTTGTTTTTACATACAGAGCGAAATGAAAATTGTTTGTCAGAAATGACAAGTACGTAAAATCTAAAATAGTCCATTGCATGTGCTTACGTAATTGTCAATACCTTATTCACTTTAGCGGTATCCTGGGCAAGTAATACTTAAATCAACCAGACTACGGCTGGCCCATGCAAGAAGAAAATGTGCAGCCAGCTCAGTGCCCTGTGTCGAGCAGCCTCAGTCTTTGCCAGCAACCATACAAATCCCAGACAAGAGTGAGGAGGTGGAATTGGAAAAAGCAGTTCAGCCTTTGCAAGTGCAGGAATCCACAAGCCTAAAAAAACTTCAAGAAGTCTCTTTGCCTCCTAATGGTGTTACCTCTGAACTGCCCCATGTTAGCACTTCTCCACTCACCAGTGACCAGCTTCAACCAGAGACTGCTACTGGAGTGCAGCTTCCACCCCCTTTGCCTCCGCCACCTCCACCTCCACCTTTGCCCTCCAAGGAAGATGCCACCAAATCCTTAGAGCAAAGTGACAGCTTTGTTAAACGTCAGAGTGTGGAGAAGGGAGTCCAGCACTCTTCTGGTGTCCCGCCAGCACACCTGTTCGATAGCAGTCAGCTAGTCAGTGCCAAGAAGAAGCTTAAGAAAACTGGTGATCTAGAGGGTTTACAGAGGAGGAGAGGTAGTGTTTTAATTTCTGCATATTTAATTTAAAATTTGTTGTTATTAATTTAAAAATTGCAGTGCATATCTGTTCGTCTTTTGAATTGCTCTGTAGGAAAGTTTATACTGTGATTAATTTATTATTAATGGGAAAGCTGTTAAATCCTTTCTAGCTGAGAAATGCTAGCAATTTGAACACCAGAGCTTTAACAACAGCATGGCATACTTGTTCAATGGAAAAACACTTGTGAAATTTAGTCTACATTATCCCATGTTAGACTAGACAGAAAATGGACCTAAATGCTGTTGAAAAGAATATTTATATATTTACTTTCTGCCAGCCCTGTAAATATTCTATGGTTCACCTGAGGATGCAGTGTTCTATTTAATAACAGAATAACAGTATTTTTTATGTAGTACTATTGTTTATTTTACTGACTTATATTTTATCTTGCAATTTTTTATAAAGCACCTATTGTGTGTGCAATTTTAAATACATCGTAATATGACAAATATAAGTTCAAGTCAATTATCCCTCTTAAGAATACTCTTAATGTCTGCAGCAGCACTCTACCTGCTGCTCCATATCCCCTGAGATGTTTCAAGTTTCTAAGTGGCTTCAGAAATTGTCTCGTGTGTGACAGACAGGGACATTACAGTCCATCCTTCCTCCTTCAAATGTGCAATACTGTATTCTTTTATATTTCTCTCTTCATTGTGTCTTTTCTGTCTAGGCCTTTAGTGGGATGGACAAAGATTATTCCTAAATGCAAAACAGGTTTTAAAAAACATATTGTACAATGTACAGAAAAGAACCTGGAGATAGATACATATTGATAGAGAGGTGCTGCACAAATTACATGCTATTGTATGCGAGGTCTTTAAACTTTATTATACTTTATTATAATGCATTCTCTGGGCTGAAGATCTTTCCCGCTCATGGCTCTTAAAAGAGCAAAAGCCTGATTTTTGCAGAAAACTCATTTCAAAATTAGTGATAAAGGAAGGATTTGCCATAAAGAACTATCTCTGACTTCTTTGTTTTCATTAATGGTAAAGTAAGACAATTTTTATAACTGTGCTGGGACTAGATGCTAACAAATACCCAGAGAAGCAGGAAAATGCATGCTCTTGCAATTGACTGTATTGCTGCTTCCCTTACTGGGAAATAGTCATGTAGTAGGTAAAATTAGCCTAAAAATGCAAGTGGTAAGAATGGATCATGCATGCCAGTATGTAAGACATGTACTCATTACCTGAGTTCTAAAGTAAAAAAAGATGATGCAGTAAACACTTTCATTATGCTGAAATCCTTGCAGTTTATATGACTTTCCTGACTGCAGACATAAAAGCCACATTGTTCAGAACGTTTTACTTCCTGATAGGGAGTTAAGTAGTTACAAAAGTTCTAATTGTCTGTATAAACCAGCTTGGACCCGATAATAAGGAAGATTATTTAGAAGCTAAAACAATATTGGAGCTACCATTATATTTGTAGTATGGGACTATCATATTAATAGTATGCAGGCACTTTTTGTTCTGTAGAAAATAAAAACTAAAACTGATAAAATTTTGTGAAAATAATACTGAAGGTCTTTTGATTTGCTGCAGTGAGTTCCCCGATGGATGAAGTGCTGGCTTCCTTGAAACGTGGCAGCTTTCACTTAAGAAAAGTTGAGCAGAGAAGTCTCCCTCCTTTTCCTGATGAAGATGATAGCAATAACATCTTGGCGCAGATCAGGAAAGGGGTGAAACTGAAGAAAGTACAGAAAGATGTTTTGAGAGAATCCTTTACAATTCTGCCTGATACTGACCCTCTGACAAGGAGCATCCATGAAGCATTGCGAAGGATTAAGGAAGCATCACCTGAGTCAGAGGATGAAGAGGAGAGTTTGCCTTGCACAGACTGGGAAAACTAACCTGTAATTAAGCTACATTTAAAGATAATATTTCTGCAGCAGTTTTTTTATAACAGTAGCAGTTAAGCCTCAGGTTGTGCATTCTAGGAGACTTAGTAGGAATGTGACTAAACTGTCTGACATCCAGTGTGATAAAAAATGCACATACGAATTGAGTATCACTGACTTTTCAAAGAATTTTAGGTTTATAATAAGGAAAAACCTCTTTTTAGACAATATGTTAGCCTTTTACTCTTCCACGTGAATATTGACACGATGACTTAAGAAAAAAGCTCTATTTTATTTAGTAAATTGGAAGGGACAGTTCCCAGTTTACCTAAAAAGTTTAAAAAGCAGCATAATCACTCTAGGACACACCTTGTACTTACTTTCTAATTATTTCTAGCCTTGTAAAAATTGGATATGTCTTATTTCAGACTGAGTAACTTCTAAGTGAAGGACAGTTAGGTTTGAATGCTGAACACATTGAAATCTCATGGGTTATCCTGAGTGGCTGACTTCTTGATGGCTTGGTTTCAGTCTCTAAAATCTGACTTAAGTGAATTTCCAGGCTATAAACAGTAAATATACAATTTATGCTTCTGCTAGTCATATGAATTCCATGAACTTGCATTAATATTAAGCTACAGTGCCTGAAAGTACAGATATTAGACTTCAGCAGGTGAAATTAATGATTTCAGAACAAACCAAAAATTGGCAAGAGATCAGTTTTCAAAATAATTGCTGCATCAGTAGCACAAAGATATTTGTGACTGCAGCAGCAGCTTAGGACACTTCTCTGTGGTGGGTCTCTCATTTTACTTACATGTGAATGAACTTGAGTATCAATGAAGGTTCCCACTAAACCAAAAATCTGAGAAACCAGAGGTATGACAATCTGTAAAGAAATTAAAAATCTGTTTAGAAAGGCTATTTAACCAGAATGGAAGACAAATATTTGTAATCCTTGCAAAACAGTTAGCAGTAGAAAGAAGATAACATTTTTGAATGTTTACACTCCAGCATTTCTACCGTGGTTAGTTGTTACCATAGCTGGAGAGTGACTGTTGGTAAAGTGCTACAGCTGTTTAAAACTGATTCTGACTTGGCACATCATCTGCTGCATGTTCTTATGATTATGAAATACTGTCTCAATCTGTTGCATTGATATGGTATTTTCAAATTATAATATTTTAATTTTTTTAAAAGGAAAATAAATGCTGCGTTCAATTCCTCATGAACTAGCCATTGGCCACCCTAATGATATCACAGTGTTTAATTATGGCTTGCTCCTTCTATTCCATACCAATGTACTGCTAGTTTTGGAGTTGAGACTCCAGGAGTGGAGATGTGCTTAACTCTTGCTGAAACTCCAAGTGAAAACAATTTTGCTTTCATGTAAATTCTTTCTATTCTTGCATATTGAAAACTCCCACTACCACAGCTCTTCAGAAGTCAAGTGACAGCTGTAAGAAAAGACATGTCTTGGAACTAACTTGGCTTTCTTAGTGCAGTTGCAATTAGATTGCAATCTAATTTCCTAGATAACAGATCAAATTTAAACTTTGTGATTTGACTTTGATTTTAGTAAATCTATCTGACTGTTTAGAATTTTGTTTGCATTTTTTTGGCAAGATCCAAAGAAATTTTCCAAAACTGACTTAATTGTTTTAAAATCAAATTGGTTGACTCCTAAGCATTTTACGTTGGAAGTGCATCTTAGAAGTAGTCTGTGGTCATTGTCACACAACGTAAATATAGGTTGTTTCTGGTATTTGCAGCTCTATAAAAGGAGTTCAGAATGCAGGCTGAAAATCACTGCTGCATGGTCCCTGGTTGTTGTCTGCTTTTTACCAGTCTACATCCTGCTGAAGTCCTGTGAAGTCATTTGGACCTAAAAGCAGGATTCAGTGTCAGTTCAGTGTCAGGAGTATGTGCTCCTTGTTCTTTACATATCTGGGACTTGCTTTCTCTTACCAATGTCATATATTATTACAAAAGCAACCCTGTTAGGGGTTGTTTTAGGCAAGATTATTTAACACATAATAGTTTAGATTGAAAAATGGTTGTAAAGAATAGCTCAGAAAATAGCTCAGAAATAGCTGTATTAACAGCTCAGAAAAAACATGGAAGGCCCTTGGTATCCAAGCACATGAAATAATTTGGGAGAACAGAGATTGAGACAAAGCCCTTGAAAAATTCAACTGCAAAAATACTTTTCCATGTAGATGAGCATACTTGCTTGAAGATACAGACTTGTTTACTAGCATTCATCATACAAGACAGAAGTAATGAAAATCTGTTGTAGAAATAGCAGGCTAGTATTTTTTACTGTAAGGTTATCTACTTAATATCATGGTTTAAGATTGACCTACTGGTTTTTAACTTATAAGCACTACATGTGCCAAAACAGTAGCATAGAGATTTTAGGTTGAAAACGTGTTTACGGAAGTGTGTTTGCACATATTTTATATGAATTATGCTTAATTATATGTATGTCTGTGTAGGCTAAGCGTAATGCAGATTTTTGCCTTACAAAATGGAGGCTAAATCTGATACAGTGATACATATTTACTAAGTACCAGAAAGTTCCTTGATATATGCGAAGGGAGTATTAGCAGTGCTCAGTGAAGTGGTTTCATTAATTATTGAAGTTTGAAGACAAAACTAATAGTAACTAATTCTTGCAGGAGATCTAGTGATTTCCCATATTGCCTGTTCTGTGAGTTAACAGAACTTTCTACATAAAGTAACATCTTTTTAAGAGCAGTTCTTTCCAGACAGACCCTGAAACATGTAAAAAGATACTGAGGCATTCTGTGTATTGAAGTAGCTGCGCAAGCAGTATAAATATCTAGTAGCTTCTGTATGAAAAATCTGATTGATTACTGATTATCAAAAGTATCCTGAGTATATCTGCGTATGAGTACATAATAGTGCACCATAGTACACTAAGAGTACTATAAGTAATGCAGAACCTGAGTTCCTGAGTGCCCTGTGGTGGACAAAGTAACAGCCAAGAAGGGAGCTTTTGTTCTCTGTAGTCTCCTAATCCAGTATTTTAGGCCTCTTCAAACTCTAATCTGTGTTAACTGCCAATAATACCAGAAGGCAAAAAAAAAAAGACCTGGTCATATGTGACCTGGCTCCAGAGTCACTGTGTCATTATCCTGGGAGCAAAGAGAACCTTTGCTCAGTACACACTACTCAGTATATTGCATGTTACCTAATATGTTGAGAATATCAGAGAATATTTGTACTGCCGTTTAGCTTTTCAGATGTTCCTTTTTCTTTCTTCCCAAACAGGTGCTTGACAGCCACCAACGTGCAAAAAGAAACCCCAGTTGAAGATTACTTTTCATCTGCATTTCTGAGAATTCAGAGCCAGCAGTTATGACCATCAGTTCCACAGGAGGCTTTCTTTGGCAAAGAAATAGTCTTTCTTTGGCAAATAACTCAGTACGTGGAAAAAAATGGCCTGAAATGTTAATTTCAAGTCACTTTTTTCTTTATTTGTTCAGACAAATTCTGGTTTGGGCACAAAGCTAAGTTGTTAAGGACATGCATTTTATACTATCAAGAATGCCCAATTCTTAAGCACTTTTTATATTTGCGTTAGTAATGTACGGCCAGTTAAGTGAGGGGGCCATTTTGAGTTGGGAGACCATTTGCTGTTAGAGTAACTTTGGGGTTCCAAACCAGCTGTAAAATGGCCCCTTCACTGCACTGAATATCTCATGTGCTTGAAAATTCAACTAAATGACTCCCTGTAGAGAAGCTTGCTGTGTAGCAGTCTGATATTCCAGAAAGAGAATTCCTAGTTGCACTACAGTAGCTGAAATTCAGTAACATGCAACTAAGACTTTTTTTCTTCTTAGCTTGAAGAAGCATATATCAGTATGAAAAGCAACAAGTGACCACAGCACAATGAAAATTAGGAGTTGAATTCAGTACATATTCAAAAATATGTTTGTTTCCATCATGATATATTTAGCAAGACATACTGCAGCACCTTTTTAGAAGGTCATGTTTAGTCTGACATCTTTTTAAAAGTAGACATTTTCATGCTTTTTAAAAATATTTCGCTATGCTGAACCAAGTTAGTTATACTTTTATCATTTGTTATAAGAAGCAATATTTTGTAATTTCATACTTAAAAATATTTTTCTCTTTTGGTTTAAAATGGCTTTTGATTAGTCTAAGCAGCCTTCTTTAAAAAAGATCAAAGCACTTAAGCATTCTGATAGTTGAGTTGTGAAAATCATGCTATTCTTGCTGGTTTTCATTATTCCCTTTAGTGGCTGCGAAAATGTTTGTATTTCATACCCAAAAGCCTACTGGCTGAAAGAAATTTCTTTTGATTCTGACTGTTTTATTTTTAAAGGAGAGTTACAACTTCCTCTGCAGTGAATACTTAGGAATAGTCCTAAACCTCATGACTAATGGCTGCAGGCAGCTACTCTTAGGATACCACAGTACCAAGAGGTATGTCATACAGAGATACAAGTAGCCTTGTACCACCTAAAAACCTCATGTGGTATTAAAAATCAGCCCGTTACACTTCTAGGAAAGCTGAATTTCCACTAGCATTTTGTTTTTACTAGTGTAACATACACTGTGTTTGAGAAATACACAGTCCCTGTCCTTTGTGTTGTGTGGTCCATTCACTGTTCCTCTTTTGACAGATAAACTACTTTATGGGGATCTGGGTTCTTTTAAGTGGAGTTACTCATTGCTGCTGTCGTGTAATGGAACACGTACTGTGTTAACATTTTTAACAGGGGATTTCACGTCTTGCCGTTTACTTACAGAGAGAGGAGCAGGAGACCTTACCTTAGCAATAGGCTGTGTAATCTAAAGGAACCTCAGTTCTGGGACCCTTCAGTCTATTGAAGATGTTTTGCTGTGGCTGTCCAAAAATTAAAGCTCTGTCAAACATCTCGAAAGGATTTTCTTAACCATGTTGCCTTACTTATAAAGTTAGTGAACATTGATTTTCAAAGCACCTGTGAGCAGCGTTACTGTAGAATTGTATAGATTTTGCTGTGTTAGTTGCTAGGTCTCTATTTTTCAGCTGTGTGAAACACCTGATACTGGCTTTCCACAGGCCTAAAACTACATGATGCTTTTTTTCTTAAACTTATTCTCCAAATTCTGTGTTACATGGTATGGTTGCAAGCTGTCTGATGCTGTATTCATGCAGCAATAACAGCACTTTAAAGGTTCATAATCATGCGACACTGCCTATACCATCAGCTATTTTGTTCTAATTTGTTTGTATTTTCAGTTACACCACACATTAAATCCAAGGTTATCAAATAACTTTTTGGCTGTAGCACAAAACAGAACTTTTATGTAGAATGATAATACACATTATATATTTCATCTGAAACTTAGTGCTAAATTAAACAAGCAACTTTTATGTTCATTTTTTTCCTATTTTCCAGCCTGCGGTTTCTTTCCTTGGAATATGCATAGAGAACACTAGCAAAATTTCAAGCCGAGGAAAAATAGTGTGATTTTAAAGTATTTGTACAGTGGTTCCCTTGCACAACACGTTTGTCTGCAGTTTACCACTGTCTTGTAATCTAAATAGCTCCATGCTGTACTCTACTACAGTTTTCAGATATGTTTGCCATGTGGTCTGTCATCTTTGCCTTGAAAAATGTGTGCATGATTGATGAAATTACTCTTCTTAATCTGTTTCATATTTAGCTGAAATCTTAGATTTCTGTAGAAGCTTAGTCTCAATAGAAATGGAGTTCTCATATGAGCATGTATTTTATGGGCACACAAAAAGTAGTTGTTATGCTGAGCATAGCAGTATGTATCAGTTCAAAACTGCCATCTGTGTGGAAAATGAATGGGTTTTTCCCTACATCCTGCTCAAAAAAAAAAAACCAAAAAAAACTGATTTAAATCTTCATAAGTCACTAGATGTCACAATTTCACATAATTTTCACTTTGATAAAAAAGTTGTGAATATGTAGTGTACACAGGCTAATTCATAAAAGGTACCATCCTCTGCCATGTGAAATTTTCCAGTGGGATGGCTACTGCAGAAGAAGGGGAAAGTTTAGTGCATTTACAAGAAACTTAGGGAAATTATGACAGTCCTGTGTTGAGGTCAGTTCCTCCACAGCTGAGAAAAGCTGTAATAATTTTGTTGGTCTGCAAGAAGTCTTGGCAAGCATCACTGAGGAAAAACACGTAAACATGCGCAAGGAAAAAGAGCCTCCATAAAAAGACCTGCCTATTGATATTTTTCATTTTATTGTTGTGGCTGCATTGTTCTGTTGCTAGTTATTTATCTTAAGTAGTTTGTCAGCTCTTGGGCTTTTTCTATCTTTAGAAACTTCTTTCTTTTTTCAAATTAGAAGTTTTACTATGGTATTACTGACCCAGTGAAGTAAAGATTTGGGATGCATAATTGTTCATTGTACAAATGCTTATGTAAGGACTGAAAAACCTTTTATGAGTGGGAACAAGAAACTAAATACTCCATTTCTGCTAAAATAACCAAAATGTAAGGTAAACAGCAATAGTCTTGTTCAGAAATTGAATTTGTATCAACAAGGATTTCATGTTCTCATTCATGGAGGTTCCAGATCTTTTACAAATGACCAATAGTCTTACTCACTTTACTGTATTTTCATGTTAGTTATCTGTCTAGGTTAGATGAAGGCTTTTTTTTTTTTATTCTTTGAACATCACTTCTAAGTTTTGCCTGGTTTTGTTTGTTGGGTTTTTTTTTTAATGTGACAGTCTGCATTCTACACCAGACACTTGTAAAATAAATTAGTATGATTATATATTGTGTACTTTTGTGACTGAATTGGGGATAGAACTCAACATACTTCACTACATTATTTGTAAAGAATCATTTTGAGTATAAGCACTATATTCTGTACTGTTTAGTAATAAAGTAATGATAGATGCATTATTGAAGATGCAACTTATTGAGAAGAGGAGGCAGAAACATTATTGTTTTAATGTTACCCTTATTCCGTTTGTTGCACTGAATTTCAGGAGTATAATTTGTAAATCAAGTTTGCTCATGCGTGTAATCAAATTTTATTTTCATTGTAATGCTTATGTGATTAAATTACCTGGATGTATTTCTGGTAATGATTTCATAAGCATGAACAATATGTTGTTGATGTTTCGCATTACAGCATTAATGTTAAGAACAAGCAAAGCTTCTTGCAAAGAAAAGGAGTAACAGAAGCACCTTACTGGGAGAGCATGTTGCATGATTTCAGTCCTCTTGGAGTTGACAGACAGTAGGTCATCCTAAACTTGACTGCAAATTGCTCTTTGGTGTAATAAGCACATCAACATACTGCTATCAATGCTATCAACACAATGGCTGTTTTTAACCTAATAAGTATACTGTAATTTAAGTTTTCCTACAAAGTGAATTTATATTTAATTGCTGCCTAATACATAAATACTTAGAATTTCTAGGAGGGTTAAGGGAGGGTGGTGGGCATGCCAGTATATTTGTGGGAGGGGCTGTTGCATATATGGGTCTTTGTACTTCCCATTCAGTTTGACTGTTAATCCAAAACTCACAGCTCTGGCTTTGGTGAATCTGCAACCTGACATTTATGTATTTTTATTGTGATTCAGGTCTTCTATATTCTGTGGCTCAGAGCTTCAGAATTTGACAGAAAAGGTCATCTTTCCATTCTCAAATGTGAATGCTCTGTACCTCTAACATGGAAAATGACGAAGCAATGAATTTTATTCTCCTGAGTTTTTAATATTAATGTGTAGAGCATTATCTAAAGCTTGTTAACTAGTAGTGTGTCCATTGAAAACAAGCAGAAAGGATGAATACCATTTTGGTGCATATAGTCCATACTCTGCAGAGACTTTATTCCAGAGACTGTCACCTATCCAGGAATTAATTTGCCATAAACTGGCTTGATTTTCAGAGTATAAACATAGTTTTGACTTCTGAATTGGTAAATAGGTGTTGGGCATTGGGGATATTCACTTAACATCTTCCAGCGTGTTGTTGCTGTTGCTGTATGTTTCAAACTTCATTTTTAAGTGTATACAAACACGTCATCATGGAAGAAAATATAAAGAAATACAGATGGCTGCAAGTTGTCTTACATGAATGAAGCCAGTGAAGCTTAATGAAACTAACTTCTTTGTTAAGCTTGTAGAATAAATAAGAAATAATGAAAACAAATTTTCCATTCACTAGCTTTGTGCAATATTATCATTAGACTAAGACACTACTAGCACATTGTGCTTGGCTTTAAGAAAGTTCTTTAATTCCATTATATTCAAAAGGACATATTAAATGCATATTTTATTGTAAACAACTCTGCAAATTTACTATGCCTGAAAATGCTCAAAGTTATTAAGTATTAAGCACAAGTATGTTTAAAAAAAAAAGTTTAATAACTAAACAAAGATTTCTAGCAATACCTAGAAACTAAAAAAAGTTCTAATTGTCTGCTTCTTGGTCTTTTTTCTTTAGTGCAGCTTTTCTGCAGTGCAAGTTTATTGCTGTGTATTTCATAGGGTTTTATTATCATGATTCAGAAATATAAACCTGTACGCAAAGTACTGCATTCACCTTATTGTACATGCGATGTAACATCATACTCACAGTTTTGGTGCTTTAAAATTATTCCTCTTTTCTTTATTAAAGGATATTTATTTGATCACTGTCTTGGTTTTAACTTTATGTACTAGCATTAAAAAAATACTTTTGGTGCAGTTTGGTTCCCACAAAAAGACATTTCAGATCTAATTCATTTCAGCTCCCATTGGAATTCTTACGGCTCCTCAATGGAGTTGTAAGAATAATGAGTTTCCCTGTCATGGTTTAATGGTAAGTGGTTGCATCTAAGCTATGTTGCAGCATGGAATATTGGTATTTAGGTAACATCTTTGTAAATGAAGCCACATTAACAATTAAAGTATTACAGAAGAACTTTGCTTCTAAATGATGCTGGGTAGTTGTGTGTAGCTACAAATCACACCCACTTTCCATCTCTTGATGAAAAGACAGAAACACTCTGTGAAAAAGGGTGAAAGTTTAACTACAGAAATGTTAAGAGCTTAGCACCCTTATTACACCTGCCATGTCCCTAACTGGAATTCCTAGGGTCTGTAAGTTCTTCCTTTTATTGCTCTAGCCATTTTGTGTTATTATTTATGTAGACCAAATCTTGCAAAAGACGTATCTTTATATTGTATCTCTTTTCCCTTTTGTTTCTATATTTTTGGTGTAGTGCAGGTAGGTTCTGTTTCTAGCTGGTTCCTTAACATGAGGAAACAAAAAACCAGTGTGTTTCTGGAACAGGAACTTTTTAGTGCCATCACGAGAAAACAAGAAAACATTTCAAAGGGCAACATGAAACCAACTTTGTATTTGCAGTGCAAATTTGCGCTGCAACATGTCTTGTACAAAATTCAAAGCTGTCTGAATTTGGTTTCCTAGTGGTGTGTTCCATGCCAGGTAATAATGACTCTTAATTTTGGGTTATGGCAGAACATGTTGAACAAGTAGGAAATGTGTTGTGAAAGAATCAGTTCTTTGATTGTTGCTGACTTGAGAGAAGAGAGTTACATTTGTGTCTGAGGTCTGTTCCTAAAGTTCTGGCAGTGTGTGACCTTTATAACTCTCTACAGGATCCATGCAGGTTGGAAGTGTGTATGCAGTTGGAATTTAGTGTATGCATCAGGATTGCATATGAATGATATCTGTAGGCAGACTTAAAAGGCAGTGGTATGCCATGCAACATAAGGCTTCTTGTTTGTACAACATAGAAGATGAAAGAACGGTCTTTTTTTTCCCCCTGGCTTGTTACATGTCAGATGTAAATCAAAGGTACGTTGTAAATAAATACTCAGTGGGCCACAGTGCCTCTGAAATTATACATGGAGGGTCTGTCTCTGTTCCACCTCGTAATGCTCAACAGAGGCAGTAGATACAAGGGAAAGAAGTAAAAATGGAAGGTGTATTTTGCAGATGTTGTTTTCCAAAACCTACATGCGGTTCCTTTTCTCGGTAGTTCTTAGTGCTGCTTCCCATCATAGGGAGAAGCCCATTTTATAGGCTTCATTCTTCCTGCAATTCGAGGGAGCTTAGAGGAATCCTGGACTGCCACAGTATGTGAATCTTGGGATCAGCAAGCCATCAGCATGTCACTGCCACCACTGCAGCTGGAGCTTTATGCTCAAGTCACAGATCACCGTCTAAATCCATCATTACAGAGTTGTGCCATTGTGTTTTTACCACTTGTAAAGGAATGTTTTAATGTCCGTAAAAATGGATAAAATGGTGTCTTAAACCTTAGATGTACCATGTCAGCCATTTAACTGTACAGGCATCACTTTGCTTACACAAACTGCCCTTCAGCAGAAAACCATCCCAGAGGTGTTCACAAGAAGCTACAGCATCATCACTGTGTAACCTACCTTGCTCACAGAAGTGCTGCAAGTCTCTGTCCAAATCTCCATCCTGCAGAACTGATCCCACAGAGTAGCGTTTCTGCCCTTTCCCCCTTTGCAGTAAGATTCTCAGTCTCTTATTACTTTCTCTAAACTTTATGCAAATCTTCACCACAGTCATGCTCACTGTCAGATTTTCATCAGCTTAAAAACAGCACATCTCCCTTGAACTGTTGCCTCCACAGGAAGGGCTGGTGGATAAAAACAGTCACAGATATTCTGTGCTGTTAAAGCTGCTGCCTGTGTTCTTGCTGGGGTTCGCTCATCATTAATCCACCCAAACTTTGGGAAAAAAAGAACCTAAACCAAAAGAGAAGTTATATTCACATTTACACTGTATCTGCTGTCTTACCCCTTTATTCCTATTGTAGTTTTGTGCTGGTTGTGGGATGTTTGTTGGAGATACTTGTGCCACAGGCAAATCAACTGTATTGCTTTCTTGTCACTCTTTCCTCACCATGGAATGCAGCAGCCTTCTTGACTTCTCTGAGACATCTCACTATACCCCACATGGCTTACATAAAACTAAGCACATTCAGAGTCTTTCAAACATAAGTCACTGTTTACTTCATTCTTTCATCTTAACAACTTTTCTAATTGGCATCATATTCCCTCTGTACATTACTGTTTAAAAGTCAGGAATAAGGAGGATTGAAGAATCATGCAATACATACAAAGCACTTATATTAACTATACTTTTTCTTCCTCAGTACTTTATTTTAATCCCATTCAATTTCAATAAGAGTGTAACTGAGTTCTTAGCATACAAAATCATCAGTGCAAGCTCAAACTGCCATGCATGTTAAAAGCACAATTTAAACACCAGTAACAGACATTTATGAATCAACTTCTTTCGAAGCAACATAAAAGGGTGGCCATTTCCCCCCCACCATGCACTTGGCTGTGAGTAAAATGACTTTTGGAGTGGATAAAGTCCTGTGAAAACAATTAAACAATTTGACAGAGAAACCACTGCACACTGCTCTTGGTTACTAATGACATGTTGAAAAAAAAAAAAAAGGCATCTTAAATTTGCATTATGAAATAGTATTTATAGTATCAAAAAAGAAGAAAAAAAGCACACATCCTGTACTTCTGTTGATGGCATACATATATTTTTGTCATGGTTTCCTAAAGATTTATGCTGCTGAAAAGCCTTCTCTTAATAGAAAAGTAAGTTGAAACATAAGGTTCATTCTTCTCCTGCCCAGCACCACTGTAGGAGGAAATTTATTTCCACCACTTTACAAACAGTGTTTTATGTGTCCCCTGATACACCCATATCTTGCTCTGTCACTCAGCTCTAAGTCAAACTGTGCTCAGTGAGTCAGGCTGTTGGCTTTTGTGAGGTCTGACCATTCATGGGCCATTCCATGGACCAGCAGATGGTCAAAACCCAATGACACTTGGAGGGTGCCTACTATCATTCAGCCATTCTGGGAAAAGATCAGAGGAGTGCAGAAATTGTCCCCAGTCAAAGGTTCTATTAGTTAAAGCAAATCTGTTTAGGAGATCAGGTTTGTCACTCTTTTTAAAAACTTAAAAAAAGAAAAAAAAGAAAAATGTCTACTTGGGCTATGTATTCAGGGAAAACATGAGCCACATAGTGCCTACCAGGGCATGCTTTGCTTAATTGGTGTACAAAATAACATGCATTATATTTAAATACTCAAAAGCAGTTACATTTCCAAGTTAGTGCTATGTCCCATTTTGCAGAAAACCCCAACCCTTCAAGTATTCAGCTTTTAATCTCTGTTTGCAGTAAGAAACTTTGAACAGAAACTTTGTGTCCCAGATAGCATTTGTTGAGACTGCGCTGTCAGCCATCTGGGATAAACCTGGGTTCTGCTCGCAGCCATTAGCTGCCTGAGATAACTACAGAATCCCTGCCTTTTGAGGCCCAGATGAATGCTGCAGTCCTTGGTGGATGCTCAAGGTTGCAGGGATGCTTCTGGATAAGAAAGTGCTTGGTACTGTCAGTAGTACCAGCTTGGCTAAGTGATTGAATGCAAACTTTAGCTTCTGCTCCCCAGTGGAAGGAGCCTAGCTGTTCCCCAAGAGGACACTACTTCTGTTAACCCATCAATGTATCATTGCAATAGCAAGCTGTGAAGTTTCAGTTAAAAAACTTACCCTGAAATACTGTATTTCTTCACTTAAATCTGTCAAGACCTTCCAGCTGATGAAGCCCTGATCCATTGACGTGCCACTGTCACCAGCTAACTATTTTCCAAGTAGCTGCATGCCAGCATTTATGCCATATAAGACCCAGCACTGTGCTTGTGGGAGCTGTGGAGGTCACTTTACAACTACGTCTTGTAATGGTCCCCTCTTCTGGTCCAGCCCCTCTAAAGAGAGACTTGAAACATTATGGCAAATTCCACAGCCACCTAGCAGCTCTTGCTAAAAAACTGGCCTCAAGGCTGGTGAACCTATTTGTTCTTATCCCGTGAGTGAACCATCCTCATTGCCAGGTTCAGAGAGCCGATTCAATGTTTGGGTACATCAGCAGTTCCAGTGCAGTTGCTTGCTCAGTCACAGAGCTGACCAGTGCTGTGCTCTGTGAGGCCTTATTCCCTTCTGGATTTTAGATACCTATATCCATGTCACAGCTTCAACACTGCAGTTTGGCCCAAGTGTCAAAATTCCTTTAACCCCTCTGAAACAACATCGCTGTTTGCGACCTGCCCAACCTGTTAGTCAGGACTAAGTCCCGTAGCTGGATTTCCCAGCCTGACTCAGCTACAGAGACCTGCTCTTGTCTTTGTACTTGTTCTCTTATGGAGATTTCCAATGTTGCTATAATTCATTTGCAAAAGACCTGTCACTTATACTAGCTGATGACAGAAATCCTCTAGCTTGATGGGAACTTTTGCTGCCAATCCTAACACATTTTTGCATTTTGACTTGAGGAGTTACGTGTGCCTTATAGGTATTTTCTATTTGTGCAATACAGTTATCATCATTGGTGGAGAGCATGAAAACTCATGTCTTCTGAAAATACACTGCTGTCTTTTAGACAGCTCTGATTCAAGGTACTTTCTAGTAGCATGCCTCAGTAATGCTTGTTTAGAAGATCCCCAATGCTTCCTCACTGAGGCTGAGATGTTCATGCACAACAGTCAGCACCTCATTCCCACAGGTATCTCTTGTGTGAGTGGGTTTTGGGTTTTTTTTGGGTTACTGATGTCCCTGCTGGGTGAGCTTGACACTGAATATTTATGTTTCTCATTTCATAAGCAGTTTAGGACTTACATTGACTATGTTTGGTTGTTCCATGTTATGCAAGAGAAAAGAACACAGACAGAACAAAAGGAAAAATGCAAGAAATAGAGGATAATGAAAGTTTTGACTGGTAGGTTCAAATGGTAACAATAACCACCTCAAATAAAGCTTTCATAATTTCTTTTCAAAGAGGTGGGGAAAAGCAGCTTATATCAAATCTACATATTACTCTGCTTCTTTAAGATATACAGAATGAAATTTCCCCTTTTCTCCCCCTGCAAGCAAAACTCCGAAAGTGCAAAATGCTCTGGAGCAAAAGGGCTCCAGTCTGGTAATGACAGAGCTACAATTTTGAAGCAGCAGCTTCTGAACTAAGGACAGCACGCACTCCTGGGTTGCTTCTGGGACAGACAGCAAGTGCAGCTGGCAGGGCGTAGCAGTGAGGCCATGCAGCAGGGACTAGATGCAAGATGCTCGCACGAAATACTACTTGAGGCACTCAGCTACATACTTCTACACTGGCTCCTCTCACTAAGTGAAAGTCGAAGAGAGCTGTACCTTACACTGATAGATTTCTGGTTCTCATTGCTGCAGATTCCTGAGAAACACAACTGCTGGAATTATAAAAATAACCATATATATTCAGAGGTGAAGAAAGAATTAGATTTAATGTTAAAATTTCCATCCAGAGGTAAGGGCTACGATCTTTCTCCTGTAGGCAAGTACAAGGTCATTTTGCTTCAAATTTCTTTTGTTTAGAGACAATTCCACCGAACATTTAACAAAATACAAGCCAGACTCAGAGAATTTCAAAGGCCTTGTTCTCTCTCTGCAAGTATCTGCATGACCATATTTAATTCAACAGGAGGAAATCCATACACACAGATTATATTTACACATACCTTGTCAAGTGTAGCTCTTCCTCTCCCCTTAGCACTTGGATGCATGGTATTGTTTGTGAAGGTCCTTAGTTCTGCCCTCCTTCTTGATCTAGTGGGAAAACATCCTTCTTCTTCAAGAATTACCACAGTCACAGAAATGCAAATTCTTTTCCAAGAAAATGTCTATGTTGCTATTCTCAATCTAATGGAAGCAAAAGCACCTGACACACTGCTGGATCCATGCAGTGAGATGAGGCTTGGATGAGAGCAGATGAGAATTCCCAGAGCAGGGAACAAGGTTGGAAACTACTTCCAAGTTAAAAGAAAGAAAAAACACCAAATTCGGCTCAGAATTCCATTACACAATCATCATAGGAACTGATGGCATCAGAAAACAGGGAGCACTGATGGCTAAAACTGGTGTCAAACCTCTAGAGTCATGAAGGTAAAAGACAGAAAGGACATGGGGTTTGCAGACTGTCAGGACTTCAGCTGTGTTCATGAAACACACCCCCAGTGCTGACCTTGGGAAGTCTCTAGCAATCAAGAGTGGGCAAGCCTGGTGTGCTCAATGTCAGCGTGATGTGAGCACATAAGGAACATGAGATCCTTTCAGGTGGTTTGTCATTCCCTATGCAAATCATTCTCACCTATTTTACAGCTACACAAGGGTTCCACACTAGGGAATCTTTTTGAAATTGTGTTTCCCTCACCCACCCCGAATTTACAACACCTTTGATAGTTACTGTCCTTCCAATTTTTTGAAGTATTTTTCAAAATCCTTTCCTTTATCTGAAAATACTCAGGATTGCCAGATATATCATTGCATCTGATCTCTGCTTATGCAAGACCCAGCAATAAGGGGGAAAGTAGGTATACTGTGTTTCTTTGGTCCTATTATGAGCTGCCAGCAGTGCAGAAGCAGAACTGGCCACTACAGGTCCCTGAGAGGTTGTGGCAGGCAAGCTATGAGACCCCTTATGGTGTGAAAACCCACTTATGTCTATAGTATCTAGAGGTATTGTAACATTAGACTCACACCTGCTTCCTGGCTAGGCATGGCCAGAAGAGTGGACATGAGCTGAATTGACTCTGGGATCTAACACAAAACTCCGCTCATTGTTCCAAAACGTTTAACAAAACAGGGAAAATTCATCCATCTTGTCTGAAGTAAGTGGAGTGAAACGAGGAACTAAGGCTGCTAAGCAAAACCATAGATTTCAAATAATGTGTGTTATTCCATGATATGGTCTCTGCTTAGCACTGTTCAGAGGTAGTGCACAAATGCAGCATTACTAAGAAAATGTAAACAAGACAGTTTGAACATTGCTTAGCAGAGTCAGGTCCATTTTCTGAAAAAGAAACCCCAGTGTATAGGTGCCACTTAACTGGCGTGTTCAGTTACTGAGGCTGAACTACGCACACTGGGATGGAGTTTCTTGATGGTATTTTTTTAATTGTCTTCTGACATCCAGATCTAATCTCTAATTAGATCTATCTTTGGCCTTAAGGTTTTTGCAACTAACCAAGTGCTTTTACTGATATCTGCAGCTCTGCAGAGAATTAAGGTCTGCAACAGTTTTCCATTCCTCTCTCCATGCAGTATTTCTGAAAAATGGCTTTGATTTTGACTTTTGAATGCAGTGTTCACAGAATGCTGTTCAGCAGCCACTTCAGTACAGAATATATAAGATGATAGAATGAAATGAGGTTTAGCTTCTTACTGAAGGCAAACCTGAAGTTAATCCCCAACTGGTAGAAAAATGAGCAGAAATCAGAAACGTTTCACAACTGAGAACTGAAATGACATATCCCAAAACATTAATCTTTAATTGACGCATTGTTAATTCTAGGGTTTTCTTTAAAGGAATTCTCTTAGGAATGCCACCGATAGCGTTAAATGATACTTATTTGTGTAACAACTGGTTTAGCCCTTTATTTATTTATTTATTTATTCATATTTTACCTGAAAATGTATTTTCTTAGAGACATTATAACTGCATTTCTGCATTATCAGTTCATTTTGTTCTCCTCTTTCCTGGATGTATTGGCCAGGAAAAGGAACTTCCAGTCATCTATAATGGACAGTTTAATTCACATTTTTTACTTTGTCCACATAAAAAAATGCAATTTCTGGATCATTGAGGCATATGGATTATGAACAATACACTCCAAAATCTAGCTATCCAGACGGGGATATACTTACAAAAATTTTTTATGTCAAAGTCAGGATTTCACAACATAACACACTAATGCAAAATCCAGTAGCACCTGAAAGATTAAGGTAGCTGCTGCTATCACTTGCACATACTTGAAAAAGATTTAAGGAAAAAAAAAAAAAAAGAGTCATACATTCTCCAGAGAATAGCAAGTGTATTTAAAAATAAAAAACTGTGGGTTCAATTTTTTTTTTTTTTTTTTTTTTTTTTTTTCTATTTCTGTATTTCTGTGAGGCTTATGGTAATTCTTTTGTTGGCTTTTTTTTTTTCCCCAAGACTGTAGTTGCCATGTAAATTTATACATAAAGTAACTGCTCTCCTCTCCAGTGCAAGTTCATGGTCATGTTTTCAGGCTATAGTACTGAACACCGTTTTCTTGTATACATATTCCCATCGTTTCATTAAAGATAGATACAATGTACAGTACTTGTCTCTGGGACAGTAATGTTTCAAATGGCAAAACCTTCACCTTAAAACATAAGTGAAGAGGCTACAGTAGGTATAGCCACCTAAGTATGAACTTTAGATCACAATTTCTAAACACTTGCCTACTGTACATAAGCATTAAAAATAGTCTTAGACATAGGATTTTATTTATATGTGCACGTATGTCCACCTCATCCCATATTTATGTTTGGCAACTATTTGGGAATTCAAAGGTGCAGCCCTCAGTAATTGTATTATTTAAAAAAAAAGAAATGAAGCTTATCTACTCTATGAGAAAAAGAAATTCTCAAATATCAATTTCCAATTTTAAATTTAATTTCAATAGGAAAATATTAAAAATGTGCACATCTAAATTTTTCCATGTTCTGTATATACATATGTGTGTGTACGTATACATAGAAATGCTCATGTACCACACATATTCACAAAATTTAAGTGGAAATATTTCTGTCCACTATTTTCCCCACACATATGACATCATATCTTTAAAAATGTCAATAATAATATCATTAAAAATAATATTACATTTATTCCATCATTATGTTTTTTTATTCTTTCTTCATCCTTATTATGTCCACTGAGCATTAACAGGCCAAATTCTCCTTACACTTCCACGGATGTTATGCCAACGGAATGTTGCTGACATCACATCAAGGACACATCTGGTTTACAGCAGCACAAGTGACAGGAGAATCAGGCCCAAATATCCCCAGGAAAATTAAAAACTGGCTGTATCTGCTCATATGGACCTGATGAAGATATACACACTACTGTCTAAAATCCCCTGAATGATTAACATGTAGCTCACCACAAAGTTTTCAACCAGTAGCACAATGAAACAAGCTCCCCCCACCCCTTTAATAAATGTGAGAAAATACCCTAAAAAATATGGAGAAAGCGTAAACATTGTGTATATTACATACCATATAATACAAGACAGTTTTAGCATTTAACCTAAGCCACTTCCCTGACTAGTCAGGGGAGACCTGATAAATCACCAGTTAATGGAAAAGAAAAAGGTATCCTAGAAATAAAGCATGTCTTTCCAATATAAATGACAACCTGCGTGTATTATATGGTACATACACACAGTACATACATGAAAACAAACTTATCTTTTCTAACTTTGAATATCAGTCTCTAAGTGAAGAAAACCGTGTTCTACAAATTGAATAAGCAGCTAGATTTCATGTTTAACATTCAAATTAATTTGGGGAGCAAACAAAGGTTCGTGCATCTTTCAACTCTGAGGTCTGACATTCATTCATACATTTTAAAAAAGCCCTCTTCTGCATTACAAGCAATTTATGGCAAGAATGCACTGTGATGCAAGACACATGACAATTGCCTTACCTTTCAAAGAGTAGGGGTTTTTAAATAAATCTATTCTATAAAGAAATATGTTTGCCAAAAGTCTGTTAAAATTACATCAAAACAACTTTAAAACCTGCTCACTGAGGATAATTAGATTCAATGTCCTGTTTTTAAATATTTAGTTAACAGTTCAGAATATTGCCTGGTGTAGTTTGGATAAAGATGTGATATGAAGACCCATAAAAGAGTAAACATGTCTTCAGTTCAATTTGCTATGACAACAAAACTTAAAGAAGAAACTTCTAGCCTTTTTGGCTAGACAGGCTCAGTGTATGAGCAATCCCTTGCGGTACCTCTGTGCTCCTAATGAGTCTGTAACAGAACAGTGCTCCCCATAAGCCATTATTCACAGAATCTCTGTTTCATGTCACATTCTGAAAAAGTCTCTTGCAGAACAGATTAACAGCAAATTGAACACTCAATATAAGTATCAAGGCCAGAAAACAAAAACCTGGCCATTCCTTGTTATGTGTGCAGGTCAAATTTAAAATGTTAAGTTTACATTTAAAATTCTCAGGGGATTTGGGCTTTTTATTTTTCCTGCGGGACTCACCTTCTATCACTGGTTGGCTCAAAATTTATTTTAGTGGAAGATACTATCTCACTGTAATTACATGGAATTCATACGAAAAACTAAACCTTACATTGGACAATATTGTAGAACACCAAAGTAAGCTCCATAAAGAAATACGGTATCTTCCAGTATATATGTATAGCTATAAAAAAAACAAAAAAAGCCAACCAGCCAACTAACCCCAAAAAAACAAAAAGGAAGAAGTTTATACAAGCAATTATAGTAAATTTGTTTCAATTAAAGATGCAACTCTCTCTCATTCCTGGCAAGAATAAATTTGTTCCGGCACTGCTTCTCCACAGTGCAACATATCCTGAGAAATTATTAAGAACAAAATACAGGGCTGTCATCACTAAGTTCTTGCACAAAACACAGCATTTAAATATTTTAAATAAAACAGCCAATATTTTAAATAAAACAGACAGATACCTATATTGTATCTGTCACAAAATGGGGTGTGTCCTGGGACACTGCTAATTCTTCCATCACTGATAATTAAAAAAGGATTGCATTCAATTATTGTTAATATTTTTCAAGTTATCTGTAGCCAATAATGTAAAAGGAGGTAATTTGTAATTCAAGTTTTTTGTTAGTTATTTTTTTCTTAAACTAGCTACAAGCTAAGTTCTAAATTTTACACTGAATTACAAGTCAAATTTAAAACAATCCCCCTCAGAGGAGCATTTTCTAATTTTGTGCAACTTTGATGCAGAGCCCAACACAGTCCTATGAAGAGAGACAGTGCATCTTTAAGCTGATTGGCACTGAAATCCCATTTTCTTTAACTGCACTCTATTAGCTTGGCCAAGTTATCTCGTAATTCTGTTAGTTCAAATATTTTTCCATCAAGAATTTCTAAAAGTGTCTTCAAGTTATTGCGAAAAGCTTCTTGCTCATTCTGACTTTTCTCCAGACGTTGCTCTAGATCAGACAGCTGTCCTTCCAGGTCTTTGTTTCGAATTTCTACTTCCTTCAGAGAAAATACACAACATGTTAATGTGTTGTCTGCAAACAGAAAGCCGTCTAACGTCCTCTTGGTACTCATGTGCTATTTGTGTCAAGTGCTTTTTAAAATGACTTGTAACCCTTTACAGTTTTCAGTAAGTCAAACCAGAACCTGAATTGTTACTACAATTGCATATGTATTGCTACTTCCTCCATTTTTTCCATAATTATCTGAAGGACTGAACTTTTGGAGAGGAACAAACTTTAGTCAGTGAACAACTGATACACTTATTCAGGTGTGTTATCACTTCTATCATTTAGAAATTTACTGCCTAACGAAAACACCTTCTCAGAGTTCACTTACATTCAAGTATGCCCTGATTTAGACTACATGATTTGCTCAAGGACACGGTTCTCCATCAAAAGTTCTCATGCAAAAACCCATCCAGAACACTGCTTTAGAGACAGAGGAGCACCACCTTATTCCCATCCCATATACAGGATTAAGACAGGAACATAACCGGGCCCAAGTGGATGTCAAGGTGACTGTAACAGAAGTAAACCAGGAGGTGCAAGCTGTACATGGTGCCTCGCTGCACAGCACCCGCCTGTGGAGCAGGGACAGTGGCAGAGCCACCACTGCTGCACGGACGTGCCGCTCCCACGCAGCGGGGGCAAGATGAACAGCGGCGTGTCGGACACAGCCCAGGGGGTGGGACCCTGGGCAAGATCAGTTCACTCACCAGGAGAAGCCCTTGGCATCTGCCCTGGGACTCCTCGCAGCTCCAGCTTGCGCCTGATGGGCGACAGTGCCCACAGACAGTGCAAGACAGGTGCCCTCTCTTCAATCAAATCACAGGTGATTCAATCACCTGGGTCTGGAATAGCATATTGTTCTTTGTTCCATTCATTGCACACCTAATAAATTAATGCTAAGGTTTGTAATTTCAGTTACAAAAATAATTTTCAAAGGCAGCACAGAGACATTGTGTTTAGTACACTATACACCCTGTACAGCCATCTCTGGAAAAGTGCATAATTAATTCATATTATGTATGGTAACATGTTTTTCAACACTTCCTCCCTTTACAGTGGTTTTGTGTCACAAAGCTTTAACAGACCTGCTCTGAGATTTTACTACAACTAGTTTTACAAATAGGAAGGGAGATCTGGCAGCAGTCAATGATCGCAGCATGAACAACTCCTCTTTCACCCCTCCAACTCTCTCACTGGTTTTGGTGTGATTCTTCTGTCTCCCTCAAGGCTAAGAAATATGTTCATGTTTATACTGGAGATATCTCAGCTAACCACTTGACCTATACAGAGAATATATTGGGTCATTCAACAGGTATGTAATGGCAGCCCTGTGTCAAAGCCTGAGAAAGGTATCCACTTGTGAGGGGTCTGATGACAGCATCGATTGGCTGCTGCATCCCTGGCCGCAGGATGGATGGGGTGACATGGCCAGTGCTCAGTTTCAGCTCCCAGCCTCTGCAGCAGTGCAGAGTTCTGGGTCCCCCACCAGCGCTGCAGGACATTCACTGCCTCATAGCTGTGGCTGCTTGTGGAGCCAAGGGTTACCTCCCAGCTAAACTGAAGGCCTTCCTCACTTCTTGTCTGCAAATGAGCAAGTAAAAAACTATGGAGTTTTCAGCACCAGTCTTGAACAGCCAGCACACCTGAGAGCAGGAATTATCCACTACTGCCAGGGTCAAGAGAAGAATTAATTTGTTTAGCACTGAATAATTTAGTTGCCAAAGTGCCAAAATAAGCTAACTGGATAGCACACTTGTAGAAATTATACAAATAAAATGCATATATGCTTATATAGTGAATAACTACCTCACTGCTGCTACAAATGAAGACAACTGGTTATAACCAGTCATACCTTGTAAAGGATCTTCTTCATTGAGTGTACTCCTGCCTTCCAAGCCAAACACTTACAGGTACTACCTGGTGTAGTGATTGCACAGGTTCAAGATCCTCTGAGGGCCAAGGGATTACAGTATAGGACATAAAAGTGAAATCCAAAGTCCTCTCAGCTTTGCCAGAGTGACACAGTCCTTTCTTTAGCTCACAGAAAACTGATTGCTGTTTTTCAGTACTTGCCCACCCTGTCATTGCTTCTCTCCTAGTCACCAAATGTGTGTGCTCTAGGAAGTTTTCTTGCCACTGCTCTTACCTCAGAGATAATTAATTCCTGCAAGCAAGGAAGCCATTGGTGAAATAGACCACTTTGGGACAAATCTATGGAAAGTTATATGGCTTCACATTGTGATATCAGGGCTTGACTAGAGAATTCTGTTGGCCTGTATCTAGCACTGAAGAACACCTTTCAGGCCCTCCTCACACATTTTTAATGAAATATGTCAGAAGATGCTGCTTTTAATTTCTGGAAAATGCTACTTCTTAAATTTACATTTGACCCTTATGCATATTTACCCTAAATTAGCATTAATGAATTCTGCAATGCTATTGCATTGTAAGTTCATGTCCAGCTCATGTGCTGTTTCCTGTTTCAAATCAGTCAACCTCAAAACTTGCTTCTTGATTGGAAGAGGTGGATTACATGTAATGTAATCTACTTCCCTAACTGTGCCATTTCCCTTTACTGGCAGCTGACCTCATCCAACAATAAACTGACTCTTCGGTACATTCAGGCCCTTTTCAGAAGGTATTTTGCATTGTTGATTTTTTACTTTTGGTTTTTTTAAGCTCTTCTTTCATCAGATGTAATAATTTCTCATATTGTTTTCTCTTACAGAAAAAATAAATTATTACTAGTTATGTTTGTTGTTTGCACTGTAACAATCTTTTGCAGAATTCAGTGCAAGGATTGGAATAAAATATTCAAACCACACACAACAGCTATATTTAGAAATCAGCCATATTAATAAAGATATTCTGACCTACTGTGAGAGTCACACTGATCATGACTCACTGATATGACTTCTCTACATTACTAATGGAATTAGGACCCTGATACTTAAACTTCATGACAACATATTGTTCTTCACTAGAGTTTTCCAATGGTTGATATGTAAACAACTCCTGATACACATGTGTCATAAATGCACTACACCTTGAAATACTTATTTCTTTGTATAGCATTTTTCATAGAGGATTTTTACCAAAATATTTTAAAGTTACATAATCCACCTGCAAAGCACAAGAGGGAAAAATAAACGACAAGAACAAAGAGTGAGAGAAACAGATACAAACCCTGGAGATAATCACTCTGAAAATAAATGATGAGTCAGGTAAGTGAACATATATGAGACAGTGTGAAGCTACAGCATACGATGTGACAGATGTAGGGTGAAGTGCATCAGAGAACACCAGTATAACCAAAGCAGGACAATTACAGCAAAGTACAGACTCAAGATGTTTTTCCTGGGCAGGATCAGGGCAGTAAATAATTTTAAGCTTAATAAAGGTACATTTAAACTCAGATCCTAAGTGATCCTTTAAATTTAATTGAATAAAACCATATAGACCCATTTCAGAAACAGATCACTTACAATGTGACACATGGACATATATACAAAATATATCCATATGGTAATTAAACAATCACAGAATCATGAAATGGATGAGATTAGAAGGGCCCTTAAGGGGTCCTTAAGGGCTTCAACCCTTTGTCATGGGCTGGAACCCTCTCCTCTAGGTAAGGTTGCTCAAAGCACCATCCAGCCTAGCCTTGGACATTTCCAGAGGTGGGGCATCCATAACTTTTTTGGGTAACATGAAGCAGTGCCCCACCACCGTCACCATGTAGCATTTCATCCTAGTATCCAATCTGAACCTACATTCTTTCAGTTTGAAAGAACTACTCCTTGTCCTATCACTGCAGTTCCTGATGAAGAGTCCCTCCCTGGCTCCTCTGTAGGCCACTTTCAGATACTGTAAGGTTGCTATGAGGTCTCCATGCAACCTTCTCTTCTCCAGGCAGAATAGAGTTTTTCTTAGCCTCTCTTCATAGTGAAGGTGCTGCAGTCCTCTTATCAGCTTCATGGCCTCCTCTGTCCTTCCTGTGCTGGGCCCCAGAGCTGCTGCAGCCCTGCAGGTGGGCTCTCAGCAGAGCAGAGGGGCAGAATCCCCTCCCTGGCCCTGCTGCCCACACTGCTCTGGATGCAGCCCAGGACACATGTGGCTCTCTGGGTTGGGAGCACACACTGCTGGTTAGTGTTGAATTTTTCATCTACCATCACCCCCAAGTCCTTCTCTGCAGGGCTGCCCTCAATCACTTATACATAAATATACCAAAATGGAACCACTGACTTTATAAGGTAAAATTTTAATAAAAATAATCCATTTTCTAATCTTTCATTTCTTAGTAGTCTCATCATTCTGCTTGCTAAGGATAATTCTGGCTCACTGCTACTTTTCATATGATCATACAATGAAATTACTGCATTTGCTATTGCTGGAACAATTTCCAACTCTCATTACAATGTCTCTTTTTAGTCTCTCACTTAAATGCCTTTTCAGATGAAAACTTGTATATTTAGCCTAAAGCCAGTAACAATTTTTGGAACAGGCAAGATCAGGTGTACTGAAAACACTCTTTAAACACTGTTCAAAGTAATAACATACTTTGTACAAACAAGTTGACGTAAGAAGGGGGAAAATGAATAAACTCATTTTGATCTTTAGTGTCTTATTCTGTAGGTTAAAATTTGATTCATAGAGGTTCCAATTCATGTCACACATTTCAAAGAATACCTGCCTAATGATTTTTAAGCTATGGCTGTGATCTGATGGGGCTTGCTTTCAGCATGCTAAGCCACAGAACCAAGAGAATCCCCTTTCAGCTCTTTAGGGTTGGAGCTATTTAATCCCTGAGTTTCCAGTACTTTCAAAACTCTGAAGGCTGAACCCAGAATGTAATCCACACAAGTTTTTGGTCATTCCAGAGGCAGGTGTGACAAGGAACGTGGCTATGTGCTGGCTGGTCAGTGCAGCGACAGACAGGAAAGAGCTCAGATGGAGCATGGGAGGATATAATGAGAGAACATAATTCCAGCAGCCTCAGGTATCTGGCATTACACACAGTAAGAAACAACTTCTAAAAAACCAATAAAAGCACAATGTTTCTAAATAATTCCAAGAAAATGTAGAAAGTGTGGTTTTAAAGCCTGTACTACACAAGAGCACTTTAACCCTTGCTTTCTCAGGGCATGTTTAAAAGCTGAACACAAACTCATCCCAGGTTGATGATCCACTGTTACAGCGTGCTTTTATAGGGAGGCACCCAGAGAGACGGAGGCAATCCACCGACAGATCATTTCAGTGGCATGCAGAAACTATGGGAATCCACTGCTGTGAAAATGAGACCAGGACTGTCCATGCATCAGGGAAGGATGTTTGCTAACCTGAGAGTACTCTGTAGACTCATAAAAGCAACGTGGATGTGTTTCCTCAGATAAAAATAGTTAATTAGAGCAGGTAGAAATTTTGATACAAATTCCTAAGGGTCATCCCAACCCAGCACTTTCAGGGCAGTCTAACTTACATATTCATCTGGCACATGCAGTGAATATAGCACAAGTTGCACATGCAAACTGCTCACTTGCTGATCATTTTTCCTTTTTCTCTAAATTAAGATGATGCACTACAGCTCACCTGTAACTTCTGGGTCAGAGAATCCCTCTGTGCCTGGAGCTCTCTGGCATTTTCAATTTCTTGTTTCAATCCTTCTATTTCCTAAGGGAGAAGAAACAGCCTTGCTAGCAGTGTGTTACCTGGCTTGGCCTTGGTGCTGGTAATCTGGCTCCTGCTTCTTCTTCTGAGAAAGTCATCACAACAATACCAGCATTGGCAATTGGCTACTGCCCATCAGAGAACATGAAGTGTAAGCCCTGCTCCCAATACTTCTGAATCACAGTCCCAAAACAGCAACTCCATTGTGAATGAACAACAGACATAAGCATTTCCTTTTGTAAAAGTTCAAGTTTTCTTTCCCCTCGAAGAGACATGAAATAATTTTTGCCCAAAAAATTAAGAAAACAAATTTAAAAATTAATTAATTATTTTTTAAAATGTAATTAAACCCCAAATTTATACTTCAAATTCTCTTAGAATCTACTCTTCTCCATTTTTTTAAGAAAAAAAAATCAAATTTTCAAATGTAAACTGCCTGTTATTTCACCAGCAGTGGGGCTGAACATCAAAAACTGCCTGTTTTGATTGACTTCTGTAAAAAGAGAATTTAAAAGAAATGGCATATTTAATTTAGCAATTAGAAAATAATGAGGTATAAAATAAGAAATATAGATGAAATAATGAACAGAAGAGAAAACTGTTCTTAGCTCACTTCCAGAGAAAAGAATAGAAACAGTGAACAAAACTAAAAGGTATCAAACTTAAAACTATTAAGTACTCTTGTCCAGATGGGCATATTCACCTCCCAGACCTCCTTTTGGCAAGATTGCTTTGCAGCCAACAACTCAGCATAATTCAAAGGCAAATGGGCAACAAAACAGGAAACAGTACCAAGCTGACCCTAATCTATTTAAGTAGGAGGGAGTTTGGAAAAGGTTTCATTCCATTTTGCATCCTCCTTGGAAATACCTCACAGCACTGAGGGAAGGCTTGGCAAGACACAGTGCCCCTCCAAGCACACACGCCAGTGCCCACGGTCTCTTACATGTGTCAAATAATTCTTTCTGTGCAGCTGCTTCCATCTCCTTTTTCCATCCATATAAAAGGGTGATTCTTGATCCTTCTGTGGCACAGATATGATTTCTTCTAGGACATATGCCAATGCAGGTGTTACTCCAATTCCTTTTGTTTACTTTCTGCTGGTCCATGCCAAGGCACACGGCACAGTAAATACCAAGTTTCAGGCTGGGGTTTTGGCATGTGTTTAAGGAAATTGATCTTATGGACCCTAAAGGTCAGCTCTATTAACAGAGCCTGGGTGGACAAAGGCATTGATCTATCACTTGTTTAAAACCCTGTTCTCCAGAAACACAGAAAGCATGCCTACAACAGCTTCCTTTCTCAGGTATTCTGGACTGCATCAGTATGATGATTGCCCTGTGGAAACCACTTATGACTTACTTTTGCAAACAGCAGTGTTTGGTAAAAGCAAACAGGAAAACATGATACTTTTTTTTTCTGCTATCCAGATACCCAAGTCTGTATTGGGCTGATGTAATTATATAAATTAAAAATACTAACAATTTCAAAGAAGTGGAAAAAGAATTTACTTTGTAACACTTATACTAAATAATTCAGTATCTGGCAGCCATCACAAGCATAATATTGAACGGTTTTAGAAATGATGTAATAGAAAAGCTAAAAATAAATGTTAGCCAATACCTCTTCTTTTTTCTTCAGTGTAGACTCTAATTCCTGTATTGTCTGGTTTAATTCTGTTTTATGAGTGTGGACTGCATTGGCTTGACTGCTCACACACTCCAGCTCAGTCACCTGTTGAAATAAGTAGAAGAAACACATACAGAATTAATTGCAATATATTCAAGGTACTATTACTTCTTTGCATCAATAGCTCCCTTTGAAATACACCCTAACTTCTGGATGACTTCTGTTGATTAAAATGGTGAAGGTGCTCTTACAAAGTTAGCACAATAATCCATTATATATTGTTATGTAAGTCGTTGTTTTGAATTCCTGGAAGCAAAAAAAATATTCATTTGTTATAGGCTGAAAAGAGCACTAATTAAAACTTATACGAATTATTGAAAGTTTTACGAAAGTTCTGAATTACCATTTCAAACACAGTAATGCCTTGATGACTAAACACAGATCTGTCTAACTAACCTCTCCATCTGACACTTCTTAATGTTCTACCACCTTACAAAGCCACAATGTTCACAAACTTCCTAGAAAGCCAATTAACATTTCACAGCATCACTCAGCATCAACAGTGTAATACCAGACACTGAGCCACCAAAGTACAGCTGCCAGCTTCTAACTTTCCCTAGTAATGGAGCTCATCTCTCAGTCACAAAGACAACAGCTAATGTCACAATTTGAATTTGCTCAGTTCCCCTTTTATTAGCAGACAGCAAGCATGCTCCATCTGCCCTTGATTAAGTTAAGATACCTGGCAGTGGTACGCAGTTTTGTTTTATTTTATAATCAAAAGGATGCTAATATTCTGCCACTCACAGATAAACAGTTAAAAAAAAAAAGCTTCTGCATGAAAGAAACAAAATCCATGCAGCTAGAGTTTACACAGAAAAGTCACTGTTCAGGCACCTCTCACGTTACAGGTCAGAATATTAGAAAACTTTCACACCACATGTCTGCCTGGATGTGTGCACTAAAACATTTTTGTTTAATAACTAAAACCTAATAATGAATTTCTCTCTAGAAGTTATGAGTCAATCCTAATATATAGTTTTCAACAGACCTGCACCACATACGTACAAATCTGGCCACAAAACTCCTTTGAACAAAGTGTTAGTTAATTCTGCAACAAAAACCTTTAACACTCAATTTAACATTCTTGGAGAGGTAGCCGTGAGACAGGGAATCTCAGGGAATCAAGGTTGCCGCTCTTCAGCACCAATGTCCCCTAGCTAATAAAGCCACTGTGATACCAGTAATTTCAGACTGAACTATTTGTAGGCTCAAAAGGGAGATTACTAAATCAAGTCCAAGGGAAGTCAAGATGAAACACAAGGAAATTAAAACAACTTCTCCTGTCTGAATCACAGCCCACAAACCTCTCCGCTGCAATAGCCATGATGAATCCTGCTGGAAAGCTATTGGTTAGACATTTTTGCACATGAGGTTTGCAATGGAGAGAACTGAGATTGGAACAAATTCCTGGCAGGGGGTAAAGGGAACAAGGGAGTAGGATATAGCTCGGTAATGCAACATGCCCTGTCCACCCCAAAGAACTTTCTTATTTGCTGGTATTGTCCCAGAAGGAATACCAATGCTCACGACCAAAAAAAAAAAAAATTTATTTTCTTCACTTTATATGCCACTGAGCATGACAACTGAAGTCTTAGATGATTTTCTCAATTACACATATCTATCCATATTTCGATTCTTATAATACTGTTACAGTTATTCACCCCTGCAATTACATGAACAAGAACTGGAACACATCGATGAGGACAAACCTCTGTCTGCACAGTGTCTGACCTAGCATCTAGAGGGAACAAGAATCAGAAGGGCACAGAGCAATTTAGGCTGGAAAGGACATCTGGTCAAGGCCCCCTGGTCAAAACAGGGCAAATTTTGAGGTCACAAGTGCTTGCTCAGGGTCTTGCCCAGTCAAGAATCCTCCACTATCAAGGAGAACTGTGACAGTTCTGACACTGCAGGTTTTGGAAGAGCTCTAGCTCCTTCCTATGTTTTGCTGGAACTGTCAAACTCATTCACCTCTTTCACCTTCAGCCCTTCTGATGTGTTAACTTCTCAAACATTTCCAAGCTTTCCTGATGAGATGTTGAATAGTAACTTACAAGAAGACGATCTCTTTAAAAGCTGTTGCACTCAGCAAAACCCACTGGCCCTCAGCAAGCACCAGCACAGAATGCTCATTTACACAAAACCTCAGCTGGCGAGACAAAAGTAAGCCCAGTTCCCAAACTACCTCTGTCCTAGAACCTCATGCCTTGAAGCATACCTGCAGAGGCCTCTCGTCCTGGGACTAAGGAAGCACCTGGACTCCCACTGTTCTCCATATGGTCTCCTCTTGGCTGGTACATATAGAGAGGATGTATGTATTGGTGCAAGCTTGGAATCCAAAGGGCTGATGAATCAAAGTATTGGATGAAATGTTACTGTTCTAACTTGCATCTATCACTGCTGGTTAAACACACCTCCTCCAGCAGCCCAGCCAGGTGCACAGCTCATGTGAATACTCCCAGGTACACTCTGGTCCACATTAACTCAACACACTTACTGAAATTGCTTAAGCAAACACAGATCATTATTCTTAAGCAGAGCAGGCCATGCTCCCACAAACCTTCTTGCCAACAGAGGCAACTGCTCTCAGAAGGACAATTAATTGCCGGCACTAAAAGGGTTGTGATGTCCTACTCTAGCCCAGCCTTTGTCTGGGCAAACATCCATCTCCTACTGATTATGCAAGAAAATAATGTTCAACTGTTTTGTTTACTGTTGATTGAAAACTCACTAAGTTGGGAATAAAAAGAACAAACTCAATTAAAAAACTGGGTTACTTTAATCAGTCTTACTTAAATGTCCACTTTTACAGAGATCTGAAAAGATGTCAAATATTTTCATGTTTTTATCTTCTTGAATGTACCTATAAAGAAGAAAATCATATTGCGACCCTTTCAAAAAGATCTGTAGAGTAAGATGGGCTGGAAAATGATGTGATATAAAGAATATGCAATTGAAAACAGAAGTAACAAAGGATAAAGCTCTAGGCAAAAATCTGCATAGCATTTACTTGTCCTGTTTCTTGTCTCAAATTGCATTTAATTTTCTCATGACCAGTGGTCCAAAAATCATTACAAGTAACTGTTAATGCATGATGCACAGAAGGGGGCATAAAAGGAAGTTAAAGTGCTTTAGCCTGACCCTCCCACAGGCTATTATCAGGGACACCTCCTCATTCAGTGTTTCAGGTTTAAAAGCAAAGCTTAATCAATGCTTCAAACCCTTGCACAACAAGCAATGTACCTGTGATTACACCTCATTTTAGTACAGAAAGAACAGTCTTTGAACAGTAACTGGCTAAACAATGTCCTGCTATTGTGCTGCCATAAGACTGCACTGACTTGCATATCTGAAAATGTCGATAACTCTGGCTTTGTATTTGAGACTAAAAAAGAAAAAAAAAGTTACTGCTCTTAGCCTCTGTTTCTTTATTTTGCATTTATCATCCAGGTAAGGATTGCATGTAAGGAAAATATTCTGAAAAGGCTTTTTAGTGACTATTCAGTGTGTGAACTCTTCTAGCATGTGGATGGCACTATACTCAACTGCCTACTTCAGGGTGAAATACATCAACTGAAGTAGGACAGCAAGGCAATTTATGGTAGACCCTACACCCTCCTAGCAGTGGCCACTGTAGAGTTTTCTAGACATTTTAGTCTAGGTTCAACAACCAATAAATGCAGGAGGATTCCAGGAAGAGGTTTTCATTGCAGCAGAGGGCAAGCACACTGGGCTGCTGGAAGACTGGAGGAGTGAGGCTTCAGGCACACAACACAACAAGGAGTAACAGCCTTGGTGTGAGCTTAAGACAGTGACTGCCCAAAGCTTTACAAAACTCAAAAGACTCTCAAGAAAATCCTGACCACTTACTTTGCAAGTGAAGACTTCAGGTACACAGAACAAAAGAAGCTGAATGGCACAAAAATATTGTGAGTGGTGACCTGCCCCAAGCAATTATTGACTAAATGATTCTGTGCTGTGTTTGCTCCAGCTGGATTAATTTTTTCAAACCACTTTCTTGAGATGAATTGTATAATTCAGTACCAACAGATCATGCAATTCCTTCTTACCTACATACAGAAAGTATTCCAACTTCTACAGAAAGGCAAAACAAGACAGATTAGAACACAGAAACCATCTAGAACACAGAATTTGTCACACAAGTATAGAGTAATTCAGGTTGAAGAAGACCCTTGAGATCATTGAGTCCAACAGTTAACCCAGCCCTGCCAACTCCACTATTAAGCCACATCTCCAAGTACCACTTCTACATGTTTCTCAAATACCTCCAAGGATAACAACTACACCACTTCTCTGGACAGCCTGCTCCAATGCTTGACAGCCCCTCCTGTGAAGAATTTTTCCCTGCTGACTAACTAAACTGGCACAACTCAAGGCCATTTCCTCTGGTCCTCTTGCTTGTTACTCAGGTGAAGAGACCAACCCCCCTACAGCCTCCTTTCAGACAGTTGTAGAGACTGATTAAGTCCCATCAGAGTCTCCTTTTCTCCAAGCTAAACACCCCCAGCTCCCTCAGTTGCTCCTCACCAGCTCTTCTGCCCTTCTCTGGACTCATTCCAGCATCAAAATGAGCTTCCTGACCTGAGGGGCCCAGAGCCGGACACAGGATTCCAAGTGTGGCCTCACCAGTGCCCAGTACCGGGGACAATCCCTGCCCTGGCCCTGCTGCCACACCATTGCTGCTCCAGGCCAGGATGCCATTGGCCTTCTTGGCCACCTGGGCACTGCTGGCTCATGTTCAGCTGCTGTCAGCAGCCCCCCCAGGTCCTTTCCAGCCACTCTGCCCCAGCCTGTGGCACTGCCTGGAGTTGTTGTGACCCAAGGGTAGGACCCAGCACTGGGCCTTGTTGAACCTCCCACCATTGGCCTCAGCCATGATCCAGCCTGTCCAGATCCCTCGGCAGAGCCTCCCTGCCCTCCAGCAGATCAGCACTCCCCCCCAGCTTGGTGTTACCTGCAGTCTGACTGAGGGTGCACTCCATGAGATCATTGGTGAAGATATTAAACAGGACTGGTGAAGATTTTAAAGGATATTAAGCAGGACTGCTGAGCCCTGGGGAGCAGCACTGGTGACGGGACTCCAGCTGGATGTAACTCTGCTCACCACCACTCTCTGGCCCAGCCATCCAGGCAGTTTTTTTCCCCATATTAGCATCATATATTCAGTGTGGCTGAAGCCTGTTTTCTCTACCTGACACAACTAACTTGTTGTTTCTATAATGTATTCTTCTCCCTTTTATGTACTGTAGATGCAATATGCAGGATTTACTAGCTCAAGCTACAGTGCAGAACACATAAGAGTGCTCTGAAGTCACACAGAGTGCTAATGCTAGACTGAATTGAAGTATTAATTATGTATTTTTAACTGATTAAGTTACATCCCTAAAAGGATCGCAACTATGACTGTGACAGTATTGTTCCATCAATAACTGAAGATTAACTTACCACAAAAGAAAAAAGAGCCTTTTGCTTTCCAAGAGGAGAAGAGAAATGCTATTTCATGGGTCAGCAAAACTGTGGATAACTGCACAAAGTTTCACATAATTTAGGCAGAGAAAATAGTTCTTAATGGAAGACAGTACTAAGAAGCACAACAGCATGCAACAAGCTAATCGTAAAAATTATTCCAGTGTAGCTTTCAAGAATAAAAAATTCTGGGAAGATTTTTGGCATTAAGAAAAGTGAAAATGCAGAAAACAAGAATAATTTATTTTTAAAGGTGATTCTGAAGGAACAAAAAGCACACAATGCCTTTATTCATATAAATCACTTCTGACAGGAAATTAATTATTGTAGTTTTCCAAGATTTACCCATAAATAAAGTAATAACCTGGGGGCGAGTGTTGTGCACTACCAGCAATTTATTACTTTTTCAACATAGAAAACAGAAGATTTTGCTGAAAAAGGACACATTTCTGTCTTTGGGCAGTTGATGCCTTAAGCCATGGGAATACCAATAGCAGACGAAATAGGAATAACCTATCATCTTCTTGATTTTTTGTGAAGAAAGCAATGAAACTGTAGTAGGAATCTTTGAAAATATAACAAGTTTACCAGACTTGATGATTTGACCTTCAGCCATGCATTATTATTTGCAGTTGATAAGGTAATACTAAATTCAAAGCACATCCTTTTTCCTACAATCTAATCAGCAAATACTTTTTCCAGTCACCTGGCCAGTTCATGAAACACATGCAAAGCAAACACTGTACAGATATCATCCTTCAGTCCTGAGGATTTAAATCCAGTCATTTTCTTATTCTCCTGCAGTTTTGAAATTATAGTATGTATTTAATTCTGCAAGCTTTAACTATGTAAACATCTTGTCACATGCCTCCACAAAGCATGTGCTTTATAACTTACAGATAAATGCATCTTAAAATGTAGGATTTTCTAGAAATAAGAAGATGGGGATGAGAGAGCACTTCTGTGAAAATTATTTTATTAGCCAGAGTCAGAGTAGCTTAGTTGCTGGTTTGTTGGGGCCTTTTTTTCCCCCCAAATTATTATCTTGTATATGACACTTTCACTGAAAGTGAATTCCCAGGGAAAAAAAAAAACCAAAAAAAACCCCAAGAACAATAAAAAAACCTAGCAAAACAGTCTTGGGTCCTAAATGCAAATCTTCTTTAAAAAAAAAAAAATAAGGCAAACTGAAGAAGACCAAAAAGACTTCAATCCACCGTAAATTAAAAAATAAAAAATAAATAAAAAAAGGCAAATTCACATTTTGATTCAAGGAATATAACCTGATACATCTGCTGTCTGAAAAGAGATCATCTTTCTTGTAAAGTGTAATTATCAACCAAGGGTTGAATCTTCATAAATGCTAGGTGGATTATCTGTATTAGGAATCATGGACACAAAGGGAGATTAGAATACGTGCTGGGTTTCACAATTCTTCTCATAAGAAATGCTCTAATAGCTGAAGGCTGACAACACACACCGTTTCAAAAATAATAAAGCACTTATGTTGGCTGAAATGGATATTCTAGGGACTAAAATGTACATCTGAGAAAAAATTCCCAACATGTTGTGTGAAATAAAATACTTGTACTTTTTTCCACTGGTATCCCCTAATGCCATGCAAAAAAGTGGTCATCTATTTTCATTGCAAACAAGAAGTACAAAGCTGCTATCTAACCACATGCTAATTACAGTATCTTAAGGAGGAGATTATACTTGGTTAACTTTTTTTTCTTAATCAATCAAACCTAATTTATTCAAAATTTATTCAAAGCTAAATTTGAATTGTTCAGTAGGAGGGACAAAATCTTAAAGGGAGAATGACAAGAGATAGACATCAAATAAAAAAGGTGAATTACCAATAATTTTTTGGATCAGAACTCCATTTATAAATTTCTTCTTAGCATGCTTTCTGTCACATTCCTTCATATTTCCACTCTTGGATAATGTTCTTCCGTGGCATATAAAACCAAACAGTTTTCTACAGTAGTCACAGGGATGCTAACAAGACTTGTCAGCAAATATGAAGTCCACGGCATGGGCTCCAATCCAGAAGACAAATTCATCACATCACATTTGCATGTTCAAAAGTTAGTTTTGGCTATTCAAGTATCAATGTAACTGAGAGAAATGTGGAGATGACTTCTAAAGGGTCTGCAAAGATTTTCTATAGATAATCTGAACAAAGGGTTTATACAGCACTCCATACTTCTAGCGAACTTTCACAATCCTTTTACAGACTGTTGCTCTCTTTAAGTGACACAGAAACAGTCCAATAAAATGACCGTGTTTTATTTTGGTATGCTCACGCAATTTTCTAATATCCACTTTAAAATTTCTTTTAACAGTAGGAAAATCATGCTGTGTTATTTCTCAGGTGATTTTAATAACTACATAAGATATCTCACACTTATTTCATTCATTGAATGAACAAACACAATAGCCTAATTTTTATCTTATTTTATGGGAAATTTTTGAAAAATAACAAGCTAGAATTCAAGAGTTTACCTCTCTGTTCTTTCATCAATACCCAGGAGCTTGATCACTTCCCTTCATCTCTTTATCTTAAGCTTTTTTTACTGAAGATGAATGATCTTCAAGGACTGCAGCTCTTATTATTATGCACTGGTGTTATTACTTTGTGCTATTGCCCAGTGTCATAGGATGATTTACTTTAGCAGATAGAGTGCATGAAAAAAATTAATCATTTTCTTTCTTAACATGACAAAGACAGAACTTTGGGTTACTTTCCGTAATTTATATCATCATTCAATCTTTTCCTCTTTGTGGTAGCAGGATTAATGTTAGGGCCCATGATATTCTATTTGTCTGAAATAGCTTACTTCAGGGTTTTTCTTTCTGTTACTGAGCTGTTTTAGACTCATGAATCCCTTTTGATGTCAAAAAGCTATGCAAGGTGTGTAGGAGTGCTCACCAGCCAAATTTAAGGGAAATTTTTTGTCGTTTCTGAGCAGATTAGAGAAGGCTGAGAGTTCCAAGTTAAGCTCGTGACTGGGCATCACATTTTCCTAGAATTATCTCTTTGTATTTGAGAGGTAAAAATCCATACACCCATTTAGCAAACTTCTGAAAAATAAACTGTCTGACAAAATATCAAAATACAGTGTTTCTGATTTAAGCTTAGAATGTATCAGGAGAAAGCACAACGCTTTAATTTATTGAGAATGTTTCACTCAGCCACACTGAATCTGTATTCTGTTTTATCTCAGCTCTAGGCATTATTAAGGCAGAGAGCAAATGGAAGAAGAAGATAAAGTTCTCAGAGGAAGCAAACAAATGTACGTTAACACAAAAAACTGAATTGATAGATGAGTAAACCTTATACTTACTCAGAGATGACCAAAAAAGAAAAGTGGAATTATTTTAAATATGCAACCAAAATCAAAGAAAGAGAAGCAACCTTAGACAGTTTCCTTAAGAGTGGAACTCTAACTCTTCATGCTTTTGTCTCTAGAAGAATTACTAGGAAAAAAAGATGACTATCTTAGACTGTGAGATGCTGAAATTGTTAATGGGCAAACATTGGTAAAATCACTGGAGGGCTTTTGCCCACTATAGCAAGCTGCAAAGAAGCAGCTGTTCATCTATGACCACCAAAGCCCCAAACACACCTACTAACTGGAACTTAGATTGTGACTGGAACTTGAGATAAGATAAAGGGGATGCTATTGTCCAACCATTCCAGATCTGGGGAGAAGAATGTATCCACAAGTAATACTGGAAGAGAGACTGGAATGTTAAGGTCTCACATATTCAGGGGGCAATCTGACGATGTGGAAAGTACCCACCAAAGTGCAGAGGGCTGCCTGGGCAGTATCAGGACATTCACATGGGCCTGAAGGGGCTCATCTCTGCTGATGGGCCATATTGAGCTAGACTGCACTGCCATAATAGGCAGCTGTAACGACAGCGAACCTGAGCATATAAAACTCATGTAATCTTTTCACTTTTGTGGACTTTCCACACCCCTGATGGACCAACATCTTCAAGCAACAGACATCAAAATTATACCAAGTCTCATTACTTGAGCCAGCAAGGGCAGTTGACTATAAATCTTTCCATATTTGCCTTTTTTTCTCCTTCTTTTCCTTACACATTTTTAAGAGCTATTTTTATACTTTTATATTGCTATGTTACTGCAGATAATAAGGACTAAAATGGCTACAATTGGCTGTTTGTCTTTGTTCTAAATTGTTCTAAAAGAAACTATATATATATACATATATATATATATACGTTTACAGACACTGACTATTCAGTTTCACTTTAATCTTCCCCAAGTGATTTATTAACAAGAACATGGGTTACCCTGCCTTAAAGGGCAGGACGTAATATAGATATATAATTTGTACATAATCTCAGGTGAGATTGATTCCAGTTTGGGGAACATTTTTTGGATCAACTGCAGCTACATGCTTATACAGAACAGATAAACTGCACAGAAAGATAGAACAAGACAAGGACTGAACACTGCCTACTGCCACATGTACTGTAACCAACAGTCTCAAGATCTGCCACTTCAACAGCATATTTTTGATCTCTATAAGAAAGAAGCATCTGACTTGCAGTTTCTTTTTGAAGTGAGGCACTAATTCAGTTTGAAAGATCAGTCTCCAGCATGCAGTTTAGAAGAGTTTTTGTATTGCACTGCACTGTATGGTAACAGATGGAGATAGAAATTTTTTTAACACTACATACATTTTTTTGCTTAGAGAATTTAATTCATTGGGTTAGCCAAGTCTAAATTTTTTCTAAAAGCAATTCCAACAGAGGGCAGTACTCCCTATGAACTACCCTGTGCTAATTTATTGGCATTCCCAGAGAGAATTAGGAACAGTGTTTCTAAATTCTTTGTGAAATATCAACAAGTCCTGAAGTTACAGGTTACAGAATCACCTAATAAAGGAATTTAAGAAATTATCAAAAGAGCAAATCCCTGCTATGGATTTTGTGTTTCCTCAGAAATACAAATAACTGCAGGAAATTTGCTAAGAAAAAGTTAAGAAAAATCATCAGCTATTAATGAATGTAGCCTCAAAGTCTTGATTAATACTGTTAAATGTAGCATCAAATAAAAGCAAAATGAAATGCTAAAAACTCCTATATTCATTAATTTTATTTTCATTAATGTAATTCTTCAATAACAGATTTTCAATAAGACTTGACTGAGAGTGGGAGTATCATAAAAAAAATAAAGGGATATTTGGCTGTCTTGTCTGGTTGAGTCTCCCAAGGCAAACACAGCTGCTGTTGTTGTGCATTACTTTTCTTTCTTAGGTAAGGATTTTATTGTCTCAGCTTTGCAACACAAGCTGTACATTTTTTTAGGAAGAATGCCATCTTATTATGTCCACATTTTAGCCATGAGTTATTCACTGTAAAACCTATCTAGTGTTCAAATTCACCTGAACATTTGCACTGTAGTAACTTTAATACAAGGCTGTAATTTAAATAATTTCATCAACAGTAGCTGTTATAATCTATTCACAAACCTGGAGCACAGGCTACAACTCCCACTTTTCCAAATGAGAAGCTTAAACGAGATGACAGACAAAGTGGCAGTCTCCCTCTGTACAAACACACATTACAAGCTTCTGCTTGACTGGAACATTTCTGAAGCAAAGTTTTGTCAGCAACTGCCAATTTCTTGAACTGAAAGCTCTTTGCAAAAATTACCGTTCTTAATTACATTTCATGCCTTTTGTCCGGTCAGCTATGGTACACACAGTTACAGTCTGTTGGAAGCTGTTGTTTTTTCCTATCAAATCCTTTGCCTGGGACTTCAGGAGTGTTGTCTGCAAGTCAGTCTAAGTGTAGGACATCCCCAACAACTTGCCATTTCCCTAAGTTTCTTAAACTGCAGGTTATTCTTGTTTCTCTTCCACACAGGTTAGGCATAGCCCACTGGATTTCTCACACCTCAGATGAATATAGGATTATTCTAGGGACTACCTGATCAGCTTCCAGTTAGAGAAGTCCAGCACAGTCTGAAAGATGGATTTTGCAGGACTTTGCTAGCTGTAATTGCTGTATCTTATTTTCTATAGGTGACTACAGCATTTAAAACCAAAGTGTGAGGTCTGCAATATTCACCCTTCTTTTTCAACACATTCATGACACCTGTTTTCATGCATAAAATTGCAATGGTTTAGTTTGGGTTTTTTGCATTTTTTTCTCAAATAAGTCTCACAGAATCATAGAGTGACCTGAATTGGAATGGACCTTAAAGATTGTCTCATTTCAACCTCCCCTGCCATGGGCAGGGACACCTTCTACTAGACCAGGCTGTTCAAAGCCCCATCCAACCTGGCCTTGGACACTTGCAGAGATGGGGCATCCACAACTCAGGGCAATCTGTTCCTGTGCCTCACCATGCTCACAGTAAAGAATACCTTCCTAATGTCTAATCTAAATCTACCACCTTTCAGTTTAAAGCCATTTTCCCTTGTCCTGTAATACATGCTGTAGTAAATACCACCACTCCAGTGTGAAGTACAACTCCATGATTTTTTCTAAGCTAACCTTTATTAACAAAAGTGATAAAGCTTCATCAAAGACATCTTTCCTTCTCACATGTTACTCATGCCTTCACTTTGGAGAGAAATTTGCCCTAAGGTATGACAAATTCATATGGACAAAGGTTGATAGACTATACAATACAAAGAGTTACGTGTGAAAAGAGAAGGAAAATTAGATATTGAATATGAGTTTTCATAACTTAGACTTCAACCTTGCATGTTACATTCCTTCCTCAAACATTGTCCTTCCTTCCCCGCATTGTGAACTAACTTCTGGTTTGCCAAATGACCTCTGAAAAATTTGTCATGAAGGCAACAGGACCCGGACCCTTCTGTATGAAAATAGATGCAGATCTCTACTTGCATATAGTGACCTTGTATTTGTATTGTTCACAGTCCTTCCTGTGCAAGGAGGAGAGTAAGCTCTTCATCTTTGTTATATGAGGGCATTACAATAAGGTTTCTTGAACTTAAGAGATTTGATGTCAAGCTTCTGAGGGCTTAAATGCAGAAGAGACTGGACTTCAGTGCTATGGACAATGTAATGAAACAGATATGATAGCATCAGATAAAGAGGTAAAGCTGCCAAATAAGTCATAAGGTTTGATAACTTCTTGCAACAATAACCTTTGCAAAGAAAGAAGTCCTACAAAGCACATAATTTTCAACTGGAAGAAATGCTTTTAAGAAAATCATTGATTTCTGTCTCAAAGATTAACCTGAAGCTGCAACAGTAAACTTGTTTTACTTGAAAATGGGTGAATACAGTCACTAGTACTTCCATCTCAAGGATCCTGGCCATTTGCCTTGACTTACCCGCTTATGAAGACGCTCTGCTTCCTCCTGATATGCAGCAAGTTGCTGTTTCCATTGTTTCACATTGGCAGTGGACTCCAGCAGGGCTGCTGTGAGCTTAGCGTTATTACCCTTGAGCGTGGCCAGTTCTGCCTCCCAGTGCTTGCTGATTGTCGAACTGCACAGACAGAATGAGAATGGTCAGAACTCCCAAATCTCTTCCTTTATGCTTCCTAAATGTCTTATAAATTTTCTTTTAATATCCAGCAAAAAGAGAATGACACAAAAAATTATATAACTAACAATAACCAAATATGATATCTATTTGGTATATAATTATGTACCAAACAGAACAACCAAATCAGAATCCAACTGCTCAAATCTCTGAAACTGTAAATTAAGAAAATATAGGCAATACCATTATTGTGAAAAAATCTACCTTTCCCATTCAACAGAGTATATTTATAAATAAAATGTTAAAGATCATGAAATCCACATAAGCTTCCCAAAAGCAACAGCATGAAATTTGAGAATATGTATATGATTAGTCACTCTTTTAATATATGCCTATTGAATAGAAGTGCTTTTTTAATCCACTACTTTATTAAATGTGTGGTAGAAAAATATTTGTCTTTGACTTGATTAAAGAGAGCTAATCACAGCTGCTTTGGAAGTGCAGCTTTGTTGTCTTAATACAAGTCTTCCATTCCTGAAATATACATTATTAAACACCATATTTAATTTGTTCTTGCAAATGCAAAGATCTTGAATTTCATAATACTGTTAATATGTTTTTCCTCACTAATATGAGCAAAGAGAGTAGAGATCAAGTAGGATGGATATACTACTGCTTTACTTCAAAGTGGAATCTGATGTTGAGGTTCACTGAAGCAGTCTATAGAGGAAAATTTCTGCTTACAATTTAGTTGTTCTCTTAGCAAATACAGGGCTTTAATTTTCACAGGTAATTAGTTTGCCATCATCTGCAGACCATATCTGTACACTCAGTATGCAAGGGGAAAGTATCTCGGACACATCAGGTGAATGCATTAGATGCTTTATATGCAAATAGCTCACTAATGTTTACTTGTATAGTGCTAACACCATGTGAGTTGCACACCTACATGGACAGTACATGTAGAAAATAATTAATTTTGTTGCATTAGCTCACTACTAAAGGCATCAGTGAAAACCAAAAAATCTGTAACTAACCAAAATTATGTTCTATGAAGAATTATTATTATATAATTATATCTTTTAAATATATCTCTTAATATTAAATTAATTACTATTTTGAATGTAAGTTTATATATTTATTTGAACTTTGTACTCATTATAGTGAAATATTTTGCCATGATTTTATCCACTTGGTTTCTTTCTTCCACTTCCTGCATATGCAAAGTCCATCCCATCAAAGCATATTTCAAAAACGTTATGACTCCTACAAATGCTTCTTAGGTGTTCAAAATTAACCAGACTCGGGGGAACATTCATTACCTATTCAGACCACATGTTTCACTAAAATATTAGATCTAATGCTTCTACAGTACAGCATTTCCTTCCAAATAGTACTTTGTCCCCTTGAACAGGAATACAAGTTCCTCCAGAATAGGAATATGATCTAGCATTTAATGATACAACTAATTACAAGTTCACCACTGGAAATTTTAGATCTTAAAGGACTAAACTAAAATAGTTATGATCCTACTTCCTCAGGGGACACAGACTCACATATTTAAGAAGATAAGCATGAATTTCTGTAACCATGTTCACTGTTCCGTTCCTCTAATCAGATTTAAATTTCACTTACAGTAGCCCAGAAGATAAACAAACTGTATTAGAAGAATGCTCAAAATATCTAGTTCATTAGTATATTCATACTTCTCTCCTGATGTTCTGACAATATCCAATCCAGTAGTTTCATGCAAGTGAGTTCCATTTAGCAGTCCTGCAGGACTATTGGCTACAACTTACTTCTAGGAAATTGTTTGCATATGAGAGTGATACTCTCTTACCAAATGTGCCTTACTACTCATCTTTGCCCTCAGAAGATATATGCATGCAAACTGACCTAACACAGCTGTATCTGAGGCAGTCAGAAAGGCTGAGAACTGTCTGATCATTCATTATCCAAAGAACAGAAAGGACTTTTTTTTTTCCATCTATTAATGCATATATCTACAATGATACCCTTCTAATCCATGAAGAATCCAGAAGTCAGACTCTCAGGTAGTGATGAGCAATAACGTGAGGGTGATTTGTGGCGTGTATCACTTTCACCTTTGCCTGGTGCCCCTACTACAGTGTCTCCCAAGAAATCAGCCAGGAGCTTTTAAGTTATTCCTTGTATAATGGAATGTCAGTATGAAATATGAAGCATGTATTTTCTACTACTGCTATGGTTACCCTAGCTTAAAAGCTGTAAGGTTTCTTTGAATCTGGTTACTCTTCAGTTGGTTATTCTCAGTAGGAATGCATCAGTATTATTTCTCAATGGTACTCTTTTTCCCTAAGAGACCTCCACAGTCGGCAGGAATGTTCCTATTGTAATACAGGTTTGACTTGCTTGTAGCACATACTGGGGTTTTTTTGTTATGAATAATTGTTACTATATCTGCTACAAATTCTACTACAGCACCATAAAATGGAAACACGTTACTTAAATTAGTCTAGTTCTCTATGTGGTAATATACAAAGGCTTCCTAACTCTTTAGATTTACCCTGTTTCTTTTTAATGGATATCATACTGGGAAACACAGTCCCAAGTGTGTGGATTTTTTTTGTTTCAAAAAATAATAATTTGATTAAAATAGCCCATAACCAGTCCTGGCAGTTCTGACTTTTTTTCTCAAATACTTTCTTGAAATTAAAAGAAACAAAACAAAAAAACCCAAGAAGATAATGAAATTATGTTCTAGGGATTCGTTTGGTTAAAACTGGATTTATATTAGTTACTTTAGAACCAGATAAATGCACTTACACTTATAGCAGGCTGTTCTTAGGTTAGACTGAGAATATCTCCATTGAAGCTTGTATCTGTAAAGCTATAACTGGTTCAAATTTACCAATCCTTCCTGAGAAAGCAGTGAGAAACATATGATTCAGACCCAATGAAATTGTCCCTTGGAGGAGGAGATGCTCAGACTAACCTCTGCGAAAGCGAACACAGATATCAAGAAGATGATGGACACATGAAAGGCCAAAGAGGTCCCAGAAACTGCTCAAGCATGTAGCTGGAATTTTGATGGTGAAACAGGTGCACTACAGTCCCTTGGGATAGGTACAGGAGAGCTGCACACACTCTTTCTCTCTAAAACCTTATACTTAATTCCTGTCTGAAAGGTTTGCTGCTAAAAGGAATTGATTTTGCCTTCACTGCAATAGAAAATACACACAGGTTGTCATAAGAGTTGTAAATACCTAAACTTAATCTGAATCATCCCTCATGTGTTCTGAGACTATGTACTCTACAAAGCACTTAAAATATGTACACTTACTCAGTAATCACACTGATCCAAACAGTAATATCTGCCAGAGCACTTTCCAGCTCTGCAGTGTTGTGGAGAGCTGTATATAGACACTGAAGGACACATGGCCATACCTACTTGCAGTCCTGTGGCGCAAGAATTCAACCTGCATACATGCTTTGTTTTCTTCTGAAAGCCATCCATCCCTTTGCTGGCAGTGTCACAATTTTAACAGTTATTTCTTGAGACCTGTCAGAATTAACATCACTGACTGCCTGACAAGCCCAGAGTTTCAAGACAGTCCTTCAAAAAAAGAAATGTTCTTAACAGTCTGGCTTGTTGCCTATTTTTCAGCATGAAAAGCTACACAAAAGTTTTAAAAATACCCTAATAGAGAATAAAGCCTGGTCATTTCCCTTGTGAAACTTCAGAACACCTGAAAACACAAGGACAAGCTGTTTTTGGTGCCAAATATAAGAGAGAGAAAGAGATCCTCTAAAGAATAATAGCAAACTATGAGTTTTATTTGCTCAACTACCATATTAATTTAAATGAAAAACCCCCAAAAAAACCACCCCAAAAACCCAAAAAAAGCCCACCAACTTTCATACAGAGGTTTGGGTTTGACAATGACAACTCTTCACGGGATTCCAAGTGCCTTTAAGTGAGCAAAAGGTCAAAACTCTCCTGAATCTTCTGTCCTTGGTTCTGGCCACAGTATCTGGTATATGTGTAACTTTAGACATGTCCACAGTCAGAACAGCACATGGTGCCCCACTGTCAAGGCAAATGTTTCAAAATGAGATTTTCAACATCTGTGACATCCTGTAATTCAATCACTCTCACAAAACACTTTCACAAAACACTCCTAGAAAAACAGCTGGCTGATACCACTCCACCTGTGACACTTTCTGAAAATTAAAGTAGGAGTCAATGATCTTCCTTCCATACATTCAGGCATTCTGGCCAATTAACATCAGGCCAATCTCCTTTCTCACTGGGGATTAGTTACAAGCCCAGTAAGTCACCGAGGAATTGCTTTGGTATCTGTCCATCTGTGACCTGAATAGTGTGCCAGAGGCTATAAATGCATGATTATCTTTCTCTGCAAAGTAGGTCACTTAAGGAAAATTAATCCGAAAAGCTCCCGTCACCACATTTAGCCAGTTGGAGAAGGCTTGCGAAGGGAAGGGGGGATAAGCACACATTGATGAGTTCCATTCAGAATGAAGTTATTTTGAGAATCGCTTTCATGAAACAAAGAAACAAAAGCACTTCAAATTATGTTTCTGCTTTTTGAATCATTATTGCTTATTTTCTGTTCACTTAGTTGAATGCAGTACCAACACTGTGAAACATGGTTTAAGGTTTATTTCAGATTTATATCAATAAAATGTGAAAAGAATTCTACTTTATTAATATTTAGGGGTCCTAATATTGCATTCATTGCATAAAATTGATTAGTTTAAAATTTATTCTATAGCATAGTCATGGTTTCAAGAAACTACTGTTATTCAAGAGCAGGTAAATTATTTTCTTCAGATGTCACTGCAATCTCCTCTGCAGGTGTGGGGTGAGCAATCCTGTCTTGGGACAGCAGATGTAAAGAGGAATTTGGCCAAGTAAGAATGGAGTACTTTCAACATAAAATATGGATTCTGGTATAATAAATCCATGAGACTTGACAAACATGAACAGAGCACAGTCCTGGTAGCAGCTGCCCAGATCATAAATAGTGGCATGTGTTGGAAGCAGCCCAAGAGTCTGGTGGAGTGAGCATTATCAAGCAGAGGGAGTGGTATGTCAACCAGCTGGTAACTGTGCTGGCAGCAAGGACTGATCCCTTCTGACAGCAGGGCTGGTAAGCCTTACAGAGCAGCTCTTCATGCTCAACAAAGCAAAGGGGCATTGTGAACCATTTGGTTCTGTTGCAGTAGCAGCTGAGAGATCCACAAAGCATCACTTCTTCTCCTTGGAAGTCTAAGGCAAGTGTTTGCGTTTATGTAAAATTCCCTGGTGATTTGGAAAGGAGTGCTGCAAAAGGTCCTTATGAAAGCCTCCATATCAAATAAGCTTCAGCTAATGCTGAAGGTTGTAAGGGCAAGATCTCGTCAACAAGCTATGCTTGCTACTGCCTACAATGAAATAAGATTACTGCTTGATTTGATGGAGATGTTGACTCTGCTGGTACAGCAAGGGATTGCAGCATCCCTCAAGGCATTCCTAAAAGCTCACAAAAAACCTCCTCTCATTCATGCTGAAAATGAGACTCAAGCTCCTCAGTTTACATCATGATGTAGAAGAATTTTTAAACACACAATTTGGGAATTACACCCCTTTTTGGAGATTTCAAGAAGCATCTACTGCGGCTGTCTATAAAATGCGTAAAATGACTTTGTAACAGAAAGGATTTAAACCTGATGGGTTTTGGGAGTTTGTGCTCTTGCTATTCCAAAGCACCATAAGCCCTCAATAATGACATGGAAATCTCTCCCTCTCTCTTGAATATTCAAAGCAATAGGGAAGAGAAGGGAGTTTTGTCTTCTATTAAATTATGCAGGAGGAGGAGCCCTATAATGAACCAGAAGCCAGAAGAAAGAGCCATGGAGTGTACCAGGTTCTATCTCACCACTCCAGGAAGAGGCAAGAAAGAAAGGGTGTGAGTTGGTCTGCCATTTTTGTCTTCCTACAGAGCTGTCTGCTTGTCGGGGCCTAACTCTGAATTTATGTACATATGGGACAGAGTTGCCCAGTTAAATAATTAAAAAACAGCAAAAGAGGGAAATCTACAGTAAGAACAAGAGATTTTGTAAGAGGAAAACTTAAGACACAAAACAATTGCCTCTTCACAGTCACTGCTCACTGTCTTACATGCAGCTGTGATTAACAGTACACATACAAAAGGAAGTCTTACTTGATAAACTGGAATTTATTAAAAAAAAGTAAATCTTCTCAAAGTTATAATCCAGAGATAATTACCAGGAAATCGCTTTGAGTTAAATATTTTGAGTGCGGCCAATGCAAAACTAATTAATATTCAAAGAGATCCTTATCCTTAATTAGAGTATTCAAAATAATTTTTAGCAAAGGAGGATAGGTCCCCTGGGGAGAGAAGGAAGAATATTAACAGAGCATGAAAGATCTGTTCTCCCTTTTGGGATAAGGAATATCTACATGATCTCAGCGGAGTTACATCAGCACAAAACCAGAGAAACATGGTTGTGAATCAGCTCATAGCAAAAGAGATGAAGGAGGCCCTTGAAGCACATTGTACTTTAAGTGAGGTGGCTAATATCAAAGCCACCCTGCTGGAAAGCAAGACAGGCAGCTGAGTGGATGAAATGAGGAATCAGCAGATGAGAGAATTTTGTGTCTGGGAGTCTCTTGTTCTGTACAAATATTGAAGGTTCATCCCACTCCAGGACATGTTATTTTGTTTTGCACACATCTTTGTTCAACTTGGAGCTACAATATGCTTGAGCTCCCAATTTCTATATCAATGTAGAAAGTAAATACAGAAGCTTTGTCTGCAAATTTGGGCAGCTACAATATATGGAGATAGAACAGATTTCTTCCTCAAAGTGTTTCACATATGAGTTTTCACTTCTATTTAGCCTATCAGCTTGGCCAGCCTCTTGACTGGACTCTCAATCACCCAGAGGACCCATGCAGCCCATGGACACAAGACTTGCCTTTCCAGTTCTGTTACAGGCAGTACTGCCTTATCAGCTCACTGAGGAAGGATCACTATTTTTGTAGACTTAATGGGTGAAAATGACAAAAGAAGTTGAGTAATGATACAGACTCTTTCCATTATAGAGCAGACCACTAATGTAATGAAAATGGGTGGCCATATCCTATTTAGATCCACCACTTAAAGTCATGCTCTGTATGTTGTAATGCAGCCTTGATTAATCATAGGGCTATAGAAACCACTGTAACACAGACTGCTTTATCATAGAGGAATAGACTGGATATGAAAAAAAATTTTAAGAATGGGAATTTTCACATAAATACCACATCCAGCAACCCAGCATCGTATGCTTGCAAAAGTCAACAAAGCCAGAGTTAAAAATGGCTAAGTATGTCTTCACTGCTCATGGAAACACTAAGAGTTAATAGAAAAAAGGAGCTCTTGAAAGACACTTCACAGGATGTTAAGACAAAATTAATGCTTCAGCAATGATCTCCAGTCATGTGGGACTTGGGTCCCAGCCCTGGCCCAAGTTAAAGAAAGGAACAAAGTGAAGACAAAACAATGACACTATTAAGTTTCCTGTACAGCATGCTATTGCATCCCGGATGTGTTTACACAGGTAACATTTAAACTCTGATTCTTATTTAAATTACAGATAATAAAATTCTATTAAGCACAGAACTAAGCATGATTTTGTACACTGTATCACAAAGCAAAAACCCTGTATTTAACCTGAACAAAGCCCCTGATCTCTCTGAAAAGGTTCAACTTCTAATTTTATACTTTTAAAAAGACCTCATTTTTATTAGTAATTAAATTTTATAAAGTAAACAGAATTTGTTATCTCTTTATGAAGGCCACAGAGTATAAACAAAGAACAGTAATTCTTTCTTATTACTTTAAGTCCTTTGAAAGCACAAGCAGGGCTAATTAATTTCTAGGGTTTTTTTGCAGTAATCATTAAAACCTTACTCACCTACACATAACACATATTCTGAAAAAGTGAAAGAAGAAATTGTCCTTGTCCCCTTATTAAAATAGCATATTGGTGTTGTTGGAAGTAGTTTACTCTCAGATCTGTAGTGTGTAACTGATACCTAGTAAGTTTTTTTAGTGCACTGAACATTAGGCATAATTCCTTGCTGTTGCTATGGTGCTGAGTACTTCAAATATTCCAACAAAATTACATTTTTTAAATCAACCGAAGTTTTTTAGGAACTTACATCCTATTTTCTGAAATGAGTAAGTATTTGACTGCAAAGAATTGACTCTGGCATTTATGGCACTTAATCACTTTAAGAAATCAATTAGATGATGTGGCTATCAGCAAGTCAGATACTAGGACACGGTAACCCTGACACTAAAATGATCTTCATTGTGCAACTCATCTGTACACATAAGAATTTAAAGCAGTTTAACTGAAAATTCACACTCTGAACTAGTATGGATTAATTCTGCTAGGCCTGTGGCTAGGCAAAATCCCAAGTTTCTTTCAAAAATGCTACTAATAACAATCATTTGTGTGTGCACTGAATCAATTTGCACTCTATCAGCAATGTAACAGAATAGAATATTTGACTTCCCTACACTCCTCTTACCTGGGCTGTCTTTTATTGAGCACTATTCAGATTTCAACAGTTTCACTGAACTGCACTCTCAATGACACCTTCAGTGAGTTTTTCTGTCACAAAAACACTGTGATGGTAAGAACAAGGAACAACTTCTTTCACAGTGACCACCTTCTCCACTTAGTAAAATAGGGCCAAAAGCCCTGAGCTTCCAAAGGTTGTATGGACTGGGAAGTTTGCACTATCTGCAAACTGCCCTGCCCAGTGGTACCCGGCCAAGGAGATTCTAAATACAGTTTGCCCATGGTCACGTTTAGCACTCTTCCATCTTCACAGTCTTCTGAGGCCTTATGGGATCTGTAACCCTTCCATTCCCATATGAAACACTCCTGGGCACGCAATGTTGATTTGTGGTGTTGTGCAAGGAGAACACCACTCAAGTGGGTGACAGTGAAGCCCTCTGATCACTGCAGGTATGTTGGTGTGGAAAAAAATGCCAACAAAACACAGCAACTATGCCCTACAGCCACAAGGACACTGAACGGGCACAGAAGAGGAAACATGAGGAAACAATCCAGCCACAGACCTCAGTGCCAAGGCACATTTTATTTAGCAGTCCAGATGTGGCTCAGAAGGCTTTGGTAGCTGCAGGTCAGTTCTACAGGACTCAGCAGAGGTTTTCAGCTCTGCAACAACAAAGTGAAGGGAGTAAGAGCTACTCTCTGGGCAACCCAGCCACATGCAGAGCAGTGAGCTGGCTAAAGAGACTTCTCCCAGTCCTGCAAGCCTGGCATAAACCTCACGCAAGTAGCGGAGATCCTCAGCACAAGCCTCTGCCTGCATTTATAGGTGCATCACAGCTGTAACTGGAGCGTGTTGTGCCTTACTGAAGATGGAGCAGCTGTTACAAGTGGTTCAATGTGAAAGATTTACAAATGTCTAATTTAATTCTTAGCTGAACCTTCTGTCATTGATACAACAGGACAACTCAGCCTGTAAGACCCTTTAATGCTGGTTCCCATCTTACTTTCATAGCAAACACTGACTTCAGCAGAAGACAATACAGCTGCAGGTCTCACAACTCCACCACCAGCAATAGAAAGGCATTTTTTACAGAACGACCTACAGAAATGGTTCTATATAATTTGCATAAAGATTTTGATTTATGATTACAGGGCCTCCACCCAGATAGTACCTTAGGTTATCTTACGATATCAAATAGTAACTACTGGTGCAATTCATTTTTGCATTACAATTGCCAGTTTGCTTATCTCAATAAATACAAGGACATGCATTAATCACACAGGTAGTGCCAGAGATGGACTTTCGTTTGCATGCTGACAACAAAATAAGCTTATTCCATTAAGGGAACTGAAGCTACATGGAAGCACTGAAAAAATTTAATTAAGTTTCATTTATCTCCTAAGGTAGTATGCAATTACTTAAGAGCCAATAGTGTAAATATAAAGTCCAAACTAAACCATCTATGGAAGTCTCAGAAGTACTTTGAAGAACAAGCAGTAAGTCGCATGATATGATCACAGTAAAATATTTATTGACTGTATATCTTTGAACAAAACAAATCACAAGTGAGTTATAACACATGCAGATACTGCAAGTCGTGTTCTTTTCCATTCCAGTTCTTTAAGAGAATGGAAGTATTACATTTGTCTTGTTTAAGCCAAACCTGAATCCAAGAAGACACTATATTACTTGCACTATGTTGATCCTAAAGCCAAATTTGCTAAAATGAAATTAAACTGATGAATCAAGAAATTCTATTTAATACATGGGAAGTCTCTGATACTGATACTTTTCCCATTAACTACAGCTTTACACTCAGAGGATTCAGTCCCTATGTATGATTCTCTCTTTAATTGTAAAAAAAAAATCTCATTTTTAAAGAAAAAAACTAACATGGCACCTTTCTTAACTAAGTGGTAGTTAATAGCTCTTATTTACTCAGTCTAGACTAAGTGATTTTAGATTTCCTTCATCTTCTTTTTGGAATAATGGAGATAATTAGGCTCAGGAATTCAGCTGGAAGGTAAAATATACTAATGCATAGATCCATTCTTTCCAATTCAACACTTAATTGATGTAACAGTTTCCAAGAAGAATATAAAGCTTGGTTCCCCTCTAATCTTCATGTCTCGTCTTACTTAACCCATTGCAACCCAACAGGGAAAAAATGAAGTTGCACATGAGTTTTTCTAGTTGTGAGCTCACAGACAGCAGAGCAGAGACTGAACTTTCATCCTTTCATGAGGCTGTGCCTATGTGACACATTTCATCATGTTTATTTTCTAGTATTGCAAGCTCTATTTCACTTTTCCTGATAAGGCCTCTAGACAAGAGAAGGGATAAGGCAAACACAATGATGTGAAGATGTTAAAAAGCCAGCTTCCTTCAGCCTCCCACTATGCTGATCATAAGCTCAGCACAAATAATTCCTAAAGTGCCAAAGAATAATTAAACCAAAATATGAAACTTCTGGAGAGTATAGAAGGAAGGTACTACACAATTGGTGTTGTCATGTAATTACATTAGTTTTACATTCCAAAATACTCCCTACATGAAGTGCAGGTAACTTGCAGTCATACACAGTGATCAGTTAGAACACACTTCACAGACATAGGAAATTATTTTGGCTATTTTCTTAAAATTGGGCCAAATGAATCTGAATATCTTAACTATATGCATTTGGCTTCAGACAAAAAAAAAACAACCTCTTCTATTTTTCTATCTCTTTGCATTATAGTGAAAGGAAAAATCCCTTTTATCTTTCTTCTTTCTTCTTTTGGCAAACTACTAGAGCTGAATAACTGAGCAGAATTCAGTCAATTCACTTTCAGGGTTTTGGGTTTTTTTTGTGTGAACCATGTTGTTTGAAGAAAATTACTTCTTAATTACCTGTGGGATTGCAGTCTCCCAGAATAATGGTTTCCACTACTCTAACTTTAACTTAGAAACCAAACCCTCTGCATTTCATATCAGAAAGACAGAATATTATGTCACAGTGCCATGGAGTAAAATCAGCAAAGGCAACAACTGTACAATCAAAGCTGATCATGAGATGTGGACCCCTCAAAATGCTTTATTATTGTGTACTTGAGAAACCAGAGTTCTGGACTTTCCAGACATTTTATTTCAGCATGTTCACACAGCTCTAGCTTCATTTGCCAAATGGCTTAAGAGCTGATTAAAAAACTTATATTCTTGTTCATTGCTGATTTGTGCCAACTGAATTCATTACACGCAAAACTTCATGGCTGTTTGGTGTTACTATGAAATACTCTTAAACTCAAAAAGACAATACATTAAGTACACATTTTTGACAGACAAAATAGTTGTGTTTATGTGTGCCTGCCCCTAACCTCTACCCATGTCTGCCAGAACAAGGCTGACAGTATTGATGTCCCATTTCAAGGGGTCTGCCTACTACAATGTGACAGAAAATCAACATGACACAATTACTTTAATCAAATTACTTGTTCAGGTGCAGAATGAATGCTGTTTGCACATTTAGACACATCCTGAAATGGCTTAGAGAAAAGCAGCCTTGGTTGTTTACTTGATCAATGAGGTTTTACTCTAGTCTTCTTGGGGCTTACACTATCTAGACAGGAACCCTGACCTGGAGGGTAGGGAGAGTAATTGAAACAGTCCATCAGGGAGCCATGGCAGGGTGACCGCAATCCCAGGGAACATCATGCTGTGCTGCCTCCATAGAATACTGGAAGCAAAACTGTGGATTGCAACACTGCCAGGAGGTACAAATAAAGGCTGTATCTGGGAAAGAGGGTTTAGAGAATGAGACCTGTCCTCAACAGGTTTAGATGTTTAAAAGCTAAGAGCGGTTAAGTATCCCAACATGGCACTTCATCCACCCAGTCTTAAGTGCCTATGTAAGAGGGAAAAGCATCAGGCTCTACGGAAGCCCTTCAGGTGTTATTTTTGACCTCATTGTCACATGGATGTGGGAGTATTTGCTGGGTCTCCACCAAAACATCCTCAGAGAGAATTACTACCTTAACCTATCACTAAAGAAGGGAAAAACCTTTAGCAATCTTAATTCATTTGACAAAACCAAGACACTTCTAAAGTATCATATAAGTAAAACAGCACAGATCTTTTGCCTTGGACTTGAAACTAAGCTTTTAACTTCATGTAAAAATTAAGAGCTTCCAGTCCTTGGTCCATTGGTCTTGCAGGGATGTAAAATGATCCCTCAAAGAATATACACATCTTACATGCATACATACATACACACACATACACAGAGATTTTATGAATTCCAGATAAATTCCAGAAACAATAATTTAGTTGAAAGCTATTTTTGTATAATTTATTCATTTAAACATGAAATATTCTTTATAAAAATACACTATGTTACACTCTTTTAATAGAGACAGTTTTCTAGTCTCTATTAAACTAGCAGTTTAGAACTGCTAGTCTCTTTTTTGTTGAACTTTAGCTTTTATATATGCATTCTTTCAAGAAGTGGGCAGAGGTATTCCATTTGATTGAATCCTGTCAATAAATATCTAAAACAAACAAGTTGCTTCATCAACATGATCTCTTTGCACCACACAGACAACTGTATGTTGGCTCTGAACTGGTGAAGTCAAAAGGCGCAACAAAGTTAGCTCCTAAGACACATGTGCCTGTGAATAAAAAATATTCCACGGACAGAAGTGTTCTTGCAACTCTATCCTATCCTCCCTGTTCTGTGTAACCACTGGAGGAGCCTGTATGAGCTCAAGGTAAAGCTGCAAATTCTGAAGATCTACTCTGGCATCAGAAAGGTAGCAAAGGAATAGGAGCTGCATTCTCCTGAATTCACACACTATTTCTGCCTCCTCTTAACCCAAGCAGAATTTGGTATAACAGCACTTCTACCTCACATTTTCCACAAGAATAAAATCGTAACTGAAGCCAGCTCTCATTGCTTTTGACTTTCATGCTAATCCTCTAGTATTGAGGTGTCTAATTGACTAAAATTAGCTCATTGGAAGTCCATATGGGCTTCATTAAGTCCATATGGGCTCCATCTAAGCACTTTATAAATGGCAAAGCCCATGGATGAAAGAATCCATGCTGTGAGTTTCAGGGGAATCCACAGCTAACATTTCACCATGACTCAAAGTGGAAATGTTTTATGACCAAAGATGCTTGGCATCTTATAACTCTGGTGCAGTGTACACTTTACACTCAGATGCAGTGTAAATTGCCCTATCATATATCTAATATATCCCCTATCATATATCATATATTTAATACTATTCTCATAAACAACATCACAAATAAAATGAAAGACTGGCTCTTAAGCTTAAATACTTGCAGAAGATGGTTCTAGCCGTCCCCTTTCTGTTTTCAGAAAGTATTTCTTGTCCAAGGAGAGAGGGCAGATAGGAAGGGAGTAATACAGCAAATTCTAAAAGGAATATAAAAATCCATAGACGAAATTGGCCACTTTATCTTTAACATGAGGTGTTAAAGGATGAAGTTCCATTTATTTATTTTCTGATTGGAAGTTTGAGAAAAATGTGTTCTACACTGTTTCAAAAATAGGAATCAATTAGTCTTTCTTTAACATTGTCATTATAGTTGTTTGTTCATCATCATGCCTACCAGATGGCAGTGAAACCATAACCACACAGTATACATAAAACTTCAGAAGAAGATCTCTATCTATATGTGCATCTTCTCGTAGGAGATGTACACATATCTCATGATCCACCACTACACCTCAAATAACACAGGAGGCAGAGTAACTTGTTGGTATTAGTAATAAAGATCTAAACTAATATATCCATCCAATGGAGCTTCACTTTTGCTAAAAAGTGTATTCAGCTACAGCTTTTTTCTTACCCCCTCCCTCTTTAGAAATACTTTCTTCAAGGATTATACTGGGTTTGGCCCCACTGCCCAAAAAGCGTATCATACATCCTCTCTCTTGGAATAAATCAGGCAGATAAGGAACAGCAACACAGGGAAATTTCAGAAGAACATGGGAGCAGGTGAAACAGACACAATATGTGGTGCAAAGGTAGAGGGGCCAAGTGACTTGGAAATGTAAAGACCCTGCAGTTGAAAAGAGTCTCTAACTGAAAGATTCAGGGTTGTTTTATTTGTTTTATCATAGAATCACAGAATGGTATGGTTTGGTTTGGAAGAGACCTTAATGATCAGCTCCAACCCATCTGCCATAGGGTTATCTTCCAATAGACCAGGTTGCTCAGACCCCCATCCAACCTGTCCTTGAACACTTTCAGGGATGGGGCATCCATGACTTCTCCAGACAGCCTGTTCCAATGCATCTCCACCCTCACTTTAACACATCTGGGTGAAGATATTCAAGTACTCGATCAACTGAACAGCTGGAGATGTTTCCTCATTAAAACATACTCTTCATAAATATACAAGAAAGTATGGCTGGGGGGGGGGGGGGGGGGGGGGGGGGGGGGGGGGGCAGGTTTATGTAGACTTGAAAGGAGTAAGCTTTAAAGCTGTATTTTGAAACTACATTGTTACTACGAGTTGGAGCATATTTTAATAGAAGAAACAGACACAAAACCAAGTTTTCTCCTGCTGAAGATTTTTTAAACATGTTTTGAGCTCGTGGACTTTGAACTCAAAACTCTAGCTACACTTGAATTTCCTTTACTAAGGCGTATGACAGAGGTATTCTTCCATGACTACAGATTGTAAGTTGCACAAGTGTATCTGATTTTACTAAAAAAATCAAAGTTAACATGAAGTGAACCTTGGGATGAGTAAAATATGCAAGAATTGAAAAATGATAGTGATGGAGATTGTGATGGAGATTGTTCTGCACAAACCTCCAATTCTCTTCAGTGTTTTTTTTTCTCTAAAACTGTATAACCTTTTCAATAAATTCTATGTGGATGAGAGTATGTACCCTGAAACCAAAGACCAGATTATTCTTGCATTTCACAGAAACACATCATAATGACAGAGTCAATTTAGAGATAGAAAACCATAAATTGACAACTCTGGAAATGCTTCTTTAGCATTTGCCTACCCATATAGATGGTTGCATAAGCGTTGTATTTTGTGTTGGCAAAGATAAGGGGATTTGAAACAAAGCAGCTACACACCAGCCACTAGGAGTCTTTATTTTCTAAAATACATTTCTGTCTGACTTGTGGGGCATAAGACAGGGCACTGAAGAGGTCTCTTTGGCAAGGCAAAGCAGTTGTGTGTGCAGACAGGTGCAAACTGTGTGATACTCTTACCTGCAGAACAGACTGCCGTAAGAAAGTCTGATTACAAATAGTCCAAATTTCAGGTTCTAAAGAAAGCCCCCAGCTTTCTTATCAAGAATTAATTCTAGGCTGAATTTACAGGCATGGGTGGTTCATGTTATGTTGGTCTTGAAATACTTATATGTAACTCCTTTCCTAGCTAATGATGAGGAAACTGTCATGTTTGAGTGATCAGACTTGGTGAAAAACATCCCCTCTCCTTTCTTTTTAAAAAGGGCTTCTCTTCTCAAGGTCAAGACTTTTGGAAAACCCACTGAGACCCAAGAGATCAATACCTATGTGGTTGTTTTGGCTTTTTCTTCCCTGGCAACTTCAGGTATTATTGGCTTTCTGGTTTTCTTCCTTTAATGGGAGGCTGAAAAATTCTAAGTATGCAGTGAAGCTTCCAATGCAAAGAAAGCATGACATTTGTAGTTTCAAAGTGCTAAGTCTTTCCACAGATGAGTTTCAAATGAAAAACAATTCTATAAAGTGACTATTTCCTCTCAAAGCTTTTTGTTTTCTTGTTTGTTTTCTTGGAGAATAGTTTGTTGAGACCTGCAACATTTCTTTGGTGTATCTGTTCTCTTTTACATTAACAACAATTTTCAGTCTTGAAAAGAAAATTTTAAAAGACATCCAAAATAGATCTCTAATATATTATGGCAGGACTTTGGTCTATCTCATGGTGTCTCAGGAAAGTTCAGTTTGCAGTTTGTAGAATCACAAAATCACAGAATGGTAAGAGTTGGAGGAACCTTAAAGATCATCTAATCACAACCCCCATGCCATGGGCAGGGATAACTCCCATTAGACCAGGTTGTTTAAGACCTTGTCCAACCTGGCTTTAAACACAGCCAAGGTTGGGACATCAACCTCCCTGGGCAACCTGAGCTCCACTACCTTACCAGATTCAAAGGAAATAATTTTTTACTAATATCTAACTTAATTTCATGTCTTTCAATTTGTACCCATTACACCTTGTCCTAGCACTACAGTTCCTCATGAAGAGCCCCTCTCTGACTTCCCTGCAGGCTCATTCAGATACTGGAAGGTTTTTATGAGGTCTCCACACAACCTTCTCTTCTCTAGGTTCAACAGCCACAACTTTCTCAGTCTGTCTTCATAAAAAAGGTGCTCCATCCCCTCAATTCTAATCCTTATACACCTAATCCCTTCTTACTGGTTGCAAGGTTTCCTATAATGACATGAAACAATATCAAAAACAGTGACAGAAGGAGGAGTAAAGAAGATGTGAGGTATCAACTGTCTACGTAAGATCTTCTAAAACTACCATTTTAATAATGGTTTTTGAAAAGATGATAGCATGCTTAAGCTTGCCAACTCAAAATTCATCAAATTTTAAATAATATATGTACAAATTATACCATGTACAAATCCCACAGACACGGCTTATAAATTTAAACAAGTATTCACTCTGGTATCAAAATGCACAATACAAAAAGCTTGTTATTCAAGTAAGTTAATTGGAAAATCTAGAATAAAGAAGTAGCTCCTTCACTATTGCCTAAAAAATGACAAAAACAGGTGACTTCATGCTTAAGAATAGACTCGTAAAATGAATTAATGCAGTTCAAAAATTGCATTTGTGAGAATATTAACAAAAGTAATAATTGTTAAATAATGGGCACAACACAAAAATCCAATCCAAGCCACTTGCCCTACTGGATCAGATTTAGTGTCAAGCATCACATATCCCAATTCACAAAGCTAATGTTTATAGTTGTTGAAGTACTAACAATCTTTAATGTCATCCATACTTTGAATAGGTTGAAACTAATGCATTTACTTCAAAAATAGAATTTCATTCCTTAAGCAAGTTAATTTTCTTTTGGTTTTAACTGTTTTTTGGTTTTCTTGGGGTTTTTTTTGTATGTGATTAAAGGGAGGGAAATCACATAGCAAAAGTATTATGGTTTTGGCTTGTTTTGTTGTCTTGATTTTTTTAAAATATAAATTGCATAAGGAATTAATATTCCTCTAAGAATGTACTTGACAGGTATGTTTCAAGAGTGCTTTGTTGTCCCTGAGGATGGTATTTATATCATCTAATTTCAGACACCCAGCTCCTATAATTTACATCATTCTCTCGGAGTTCTCACTAAATAAACCTCAGGAAGTAAGCAATTCACATACCCTAAATAAGAACATGCCTATGTGCACAAGGGAGATGGTGAAATTACTCTCTTAAGCGTTAGATTATTTTTAGTTTTTTGCTTTCACCCATTTCCCCAGCTATTAAAATTAGCTCTATTAGTTCCAGAGTTTCTTCATTTTGAAGAGTTAAACAACACATAGACATTCTTCCCCTCTACCTCTCCTTCCATTACTAGAGATATCTTATTAAAATGGTTTACAATGTATTTCAAAGATATCTTAAAGAATAATCAGAAATTGACAAAATCAGGGAAGTCAGACACAAAAATAATAATTACACAAACACAATGTGAGACCTTCCTTTCAAACTACTAATTTCCCAGCAGGAACTTTTATTTTGAAGGAGACCCTACATGAGCTAGATTCCAGCAGCTCGGGCAGAAGTGCAGGAGTTTGGGAAGCAGCAGGAACTGGGTCAGGAAAGGACGGGAGAGCACCAGGCTTATGCCAGTGAAGCACAAGAGGCTGGAAGAACAATACAGCTGGTGTTTACAACAACAGAAAATGTTGGTTGAGGGCAAGTCAGATCTAGGTGTAAGTTTCTCTGTTACCCAGTTCTTTGCTTACACTGACAGCTGGAACGTATCACCTCTGAGTTTCCTTTCTGAATGTGACATAAGAAATAATCTTGTTCAACAGAGCAATTGAATTCTGCAGAATTCCTCTAGTGTGCCCTAAAATGTCACAGTTCACTATAGTACTGTGCAATGCGAAGAATTGCTGCCTTTTATGTGATACAGAAACCTTTCAGAAATGCCTGATTTACCATTTGCTGTCCCAGAAAGCTTTCAAAACCCAAGTGGATAAAGTTTAGAGCAGCTTGATCTCATCTCATAGCTGTTCTTTGAGCAGGAACTTTGATTAGAGAGCTTGTGAGCATCCTCACAACAATAAATAATCCTCTGATCAGGTTAAATAACATTCAAACCCCAGTATTTTTAAAAAAGCAATCCACACCCCAGAACTACCTGATAAGAAAGCATAACTCTATAATAAACATCTAAATACTAGGATTGGAGTTTAAATTCATATTACAAAATACCCCAATAATTATTAACTCAGATATTTTCCTTAGAGCCAACTTTACAGTTCTGCCTGATTCACAAAGTACCTGTACTATAACATAACTACAATATTTAAACTTGTAGAAGTGAGTAGTTTCAATACACACAGTGAAAAAATCTACTGAAGAGATTTCTATATACAACTTTTAATGAAACTCAGAGAAAGAGCATGACCTAGCAGCAAGACTTTTTGGTGTTTCTTTGTTGTACAGCATTGGATTTACATGCAGCATTATTAAATGGTAACCTATCTACACAGTAACATATCTAAGATATAAGCATCATTCGAATTAAGTCCATTTTCACTAAGGCAATGAGTAAAAATTCCCCATTAAATACTTGAATACAAAAATATGAGTTTTAACGAACAAGCAACAAACACACACATGATATATTATCTGATCAAAACATTATGCAATAGAAATTCCAAGTTTATGTATTACAAAATAAAATGAGGTAACAGGTACAAGTCATGGTTGACAGGAAATTGAAGACTTTCAAATTTTGTCCCAGAAGAATCCTCTTATATTTCCTTTCTGAAAATGTGCTTTACCAGTTTCTTAAGGTGTCAAAAATGGAATAAAGCTTGTTATAAGCAAATGTATTCTCTTCAAGAGTGAAAGAGCAAATTCAACAGTTATCAAAAAGCAGCACTTGCAAAGTTCACCAAATACACTATTCAGCCTTAAAATGTAATTCAGATATTAAAACTGAATAGTTTTAATAAAAGTTTTAATCCTCATGATGCATAGTAGGCAATTGCTGGTTATGTGAAAACTTTAAAAGTCAGTCACATCTGTAGTAGACAAAATTTTTTAGCAACTCTTTTTCTCTCCAAACCCCACTTTATAATCAACAGCTTTCAGACAGAGAAAAAGACTAAAAAAACACAGCTTGAAGAATGTGGAAAATATTTTTAAATAGGAAATATATCTGAGGAAACTAAATTTTACTAAGAATAGAAATATGTATATAAAACAAAAATATGTCTATTTTTAGTCTTAATTTAAATGTTAGATTTGATTACCTGCATTCTGCTAGAAAAAAGTCTTCTTGGACTAGGTATTGTTCAGAAAAGGACTGATCAATAGACAAGGACAAGACTTTTAAAATTCTAATGCCATTCCTCAGGCTACATTTTACTTCATTTGTTCTGGCAACATTTACCCATAACAGCAGTGCTCAGTCTGTAGATTATAGAATGTGGGAGTTCACAGTAATGTTACTCCATTGTTCAACATTAACCATCATACATAGCTTAAAAAATGTAAGATATTTAATTACAAGAGTTTATTTTTGGTGCAAGACTTGTAACTGTTTAGTACACCTATCTCTCAAGCAGTTGATCTGAGTTACACTGCTTGTGAAGTGCATTAGGACTTTCCAGATGAGAATTAAATTGAAGCAACTAGACTTCAGCACTGTAATGCTCAAGGAGTATAAATGGAATTTTAGACATATTCTGGACAATGTTAATTTCAAGTCTTACAATTATTTACTGAGGTAATAAAACATTTGTGTTCTAGTAAAACTCTGGTGACTTGAGTTATGTTGATTTTTGGGGTGAGAAAATAGCTCTAAATACAAAAGTAGTCTACACTTACGCAGCCGAAATAAAAGATCTCAGCTACCTACGCTAAGACCTGAAGGGCAGAAGAAAACATATGTGGCCAGAAAAGACATGTTGTAACAAAATCCAACTGAACATTTTTCAGGTGTGCAGATTGAAAATGACAAGTAGTAGCATATAAACTAAAGCACGACCTTCACACCTGCAATTGCTGACCTTTTACACTTCTGTCAGACTTCCAATTCATATACGGACATGAAACCCCTTACTTGAATCACTGTTTTGACAGTGGCCCCCTTCAAACCTTTACTCCTCCCTCTCCTCTGCCACAGAGACATCTGTCTCTGCTGTGCCTGACAATCTTCTTGGCAGTCACAGTTCTCAAGTGGCCAGCCTCTGCTGCCACACAGAGCTGCTCACCTCATCTTAGCTGCCCATGAAGCCACAACACCTGCCCCATGACTGCATGGGCTTCTTCTGTGCCACCCCACACCTGCTTCCGTGTGCTCCAACACGCACTGAGGACCACACCTTATCATTCTTCACACAAATGTGAATATCTAGTGTTAATGCCAGAGCATAATGGAACTTTCCCATTTATTGAATAAATGGACTTGCTATGGTAGTGTTATTTCAGTGCAGTGTAAACCAGCCTGGGTGACTCTCACACGCCCTACACCTAAACTCACTGCAGGGAATTCCACAATGCCTTTTCTTCTGAAAAGCACCTAGAGATTGATCAGCAGTTTCTGGACTAAAGGCAAATCAGTGAGAATAAATGGCACAAATAAGAAAACACTCAAATGCCCTTGCAGCACTACCTTCCTCACCCAGCAGTGCTGATTAAACTTTACCTTTTTTGAAATGTAGAATGCAGAAGGGAAAGGCCTAGGATCAGCAGAAGTTCCCAGGAAAGGGCTCAGTTCAGCAACTCTTCTCCATCACACATGGAGTGCCACATACACACCACATCATCAGAAAGGCAGGCAACAAGGGAAACAGTTCTTTCCTGCACTCATGACACATTAGTAGCCCGGGGAGTCTCCAATAACTGGGATGTAAGGTTTTAATTTTTTTTCCTTGTAAGTCAGGGCAAGCAGACTGCCTGTGGAGAGCACCCTTTTAGACAGCACAAGCAGCTGGGTATGTCTACCTAGTTGCCAATTTATTATTACAAAAACCGTCTACAAAAACATGCCCATTTAACCAGGATTAACACAATCCTGGTGGCTTCACTTTCCATCTCCTTTGTGCATATGTTTCATACATATTTATTTATTTATAATAAATAATATTTTTATAACAAAATTCTTACCTATTCCAAAAATTTAATTTATTTCAAAGAGGTATATAAACTTGGGTTTTCTTCAGTAATAGCTCACTAACAAACTTGAAGCTAACATTAGCAAGACAAAACACTGGTCTTTGGAGAATGAACAAGAAGTAAATCTCAAAATGCAGTTATTGTTGGAAGATTAATTCTAGCTACTGATATCTAACAGGACAAAAACCTAAAACTAGGCACTCACACTGCATACATTAAGTAGATAGAAAAATGCAATGCACGTAAAAGTTTTGTAAACTCTACTCTATATCATTAAAAATGACAACAGGGTTTCAAAAGTGTCTTCAGTAATGCTCAATGGAGAGCAAATTTAGTTACTACACTGGCATACCAGAAAACATATTTACATATGCAGAACCAGAAGGGACATCTTCAAACTATCTTTTTTTAAAAAGAACAAACCACACTATTCATGTGCGGGCTTTATCACAACTCCTTTTCACAAAAATATTGATAGAAAATGTTGATACTTGAACAGTTTAAACAAACTTGTTACAGAGCACTGATAGATCTGCAACATTTGTAATACTCCTTCACCATGCACATAACATTCTCACAATGTACCATTTCTTCTGAAACATATAATACATGCACTGGTGACAGTATAAAAATAAACAGAATCACTCTGTTAAAAAAAATAGTGTAAGAGGGTTTTTCTCATTTGAAAAATGCATTTTTTTCCAGATGCTTAACAGTATTATTCTCTTACAAAAACTGAGATTTTCTGCACAATTTTGGTTTCACTTGTGCTCACTTTGAATTGCATTACATATTTGAAGTATTAATATTCCCCATACTTCGATCAAGAGCTCTTAAACTCTACTCAGGCTGAATTACACAATGCTTAAAAAATAAATCTAGTATTTCTAGATGTGTTCTAACTTTATTAAATGTTTCACTTACTCTCCATGGTCCCAATAAATTACGTGTTTTATTGAAAGCAACTCTTTACAATTACTTCTAATAGGCAAGATATATCCATTGTAACTCATCACTTGTATAATTAAATAAAAAGTCCTACCTTTCTCAAAGAACAAAGCACAGCATTCCTAGTGCACAAAACAAGAATTCAGTCTGAAGCAGAGCTGCACTTCTCTTGTATTTTGAAGAAAAGTTGAAAAATTTTACAGCTGTCAGAGAACTGTGCAATTAAAGCCTGCTTTAAACTTCATAATCCAAAAATGCTGTAAGAGTCCCTTTTCTTCCAAGAACTTGTCAATGAAAGGTTGACATTGAGTCCCATCAGCCATTTAAAAATGTGTACAAAAATAATTTAATTGGAATATTCTATGAAGCAGGTAATTTTACTAAGAGCTCAGACATTGAAATATTGATTCCTGTTAAAGGGACACCTACACTAACCAGTGTTCAAGAGCTGATTAAACTATAATGTTCCCCCAAATTTTATTCCAAGAGATTTTCTCTTTTTTTTTTTTTAATTAGAAAAAATACTACAAATCCAAAAGTGAGTCCATTTTTGGGGTGAGAGATGGGTTTGCTTTGTTTCCCGACACAACATGGGAGAAGGTCCCTTTAACAAGGAAGGAGATAGGTATCACTTAATCAGGATGTGGGAATGGAATCTGTACCTATGGGTAAATGGCAATGCGTTCTGTGTTGGTTCAGCCCTTGGTTCTGAGTTCTGCGTCACTTCTGGCATCGCCCGCTCGTCATCTGTCCCATTAATGCTCTCCGGAGTTAAAGGAGACTGAATATCCCCTCCAGCCGATTCCTTAAGTGAAAAAAACAACATATTGAAATTACAAACTGACCTGCCCAGAAAGATTATGTACATAAAAGCTCTATCATTCATTCTTAAACAATACACAAATTTTATTTAGTATTAATATGGTGTTCAGATCTCCAGCACCCCTCATGGTCCCGTTTCATCATGTGTATGTAATACAGAATTATATTACCAAAAGATTCACATTATCTTACACAAAACACAAGTGGCCTATGAATTCTTTGCAAGATCCAACCTTCCACCTATTACAGACCTCTCTCTTACCTGGAATTACATTCCACCCTCACTCTGATACACAGTGGGTGACTCTTGACACTAGAAATTCTTGTCTCATACTTTACATTCTAATGCAGCGAAACAAACAATTCTGGTATTTGTTTCAAAATCTAGCTTTTGTGCTGTTTATTAACCAAAGTGAACAGTGGGAGGGCGATTTGCAGTGTGTTCCCAGTTTCACCTATGAGCCCTCTGTAAAGAACACGTGTTCAGCAAAGTACAGGCAAAAATTTTCATAGGCATGTTAGCCTGGCCTAGCTCTTGCTGGTCATGCTATTATCTGGGAAGGAGAATACTCCAGCTACAGCCAGGTGTACACATAGCTGTGGTTATGCAATGGAACACCTCAATAACTTAATGTTTGCCTCCTAGCAGAAGGCACTGCTGTGGTTTTCATTGTCTTTCATCACACCAGGATGTATGTTTGTGTGTACATTTAAGTATGAAAGAGAGTTGATAATATAAAGAGACAAAAACTTTTCTATACAAATGGCATGGTTTTGTCTTCTACTACTACTATTATAGTTATTATTATCATCATCCAATAGGATAGACAGTTTCCATTGACAATAAAAGAAAGACTTCTGGATCTAAATGTTTTTCTTCTATTTTTTTTCTTCTTCTCAAACTACATTATGTACTATAAAAATTTACATACCACAGTCTAAAATACCTGCATAGCTTGTATCTTTAAGATAAAATTCCTGCAACACTACTACTAGATACATAAAATCAGAGTCTACTTATAAAAATGTTTTAAATGTGAGTGCGAAAAAATTATTTCAATAGAAGGAAAAAAATTACAATTTCCATCTAGGCTTATTTTTTCATTAAAGTACTTCCATAGACTCCTAATATAAATGAAATTCAAGTAACAAAAATTAAGGCAGAAAAACATCCCAGTCTATGTAATAGCTAAAGGTTCATGGCCTGCAAATTAATGAACAAAAGAAATATCTGTTTTTAATGTGTTTCTCCTCCACAAAAAGTACAGGTTAATCAGTTCTTTCACACATTCACAACTACCACTGCCTGATAAGTAATTTATTTGCAGACAACTCTAATGGAGCTGACTATGAACAAAGCACCAAATATAACAGAAAAAGCCACTTACATTGAAAAGATTTTTCACAAATGTTTACAAATAGTATGTTCCCATTTTATACTAATTAGAGGACTAAAAGTGTTTTGTGAGATGTGCATCTGTAATTAAGTTTTTATTGCATACCATTATAACTTCACATCCACTCCAGATTTACAAAATTGGGCATGACATTGTGATATTTAGTATTTAAGCAAACATAATAGTGGGGTATTTATCAAAAGCCATCTTATATTTCAACATCTTAAAACAAACCCCACATGCACTTAGAGAAGAGTCCTTAAAGTAAAACAAGTAGACATTACAGCACAGATCAAACCTCCTTTTAGTGATAACAATAAGGACAGAAAAAATAGAAGTTAGTGGTTCTAATAATTAACAAAAAACATCAAATCCATCATGTTTAGATACTGAGTATTATACTGTTGCCTCAATAAGGATTCCATACACCTTCTTGGCACAGCTGTTCTTCATAGTGCTTCCCTGTGCTGGCTGGCAGTGGCATAAGTCTGCCCACTACTGCCACCCAGACATGTATGAAACATTTTTTGCAGTATTTGTTGCAAAAAATTCATATAACATCCCAGACCTTTTTCACAAGCTCTAAGTAAAATTTCTACTTCTACAGAGAAAAAGACACAAAATTATAAACCAGGATAATTTTACCAAAACCAACCATTTTTTTTCACTAAAAATCATGTGATTGTAAAATTTTTCAGGCAATAGTTACTCCTAATAGTTTGCATAGGAAAGGCTCAGAATCACAGACAAGACTATTTTAAATAATTTACCCACCCCACGATTTTAGAAACTTAAAAAGGTCCTAATCTGAAATGACCAGGGTAAAAAAAACCTATCACAGCACAGTCATCCTTAGAAGAAAAGAACTGAGGTTCAGATGCCAACTGATTGGGGTGAAACCTCTCAAGACTGATGGGGTGCAACTGCAAACTATACAAACTGCTCTATTTGGTTCTGCACTTAAACCTAATTAAGGCTGCTTTAAATTAAAAGAAAGGGGTGCAGGTAGGTAGACACAATTGTCAGGCTATTGCTTCATGCAGCTCAGTGAACTCCAGAGCTACATGTAAGGGTATGGGAAAACCAGTAAATGAGAAATGAGTGGCTTGCCACTGAGAGATCCATGAGTTTTATGAAAAAAGCAAGATGATTTCCTGTATTACAAGATGGATCTGGGAAATAGGAGGTGGCAAAGCAGGGGACCCAGTATTTCAGTTTTATGTAAACAATAGTAAGAGGACTACAAGTTTTTATTACCTAAGGCTCAGTTAAATGGACACCAGATGGTGTAGCTATGTGCATAGGTGGTCTTAGAAGTCCCAAAATAGACAACTTCTTTCTAGACCAAAGCGTCCAGACATACCAGATATAGATAAATTGTGTACTATTATATGAATCTGTCTTCATACAGATGGCTTTAAAGTACAGGTTCTCTGACACAGAAACAATATGCTACTCTTCATCTCGAGGAAGCCCAGGGTACTCAGTGGGACTTACATATAAAAAAGCAGCATCTCTTTTCTAATTTGGTGGTCCAGGCCACTGTCTTTCTCTGAACAAGTATAGTTCTCTTTATAGTTAAGGTAAATGGTGATTTATCTATTATCTGATATTCTGGAAAATTAAAGTAAAGCCTGCTGGTAGGCAGGCAGAGAACAAGGAGCATTAAAGAAACAGGGAGAATGAAGAGTTTAAAATTAGCAGCAGCATTGCTTAGGGGACAAGGCACTCCTGCTATAAAGTAACTGCAAATTAGACTACCTATGGTTTTCTTTCTACCATGTGTTTCCCAAACACTAAAAAAAATATCCAAAGAACATATTCCATCACATGAAACAAAATATCAAAAAAAAAACCCCACGGAACTTCTATTTCCTAGCCATTGAGGCCCTTTATAGGAGCAACACTTTGCTAAAACACGTAACACCTGACAGAATCAACCTAATTTTAGTGGATTAAAGGCAAAATTGCTCTGAAATTTTAACATGGCTAGAGTCTGCTAAATATTTGAACTACAAATGCATGCCAAATTTCTGAGATATTTTTGCTGTTATGCCTTGATTTCTATTTCTCTGCAGCTTCCCAAGTTTTTGCATGGCATTCAGAATTGAAACTCACATGTAGCAGACGTATTTTCAGGCTTGCATCAAACAATAGTGAACAGCAAATGTCTTGTGCAGTGTTTTGTTACATTAGTTGTAGAGATATTTTATAAAGATTCAATGTGTAAGGGCATACTGAGGAAGAAAAGTGTACTTTTACTGTTTTAGAATTCTGTAGTAGAGAGGGAAAGAAATATACCATATCCAGTACTTTAAGTGATAAATAATAAGGACATTTTTTAAAGTTGTACCAAGAGAAATAAAACATTTTATTTAAGTTTTTAATTTGATGTTTATATTTTCCAATTTTGATATGCAGTATTTTCCTACTTGTTACTAATTTAACACAGAAAGATATCTGCATGTCCAAGACTGCAGAGGGACTGATCCTTTTTGATAACGGAGTTATCATTACAGAGCTCATAAACCTCCTGATGTCCTTCCTGTCAATGCTGCCAAAGCTCCACTGAAAAAGCCATGTTCCAGCAAGGCGTTTACTGACCATTAAAAATATCTCCCTCTTTCACTCTCCCCCTCTGCAATGGATCACTATGCAAAAGGGAAAGAAGAGCTATAAGATGATTCAGAAGGACAACAATTGAATTGTTTGCCTTGCAGCCACCTTTTAGCAGATGATGAAAATGAGAGCAGGTGCTCTTTCAAATGTCTCTGTGGTCCTAACTTCCCTCCCTAGTACCAAGCACCCATCCTCCTCCCAGTCATAAATCCAACTGAATGAGCCCAGTACCACAGAACTGCTGGAGTTTGTCATGATGCCATTGCTTCTTAATCTGTTCTGAACTCTGAAGTTCTTGATTTGATTCCCTTCTCTCTAGGGAACTAGTATGTGAAAACTACTATGCTCATGTGTCAGCACTTGCACTAACTGTATTACCAAGCTACACTAGCTTATCAACACAGTGAAAAGCCAAGAGAAGAAAAGTAAGGCCTGAATAGGAAATTATTCTTAAGTGTGCCATAATGAAATTGCAGCCCACAATAGGCATTATAGAATCACTCAGAGTAACATTTCTGTAACTGCCTACAGCATAAAATGTTAGGTTTCAACTGTAAAAAGAACTCTGTACAGGAAAATGAACAACATTAATAGCTCACACCGTTTAAGAGAAAGCTTTAACCATGATTAGCTGCAAGACAAAAGCATCTGATCTCTGAGTGAATAGCTCAAATTTACGTCCAAACCATGTAATAAGTCACTCTACGTGACAGTGTCAGATTTAAATTCTGGTCCAAAATATAAATCAATGTGTCAAAAGAGAAGCATAATAATTTCTTTGCCTATAACATCAAGTAACTAGAAGTTTGGGGGGGAACTTCACTCTTTCTAAAGTCAACTATGTATTATTGATAAGCGTATAATATTGAAATACATAATTTCATTGTCTCTGTGAAATTTGTCAAAAATTTAGAGACAGTAAAGTAAACTTATAGAACTCCCTGCCTTTTTTTTTTTTTTTTTTTTTCATTTCAGTGGAGTAAGCAGTTTCCCATTAACAGCAAGAGCTAGCCTAGCATTTGGGCAAAGTGCTTACAGGGAAAACAACATGATGCTCGTTCATTGTGTATGTTCTGATTTCCACTGACTCTTGGTAGGACACCAGATGTAGATTTCTGTTAGCAATAAAACTATTTGTGCAGCACGCTGCAAACTGCCTGCCATCCTTACTCCATCAAAGAGCAGGAGACTGATACAGTAAAAAGCACTGAAGATACACTGATTCACTGAAGATACACTGATTCAATGAAAAGACTCCCCAGAAAAAATGTTCAGTCTACTCAACTCAGGAATCCCTGCTGTAGTTTTAAAGCTGTTGCATTCTTCAAGAGAAGGAATTGCATTTGTCTTCACTACTGCTTAAAACAAAGCAAATAGCTAACTGAGTCAAAAATCTTAGGCAGGGGGAATACAAGAGAGATGGGGCATAAAAGCCTCAAGGAGTTTCTTTTTTCAAAGCAAATTCTAAGTATTCATAATTAATTTTAGCCATAACTAATGAAAATGTGAATATAGTAACTGACTCTCTGATTGTGCCTAGATTAGAGATAGCTTTTATAAGCTCTTACTGTACATCACAACTAACTGTAATATAACTCCAGAACCAGGCTGTGAAGCTATCATCTTCCTTCAATGCATCTCACAAGAGAAAACTACACAGTGGGGAATAAGTAAAAATGGTTTGCTGTTTCAACCTTTATTTTTGGTGCAATGATTGTTCTATAAAAGTTATTTACAGTGCACCACCAGAAGTTTTGTGGATATAACAGGAAATAGTACAAAAAGTGTTTAGTATAGTCCACTTACATAAACATGTTTATTAATTTTCTTGGGAAAGCTGAAATAAAGGAAAAGGAATAAAAAACCCACACAATTTTATTTTACAACAAGTCCCTTTGACTTGCTTGCAGTATATGTTAAACGTATTTTTAAGACTTCTTGACACTCTTGCTGACCAATGAGAGGATTCACAGTAATTGAGAAATTGCCCCTTAATTTTTAATACATATGTATGTAAGGAACAATAACAGTAAGTAGCACAGACAAGAAGTATGATGCTTGAATCAGGCAATAAGACTCACTTGAGAGGGTGTACTTGTTAGCTCCATTTTTTCATGGGATTTTTCCTTTGCTATTCGCGCAGCTTCTTTGAACTCCTGAAATTTTTCAGCAAACTGAAGGTACATACGTTTAAAGAACAAAAAAAAGAAAAGAGAGAAAGTGTAGGCGTGAAATAATACATTGCATGCAGAACAGAATGCTGTACTTTGCATTTCACAATGTCAAATTCTGTCAGTAATTTAAAAAATTTTTCTCCTTATTAGATACTCATTTAAATGAGTTACACAGTGACATACCTTTCAGGCACTTAATACATATCTTAATACACACTCTTTATATGTCAGGAAAATGGCAATGCAATGAAACATGATCTGTTGCTTGTAGTTTTAAGAAACTCACCTCAGAGATGGCTAATAATAGGGACAAACTGCTTTGCATAGCTGCTTTCAGATTCAGGTTTTACCCTTCTCAAAAAAACAAATAATCTGCTTCTGAAGCCTGATGTGGTCACCATGAGCTACGAAAGCTTTCAATGTAATTTGTTCTTTCATGACTGAAGCAATACTGACTTCTTCCCAAATGTTAACTGCATTTCTAATTTCAATAGCTAATTAGAAAAGAAACAGTGGAAATACTGTGTTCATCTCTAGAACGTTCATTGACATCAATCAAGTTAAAGAACAAATACATTGAACTAGAACTGCCTATGCTGAACACTAAATCATGAAATTGCACATGGGACTGCCATATGAGGCTTTATTTCTATGCTACATGCACCTCTTGCAGAAAATAGTTAAAGCAGCAATTTAGAAATATATACCCCCTTAAACCTGAAAGATTAAATTAATTTCTTAAGAATAGGGCCTGGTTTCTCTGGCTAGAAAAAAAATTGGCACCACAGTTCTCATCTTGCTGCTACCCTAATTTCTAGAGTGGCCACAAATTTGTTTTTTGTGTCCTACTGCTTTTATACAGACCATTACCTTAATATGATCAGCTTAAGAGTAAAATGATTCTGCAAAAATATCAGAGGCTTTTCCAGCAGCTTCTAAATCTCTCTGGCAGCAGCATATGAAAATTGTTTTGCACTCAATATATATACAAGGTACAAAGGCTACCTTTTGTGTGGCACAACCTCACCAATTATTTTCAATCAGAACTTCACTTACTACACAAGACCTAAAAAAACCTTACTGTCTTTAAACCTTTTCCTGGTAGGCTACTAGTATCTGAGGACTTTTATTTCTCTCCACTTGTATTTCATTTGTTATGTTATTTGAAAGCTTATTTTTCCTGAAAGTTTAGTCCAGCATCAAAAAAAGTCTCAGAAAAGATTATGAAATTGGCAACAGATGATGAAACAGGTCACCAGATAATACTTTTTTAAGACTTGTGCCTAAACCTCAAAATCTTATGGGTAAACTATTGTTTAAATCAGTCTTAAGACCAGAGAATTATTAAATGGCAAATATGATTCTGAGGTTTGGAATAAATGGCTGAAGACAAAGGCAGTAAATATGACAGCCACAGAAACGTTTTTTAAAAAAAATCATAGATCAACAAACAGCATTCTAAAAAGCCAAAAAGCCCAATTTGGTTGAGATTTCCACAAATTTTCTAGAATTCTTTGAGACAGTCAGGTGATGAATAATAGCTATCTCTTGATAAAATTCCTCAATAACAAAGATGAGTCTCATGGCATGAAAGGAGAAGTTTTCTGGAAGATCACATTTTTAAGGAAAAGATGAAAAATTGCATGAAGACTACATAAGGCTGCTGCCAGTATCCATGGTGGCACTTTCCATCTGGCATATTCTTTAAGCTTTATGGAATAAATCAGGTCAGCTAACTCAAGAGGGTAAGACAGCGTACCCTAAAAGGAGTACTTCTGACACATCAGGATACTATCAAAAGCATAGACATTTTCTGAATGAGAAAGTAGTTTCAATTTTTTGTGAAAGTGAGAGGACATTCTGTTTCTCTTACTGCAGCAGCAAGAGGGACTCTGCTAACAAATCATGGTCCTGTGAATATTCTTCAAAACAGGTATCTTTCAAGTATCACCGACATCTGATGGAGCAGAATTGAGATGAATTTGTGGTCTAACATTGAGAAAAGGCCTAGTGAACAGAAATAAATGTTTTAATTAATTTTCCTCTCTACTGTTTGTATGTGAGGTTGATTAAAGTGCCATTACTTTTCCATCAGACAGTCTCACTCCACTAATTTCTATTCAGAATAATTGTACAGAAAAGAGGTTGGCATTGTTGCACTCTACCCCAGCAATCAGTTCAGAAGGACAGGGGCACGTAAAACAAAACAAATAGTACAAAAGTCAAACTACTATAAGGCATGCAGACAATAATATGAGAATAACAGTTTATCTGCTGGGATTATTTGCATCATTAAACTATGGAAATTGGTCACAGACTAGACCAACTTGTTTTGCAGTTGTAGGCTGCCTTTTGCTCTCTGGAACTTAAAACACAATCTTAGAGTGTATCAGAGTGCTCTGGTAAACCTGGGTATGATACACAGGAATGAGGGTAAGTAATCTGAGGGAGAGACAACACAAGAAAGAGAATATAGACATGATTTCTCTAAAGTTACAGGGCAGATCTAATTCAGCTCTTCTGATTCCCAACCAAACATACCTACCAGCCCCAGTGGCTGAGCAGCTTCTAATCTAAAGTTTTCTTTCCCCATCAATATTTTTATAATTTTTAAATAACACAAAAAGTTAAATCTTTAGGAATTTTAGTAGTAACAACTGGCAATTGCAACTCACAGGAATATCAGTTTAATAATTAAGATATAATACAAAAGGAACAGTATGCTGACAAGGGCTCATAGATTCACCAAAATCTTCAGACAAGGTCTGTGACTTTGTGTTTTTCTTAATATATTTGCTTATTGTCCATAAAACAGCAACCTGAGTAAAAAAAAATCTGCTCAGAAAAAAAGAAATTAAGAAAAAATGTCTACTGTAGCCTTTCAGATTAAATTTTAACACCAATATAGAGCTTTATGTCAAAGGAATATTTAAAAGTCTTAGACATTTGTTTGATGGCAGTGAAAAGAATAGAATTGAAAGAACTGTAATTAGGAAGGTTACGGAGGGCAAAAGAAGAGTTGAGGATGAAGATTAAAAAAACCCAACATATTTTCACTGGCAAGGATAACTTAGAGCTTGAAGTCAGGCAAACAGAGTGTGTATGACTACAGCAGGATGCTTTGCCTTCAAAGAATCATTTGTGAATAATAAAAACAAGCTAGTCTACATGACTAGTAAACTAGATTAGCATTTGTGCTAAAGCCATTGGAATATTAAGAGAAGTTATTACCATGTTGGTAAGCAAGCGCTTCTATGACATACACACCAAATTTACTGACAAGGTCTCCAAGTTCGCTGAAGCAATGATAGGTGCACAAATGCACGTGCAATACCAGAATCACTCAAAATGTCCTGTGGTTGTGTTGCTTTGTGGAAAGGAAAGCCAAGAGATTATGAAAGGAAGAAATCTTACAAGTTGGATGCTTGCCCAAATAAAGTAGCTATACTGGGTCTCATTTTAATGGTTTTCTGGCAGGCCGTGCGTATCCTTGGACAGTGACAAATACTTTCTCAAAAGGACTGCTATGATTGCTCTTCCTTCAAACAGCTAGCCACCATCATTCCTTCCTGAACATGTATTTCTCTTATTGCACTTAGGTGTCCAAATCTTTTCTTTATTTCAAATATGAAAATTTTCTGCTTAATATAAAGACAAGCTCTTAAACTGCACTGAAATTTCTCATCTGAAGATAAACCATGCTTGTACAGGTTCTTGGACTCATCTACCAGGGCAGTAGCAAAAACAACAAGTAATGTAGAAAGGATGCTCAGAGGACCTATGCCATCAGTTTGAGAAGCAGGGATTTCTTCTTTCCTTGGAATAAGGTCTATTTCCTTCTTACAGAAGTAGACTAGAAAAGAAACTCATGTTTCTTTTTTCATGTTTCACATACTGCTTCAGCAAACATTTCAACTTTTGCATTCTAGCAGAAGATGGATTTTTCTTTTACACTGAATATATTTCCCACTAGCTTTACTTTAACACTGCAGACTTTGAAGTAACAGTAATTTGATGTACTGCATAGTAGAAAAGTGAAAGTGAATGTAGCCTAAAAGACAAAAATGCATCTAAAGACTACAAACATCTTTTTTCTAGAAGATCTAAATACACAAGAAACACCAAATTGTTTACTTCTTTAAATTCTATCATGGAAAAACTGTAATGGAAGAACAACTTTTAAAAAAGAAAAACCTAACAAATCAGTAATTAGAAAGCATTAGCAACATAATGTGTAAGAGGCTTCAACCTCCCTCCTTTTCTTCATCAGTTAGAAGAAAATGTGCAGATATCACACTTACTCTCATGCTTTCACATTATAAGGACTAATACAGAACAATTTTTTGTAAATTATTTTTAAATAACAGTTGTGAGTACTGTGTCAAGACATAGTGAGCGGGAATAAAATACACTTAAGTAGCTTCACTAGCTGAAGAGTCGCCACTGGTCATACTTACTTTTGAAAGGTGATGTTCAGATGAAAATCCCAAGCCATAGACTGTATTCGCCCTGCTGTCTGCCCACTGGCCAAACTTCTGGGATGTTTTAGTAAATGTCATGTTGGGGGTGATGGTGCTGTTTATTATTGCCTGAAAAAGGTAATAACTGTAAAAAATGGGCTTCATGGTTTTTATTTTTTTCTAAAGACAACTCATAATTGAAAATGCCAATGTTGTAAGCAATTATCTGAATACACTGAATGAAACACACGCTGGGAACTAGGAAACAGTTTTCCAATTCAATGCCAGCTAGAATTGCAAAGGCATATTTTTGCATACATTGTAAGGAGGAAATAGCTGGGGATGGGAGTAGGCTTCAATTCGCAATTGCAAGCAGTCCTTTAAAGTTTCTACATATAAAGCCTATCAAAGTTATTTTTTGTCTCACACTTGTATTTCTTTTTCCCTTAAGGCAGTGCCTCCCAAGTTGCCTGTCAATTCCACCGCTGCTCTTCCCCCACCCCTGTTGCAGATGAGATTCTCACTGAAAAACACTTAGTTATACAAAGGAACACATTTTCTTTTTAAATCTCAGTTCTACAAGAGTCTGTTTTCTTTACACACATACAAGCAAAGCTAATGGCAGGGTCATACACCAACTACAGAAGTGGAGATGCTCTTGTTTTAATTTTTCTTCTCTAGTTCTTGTTCTTGCATCTACAGGGTGCAAAAAATTATCATCCTCCACCATTTTGAGTTCTGATAATACAAACACAAAATGAAATTACTAGGTGATATGCTGGTTCTACTAAAAGCAACTGAAGTTTCACTGTGGATTTCAACAGTATTTCCATGACATTAAAGAGTACATATGTGCAGTGCAAACTGTAGAGACGTGAAGAACGTAACACTGTTTTCTCAGGATGGTGACTGATAAACTTTAACATCACAGAGACTAAGTACTGCCCTCCTAAGACCAAGATCCTCTAAAGTCAAAATCAGCCTATACTACTTGAGTGATATGGACTTCTGGATGGCTATTGAAATAAGTAGTTATTTAAAGGAGTTTACTGTGCACCCTTTGTTTTTGCTGAGAGATTTGGGTACCATTGGAGCACAGCTATCATCAAATTAAATTTTTCTATGAATTCTACAAGCAAGAATTGAAGGCAAGCCTGACAAAATTACAGCTGAGGAGCCAGCCAAGCTCACAAACAGCACCCATGTTCATATGGTGATTCTCAGATGAAGTAGTGGAGAGGAGTATTGCAAGAAAGTTCAAAAGAATACATTGCATTGCAACATGTAGAAAGACAAGCAAAGATACTGCAGCACAGATAAATTTAACAAAACTCTTTCCTGGTGACTTTGGCAGCTTCACTATACTCACATTAATGAAGTTGAGCAAATCTGAACATAGCCAATTCTTTCTGATAGTCTTTGTCTCTAAATACAAATTTTGCCTACCACTGTGAACAACTCCTTGAAAATTGTGGAATGCCTGAAAGCTTACATTTGAGCCAAGAAGCCTCATCAGATCAAAGGCAGGATTTGCTGCGTGACCAGAAAATGGAGAACTATCTCCAGGGAAAGACATCCCTCAGATTTTCATATAGAAGCTGCTTAGTGAAGTCACTGGCACATGAAACACTATTCTCCTTTTTTTAGGCACAAGGTTCAAAGCTCACATAAAGCCATCAGACTCGTACTTGCACAATCACCTCCAACTGACCACCTAGAAAACTGCTGTCTATAGCACACAGGACAAAAGAGAGAATGTGAGACAGGACTTCTCAGAAAAGAGGTGGGTGCTCTGTAACTCTTTTTTACTTGTATGCTTCTTGTCTTCTTTTGCACTCTTAGTGGTTGGAAGCCCACATTTGAAATAACAAGGTGGAAGCCCAGAACAGAGCTGTGCAAGCTCATTTAATGCTCAATCTCACTTCCTGTGGAAACTGTCAACAGTAACATGCTTGAAATTAAATATCCTGCGGACTGTGTAGGACAGATTCTTCCTCCCAAATCAAGCTCTAGCTATGTTGTCTAGTCTGCTTAAGCCCAGGTCCATCCATTTCTTGATTAATTGAAACTTGCATCACATATTTTAGAGAGTGAGTATTATGTCATGGACATAACTTAGTCAATTCAGAAGAGGACTCCAATGCCAGAGAGCTAAGACCCCCATGCAAAACACAGGTTTAAAGCCTCCACAGCTGCCATTTCCTGCAGTGACAGCAGCATAGCTGGCTGCAGCTTAACCCAGTCAAAACAGAGAAAGGCTTCTGCTGACCACATGACAGGCTCCACCACAGAGAACCTGAACAGGGTGCCTGGTCCAGAAGGGCATAGCTTTTTTGACAACAGTCTGCATTTAGGCTGGCTTACATTGACTGTCAAATTGCTTTCTTCCAAGAGAAAAAGGCAGAAAGAAAGCTTTAAAAATAATTGTGTTGAGAGAGTGTTGGCTGTGATTCTTTCCTTTATTTTCCAAGACGGAAAAGTAAAGTAGACTTCAGTAGACAGTGTTAGCTCAAAGACTGGGAAGACTACATTCAGATCCCAGTGATTAAAAAAAAAAAAAAAAAAAAAAGCCCTTTCACTGAATCTACCCATTTTAAAAGGAAATCAGGGTTTTCCATCTTCTCTAAATTAAAAGCCTTGGTATGCTAAGTCTCTCACATCCAAAACTATGCTTTTAAAAGTGTAATACTAGAGCATCCTACAAATACAGTCCAGTGTGAGCTGCCTCTGGAAAAACTAGATACCAAGCCTTCGTATATTTAGCTTAAAAAACCATTTTTTAAATCAAAATTTATAATTAAGCTTGTCTTGTCCATTCAAATGGGTACTGCTTTAACTGCTCTCCTCTAATCCAGATTTCACTGCATAGTTATCAGTATAACAAGTGTCAAATATTTCATCAACTTTTAAGAATGTTGTTTCCATTAATGAACAAGAAGATCTTAAAAACAGAACAGAGTCAATCTGACAGGAAGACATTTAGCTTTTGAAGAAAACTGATTTAGTTATCTTCAGGCTTTTTGAAATTATAAAATAGCTTTCATGTTTCCCTTTCATATTACTTTAGCGATGAGAAAATAGGGCATGTGTCTGAACTGTTCATTTTACGAGCTGCAAACCTGACAGCTGCAAGATATATAGTTGTGGTCAAATATGATTTTATCTTGTGCTTAAACTAATGGCAATAATAATTTAAGACACAGAACTTTCTAATTTCTTCAAAGGAAAATCACTGAACACTTGTGTGTACAGGTCTTACTTAAAACATTTATTGAGCATTTTAAAAATTGTCACTTTAAACTGAGACAGTGATTAAAATAACAAGATCATCTGCAGTAACACCAATGGAAGACTTGACTGAGTAATAATATATGCAAGATTCATGGAACCTGCAGACTGGGAAACCACTCTTTTCCAGAGTCTTCTCTTGTTCTAGAATAATATAAAATTTAAGTTTGTTTTCCTACCTTGTATCTGTCAAAAAAATTATCAGAGAGTTAACTAGTACAGCAAGAACCACACTATACTTGGTCTCCTTCCTTTTCTCAGAGATGGTGAGAGGCAAAATGCAAAAGACAGTGGGACTCAGACTTCTGCCTGTACTGTTACTGGAGAAACAATGGAAGCTTTGTTCAATCACCCAGGAGAAAGAAGTACTAAAACACATTTTTCCAAGGAACTCTAAAATGAGTATATAATTAATGAGAACTGAAAGCCTTAGCAACAACTGCTCAATGTTGTCATGCCATACTACATAAGAAATCTTATTTTTCAGGCTTTCTTTTGATTCTGGGACTGGAAGGAGAAAAAAGTCACATAAAAGATATTTACTCAAGAGATAAAAGAAACTAGATTAAAGTTCTATGACATTACTTGCATCAAGTTTTCTCTGCAAAGGGCAACAGGGCTCCAAATACTGTGCCTGACTGTAAAATATATAGCCTGTACACTGAACACCTTATGGTCCTAGAACACTTTTTGTAGTCAAGATAGAGGGACATACATCATATCTGGTGCAAGATATTTCAAGAGGAGACTAGCTTCAGAAATCATTACACAAAATGCATTAAAAGTAAGTTGAAGTTGTCTCTGTAGGAACTGTCTTGGCTAAATCAAGTTCAAATAAGGGAAAAAAAAAAACCAAAAACTCTCTCTTTCAAAATTAACCAAAGTCCCCAAAAGGAAATTCAGGTTGGAAACTGCAATGCACAACAGGGGAGTGAAGATCATGTCTTTAAATGTCCTTTTGTTTTCAAGAAGATTTAATTACTCTTAGATAATCAGCAGAGAAGTTAAATTATATCCAGGAATACTTCTGAAATGCACCAACCTAAAGAGAGAGAAGGGTGTGGGACAGAAATAGGATTACCTCTCAAATCTATAGTATACCACTCTCCAACATTCCTACTGCAGTAATATACATGTGAGCTGCCTTTAGTTACTTACTGCTCAGTGCCTGAGAACTGAGCACATCATTCTCTCCACCATACAAACCCAAAGGATGCTGTAAAACCCCACCAGCACCCAGGTGTACAATAAAACCTAGGTGGATCTATTCCTTCTGAGGGAGGGGCCTGACAGCTTCAAAACCAGTAGGGTTTGACAAGCGGTTTTGGCCACTGGCAACATGTGCATTGTCAGCAGTGTTATGACATCCAGCTATATGCCATACAGCAAGGACTCTCTCTGGGTGCACTCAAAAATGCTTTATATTTACATTTAACTCTTTGGAAATGAAATATTGTATATAAACAGACACACTTAAAAAAAGGATGCGGCTTTAAGTAAAAATAAACAAAGTCTCTGGGAATTATGCTGGAAACCCACTTAAAATTCTTCCATGTGTCCCTCCGCTATTCACCTGTGTATGTTTCAGAGCAGTTTGGTGAATGCCTGAAAGAATGGGACTCTCTTAACCATGACTGGGATTCTAGATCTTCATCTAAGACTTAGATGAAAATATTATTAGGATTGCAGCACTCACAGAGTAAATAAAACCAATGAACTGAATTATCAATGTACCTTGCCATTAGTACTGGATGTGGAGAGAATGCTGCAGCAGACAAAAGAACAACTAAATAGGTGTACAACTACTTGACAATTTAATTCAGCAGGCACTCAGCAGGAGTTGCAGCATCAGGATGAAGGCAGAGGAACCCCAGTGGATGTCAGAATAAGGATTTTGTATATTCTTCAAATGAGTTAAAGCACTACATTTTATAACTGGTACTCTTGATTTCATACCTCATCTAGTTCCAATCCCAGTGTCTTTATTCATTAACACTGACTCAAAAGTAATTTTTATTATTTGACAGAACTAATTGAATCATTTCATGAAGACTGGCTGAGAAGGAAAAAAAACAAAGTAAGACTTAAAGAAGAAAAAATCTGGTAGGCTCTGATATCAGTCTCAGTCACTTCAAGCAGAGATTTTTGACTATGAGATTGATTTCTATATACTTCTTTGTGATAGAAAAATCGCATTTTACATTTAAAATGGCAATATTCTGGATATTTAAAAAAATACAGGGTAATAATTTTCAGCTTTCAGTAAGTAGTCATAAAATCTCCATGAATACTGTCATGCTTTTAACAGAGTATTTAATTTCGAATCATTGTGAACTGATGCATTTCCAAAAGCTTCAAATTAAAGTCTCTGGAAAGGATCACAACTTTTGATTACAGTCTGTATATCTTTAATGCCCTTAGTGTAGAGTTTTCTGCTACACCCTTTGCAAAAGTTACTGTTATTATAGCTATGTGGGTAGAAGCAGTCAAGGATTTTCTGCACATCAAATTAATTTCTAAGACATGTTTTACAAGAGGAGCAGCTCAGCACAATATCCTTTCTAGTTAAAATAGAGAAAAAACCCAAACCAAACCAAACAAAAAAAAAAAACACCCACAAAAAAACCATACTAAAACCAAACTGAGTCTAAATAAAAGCTTACCATTTATTAGGTAGGCTTTATTAGGAGACAATCCTCACTTTCTCTACAGCAAAAAATGGAAGATTACATAACAAAGGATTTACTAAGTGATTATGGCCACTGAACAGATGTCCTTCATAAAGCTGAAGCTAATTATATTGCTAAATGTCTGAGTACAGAAATGAAAACAAGTTATTGTAACCCTATGAGTACTTTTTGTACAATTTTCTGTCTTTTTAGCCTTACAGCATTAACCAAGGCACAGGTCACCACTTCAATTCAGCAATAGTTATTGAAGTCAACACAACTACACGGAAAACAGAATTTACAAATAAACACTTAAAACATATGATGAGGCACTGTTACTATTTTAAAAAGTCAGTAATCCATTGGTCAGATAATGATACAAATATCTGAGAAGAAACATGGAGAACATCAAACTAGAAAATAGTAGCAAAAATGCTTCAGACAAGTAGGTTTTCTGAAATATAATTTACCTTTGAGCCATCCAAACTGATTATCCTGTAGACATTTCTTGTGCTGTCATAGAAGTAGGACACAGTAACAGCATGCTTGCTGGTGGGAACCCAGTTCTTCTTAGTGTTTGGGTCAATCTGGAAGACATGAGCTCGGGTGCTGAAGATGGGTTGTTCCCTGAAGGAGAGAGAGAAAAAGTCATGAATCTAATCTGTACCTACTATCACTGCACACAAGCTATCTGCCATTTGTGCCCATTTGGATATACACAAGTTACTCTACACAATAAACCTTGCCTGATGACGTCTGTATGTGCCGCTGCATAGAGAAGATAAGTTTGTTAATACACATATGCAAGCAAAACTCAAGTCTTCCACGGCAAAAATCAGCATCCAGTTGTGGAGTCAGATAAACACCTCTCATAGAGATTCAGCACCATCTCATCATCCCCCCACAGCTCTTCACTGCCCACCTATCCCTTAGAACTAAATGGCATTAATGCACGTGTAATTTCTGTCATTACACTGCACACTACAGAATGTGCATAACTTCAAGTCCACTTCTTCTCCAAAAATCTTCTAATATTCTGATTATTCCCATCAATTTTATGCCACAATCTGGATCTGAACTAGTTGATTCAATGCAATTACTCTAAAAGTAACATTAATTAAGCCAGGAACATGTGTTGTGAATCTCTCATTCTTTGGAGCTTTACACCTGAAGTCGTAAAGGTATTTACCAGCATTAAATAATGTATAAAATACATTTTAAATTGTAAATTGCTTAGCAAATAAAATTATATGAGGCAAAAAAACCCCGTATTATAATTAACAATTTACAACATTTTTCCTCATGACCACTACCAGGACACACAGCATTGCACAGAAATCTAAACACATTTTAATATCACTAAGATACTGGTAAGATGGCCTTCTACAACAGAGTGACTGTATCAGTAGACAAGGGGAGGACTGTGGATGTCAGGTATCTGCACTTACGTAAAGCCTTTGACACATGCCCTACAACATACTTCTCTCTGGATTGGAAGAGATGGGTTCAATGGATGAACAGTTTGGTGAATAAGTAACTGGTTGGACCACTGCATCTAGAGGGCAGTGACTACTGGCTCAGAGTCCCAATGGACATCAGTTTTGGTATGTTCATCAGTGACAGAGAATGGAACTGACTGCACTCTCTGCAAGTTTACTCCTGACCCCAAGCTGAGTGGCACAGCTGATGCACCTGAGGGATGGCATACCATGCAGAGAGACCTGGACAAACTCTAGGAGAGGGCCCATGGGAATCTGATGAGATTTAACAAGGTCACGTGCAAGGTGCTGCAGCTGGGTCAGAGCAGCCCTGGCACCAGCACAGGCTGGGGATGGACAGATCAGCAGCCCTGCCCAGAAGGACTTGGGGGTGCTGGTGGCAGAGAGGCTGGACATGACCCAGCCATGGGCACTCCCAGCCCAGAGAGCCACACGTGTCCTGGGCTGCATCCAGAGCAGTGTGGGCAGCAGGGCCAGGGAGGGGATTCTGCCCCTCTGCTCTGCTCTACTGAGTCCCCACCTGCAGGGCTGCAGCAGCTCTGGGGCCCAGCACAGGAAGGACATGGACCTGCTGGAGGGAGTCCAGAGGAGGCCACAAAGATAATCAGAGGGACAGAACACCTCTCCTATCAGGAAAGGCTGAGAAAGTTGGAATTGTTCAGCCTGGAGAAGAGGAGGCTCTGGGGAGACCTTACAGCAGCCTCTCAATACCTAACGGATTATAAGAGCAGTGGTAGAGGGACTGTTTTACCAGGCCATGCAGTGAGAGGACAAGGGGTGATGGCTTCTGAAAGAGGTCAGGTTTAGATAAGACATTAGGAGGAAATTCAATACCATGAGAACATTGAATGAGACATTGGAACAGGCCGCCCAGAGAAGATGCGCTGTCCCATCCCTGGAAGCACTCAGGGCCAGGCTGGATTGGGTATTGAGCAACCTGGTCTAGTGGAAGGTGTCCCTGCCCATGTAGGCAGGTTGGAATTAGATTATCTTTAATGTCCCTTCCAATTCAAACTCTTCTATAATACTGTAGTTGTCAGTTTAAGTTTAGCTAAATTTTAATGATAAACTGATTGCTGTATTTTTAAGGAATGTTGCCATGAAATTCCAAAGATATTAAATACCACAACTTTGGGTTGAATTTAACTTTTTAGATGTTTTGACTCTCATTTTAAGGGTGTGAATAAACATACCCTTTGACCTGCCCTCACTTTATTTTCAGAGGTATGTTTTTAACACTTTTTTTCCCCAAAACAAATTCCCTCAGAATTTTGGGTACCTGTAGTCAAAGGGGTTTAATTTGACCTCACTATAAAGGCGTATGTGTGAACTCAATGAAATATCTCTATTGCTCAGCAGAAGAGCAGCTTTCAGTAGCAGAATTGTATTACTCAGCTGGGAATCAAGATTCCTTGAAGGTCACCAGATGACAGACGTGGTGTTCTCCTATGCTGGGTGCTGGATGAAATGACAGAAGTATGCAGAATAGATCAGAGACAGCAAAACAGACTTTCAGTGAAAGATGAAGAAGAAGGAAGGGAAGAAAATGGGATCAATGCACATGCTAGTTCTCCACAGAAATGTATCCTCAGCATCAATTCATCTTTTCCTTGTAAATCCCCAAGCTATAGGAGGTTGCACACCTGTTTTCCTGATCTAAATTTCTTGCACACAAATGTTATGCAAAGGTGACTAGCATTTATAGGCCTTTTGTTTAACAGAACAAACTAATTCTTTTTGCTCTTTTGAATATCTACAATTACTTCTTCAATCATACTTAAACTTCAGTTGTCTTCAATATTAGGTCTATTTTATAATTTACCTCCCAGTTAAGCATATGCCAATATCAAGTGATGCGTATTAACATAATGCACCAGCTCTTTAACCCTGGAAAATTAAAGAGCCCATCAAAAAATGAGAAACAATCTTAGAAGCCTACCAACTGTTTTGATGAATATTGACATTGAAAGGAAACTATAAAGGTTCTGACCACATTAATGAAAGATCAAAGAAGAACTGAATCCAAGATGTAGATGTGTGGGTAATGAATATGCATTTGACCAGCACTGATGCTCAGTTCACTCCAGTACATCACATCCCAGTATATCACATAACTGGGACTTTCAACACACCACAGGTTATGATTTTAATATGTAAAAGTTAGTGAGTACTATATGGCTGAAGTGAGTGCCAGTGAAAGTCAATTGTTCAGCCCTGAGATGCTGCTCTCCAGCACTGTAATCACAAAAACCTTCCACAGCACCACCAATATATCCTCAATTTGTTTGATGAGGTGGCCTGCATGTTCCTGTTGATTGCTCAGCAGTGCTGCTCAAGACAAAGCAGAGCACTTTGCAGGGCAGAGTGTGGGTCTGGCACAGATAGTGCAGTTAGGTATGGAACAGTATAAAAGAAGCTTACCTACACTTCTTTAATCACTTCTGATAAAACTAGAGTTACAGTCTTTTCTTTCCATGCTTAAAGAACAGCTGTACTGAATGACAAGCTGTCTTCGCTCTGTGGAAAAAGCATAGCTCCCTTTGTTAAACGAGTTGGATAAATCAGGATTTTGCCAGATTATTGGGGTAATTAGGATATTTTTTCTGACAAAGACACTAAACTTCACATGACTCTAGAATTAGACCACTGTTTTGACACTTGACAATGAACATTCATAAAGATTATTCCTGCAAGCTAATGGAAGTTATGCACTATATATCTACAGGATTAAATGTGTTATAGAACCGTCACTGATGCACCACTGAAGTCCTTCAAAGCTGCTACACAATTACATCATCTGCACTTTTCTCTAGCAACATATTATATAGAACTACTTAAATTTTGGATTTCCTAAAACACCTGTGAACATGAAACACGTAATGTACAAAACATATAAAGTATTTGTAACTTCAGCCAATACATCTTCACATAAAAGTTTTGCTCTTCCATTATCCTCATAAGGACAAGATGCCCTCCTAGTCTGGAAGTTTCAATCAATTCAGCTGAAATAACATTAATTTTAGCAATATTAATTAAATAGGAAGATAGCTTCCTCTTTTGCCTTCCTAGGTGGTCAAACAATTAATATGTTTTTTAAAAATTATAATATATATTTCTATATATAAAAAATAAGTCTTCTACTTTTCACAGGATCACAGGATAAGCTGAGTTGGAAGGGATCCTCAAGGATCATTGAATCCAACTGTTGCCCCTGCACAGCACCATCCCCTCCATATGAAGTTGAGAAAGGAACAACATCTTTAAAGAAGAAAAATCAATCCTGTAAAAAACCAAACCACCCTACCAGTTTCTTACTCTTCCCTCTCTTCTCTTCTCCTTTCACCTTTCTCTTCTTTTTCTTTCATTATCAGAAGGTACTTGTTAAAGACATTAATAGGAACTAAGGCAAGAACTTCTCACTAATTACAAAGCAAAGTAATTCATTTTTCCAGAAATATACTAATGCTGAACAAAAAGAAAACAAACTAACAAGAATGCCATAGTGACACAGTTTGACTATTAGAAATGTCCACTCAGGCATGTAAAAACATTAAGGCTCATATCCTGCTGTTCTTAATTGCCTTAGGCTGCAACATTACGGTGGTCAGACAAAGACTAACAAGAAGTGCCAAGTCCTCCGGGACCCAAGAAGCAATGTGATGAGTAAGAAAGCATAAAAAGTATCACTTTAGCAAGCACACATAACAGGCTTTTCCATAATCAATACAGAAATTCATTCATTGATATGTGATCAGCTTAGGAGATAAACCTGTTTACTAACAGTTAAATGAATAGTTTCCAACCACTCTTTCCGTTTTGACACCTTAACACAGCCTTTACAAAAAAAATGCAGACTGCTCAATACAAGAAGTGTTATACTAATCAAAGATTGCATAAAAGAAGCTTAAGTTAGTATAGAAGGTTACAAAGTACTTTCTTTGCTAATTCATAATTAATATATGCTTCATTAAAAAAAAAAACAAACTATTCTTTAACGTCTGGTACTTCTACAGCACTAGTGGTGAAGACCTCTTTTTGCATATTTCTTCCCTCACGCTATTGCTTACCATGATTCCAAAATTAACTTGAATGCTATAAAACCTGCAATTTCTGAAGACTGGGATTCTATTGTCTTAGTTAGTCTGAAAACAATAATGCAACTGAAAAGAAAGTATGAACCTCTACAACGTTACTTGATGTCCTACTTGCCTCCCCTTATGGAGTGTTGATGATGCTAAAAAACATGTTAAAAATTAGATACAACCCTCCCTTCCTCCTCCATACTCAGCTAAATTGACAGTGTTTTGGCAGAGGAGCTGCTGCACTATGTAGGATGAGGTGAACTTCCCTGTATGGACACAAGAACAGGCCAGGATTGCAGAAGAAGACAAAAGAGACATGGGTGGTGACTCTTAAGCAAGAGCTGGAGCAAAGAGCTCCAGGCAGAAGCAGACACCAAAATAGGCTAACACTGAGTGACTGTGGCTCATGAGGGAACTGAGTTTTTAAAAAAAAGGAACAACCACAGGTAATGCCTGCCACATGGAAGTTTTAAATTTCTCAGCAGAGGTATTTTCCCCAAACAGTAAGACAAAAAAGGAATGAATAAGCATGTGTGATGGGGATGTTCTTACTCAGCTCAGGTTTAACAGTGAAAATTCCATGAGATTCATGTCCACGTCTATGTCTCCAACATGGATCTTACAAACTCCAGTGCATTATCCAGAATTCCTGGCTTTGATGCACATGGAGTCCACATACAAGACTGCTTTCAAAACAAGTCCAACAAAATGTGCCTTGGAGATTTTTTCTTGTTGTAATCAGTGCAAGATTTCATCCACCAGGTTTCATAAAAACAGTTTCAGAGGAAGATAATGCCACATGCAGACAAAAACAGGACAGTATCTCTGTGCTCAAAATGGGAGTGCAACCACACTCCAAGCTGGCTGGAGTGGTGAAGGCTGGACACAAAGTGTGCTGTTCTCATGCTATTACAGCCCTGGACACAGCAGACCCTGCCACATGACAGACAGCATGCTCAGCACACAGTCTCTGACAGTCCTGAGGACTGCAAACCCCCACAGTAGGCATGTTTTGCAGGTGGTCATTTTGCATACACTGAATTCTAAGCCTCCATAATAGCTGCCATCCAAGGAAATTTCCCCCCAGATCAGACAACATGAACACTGCACATGGTATTTCATGGCATTTGCTGATTTAGAAGAGGAGGAAGACCTTCTTGCTTTTTCCAAATGTCAGCATACTAATCTCACAGCTTTTTCCCAATGTCCTGCTTAAAAATATTCTCCCCTAGCTTGTTTCTGAAGCTGTAAGCAAGCTTTTGTTATTCTAAGCAGCTTGAGAAGAGATTCCTGAAAAGAAATTAGGAGAGTGATTAAAAGTGCAGTTCTAGTCAAAACCAGTTCATAAACTACAGCATCCAAGCACAGTCAGTGTTGTTTAAGGAGTCTAACTCAACAGGCTCTGCAAACAGTTCAAAGCAACAGGAAACCACGGAATATTCCATGTTCATAAAATGCTCTGAAGTCTGATAAAAATTGTATACATTTGGGGAAAAGTATTGCATAACACTGGCTTCCAATGCATGGAAACTGTTCTGAAATGTAATCCTTTTCTAGACAGGAAATAACTGACAATACCATCTTGAGGTTAAAATTATGAAGTTGAACAAACACACTCAGAGGACTTGTCTAATGACTACGACTTCAGATTTTGCTTTTTATCTTACACACGACTTTCATGTACAATGTACATATACAATAACAACTTTCATATCTCAAAACAAGCTTTGAGATAGCAAAAAAAGTGGAAGTTACAATCATGTAACCAAATCAAAATCTCTCCCATCCCACCAATGGTTTATCTAGTTCTACACCTACATTCTTAGACCTGGTTTTGCTGTTATGTTTTGGTTTATTTGAAGACAGCAAATGTTTAGAAAGTTGCTACAAAAAAGTTTGTTTTCTGTATACAGTTATCAGTTAATATGCGTAACTGCCTATTCACCTATAAAGTCCAAAATACAAGCTTTACAACTGTGCTCTGTAGCTATGTAACACTGCACAGGCAGTGCCTTCAAGCATTTTCTAAGCTGTTTTGTTTCCATTTAAGAATCAGCTTTTAGTATTAGATTTTTTAAGCACTTAGGAGTTAGCATAGCATCACAAGTAATAACTGCCATTTTTCAGGATTTGAGGGGAGAAAAATTATCTAGAGACTTTCACTAAATCTGTTAGGTTAAGTAAAAAATACATTTACCTTAGCCACAAACATAATTACATACTGTCCATTACATTTACAAGAACCTGAAGTTTTAACCAATTTGTTTCAGCTTGAAGTAGGATATTGCACATCACTTAAAGAGACATAAGGTATAGGAATTCAGCAGAAAATAATTTAGTGATTACCAGAAGTCTATTATCTTTGAAATGTCAGTGCCTCTATAAAGACTAGTGAAAATCTGTGAGCTATATGGACAAACAGAAGGAAAAGTTGCATTCTATTTACATACCTTAACACTCACATTTTGAAAAGGAAAAAAAAAAAAACTAATAAAAAATCCAAACAACAACCTTGAAACATTTTACTGTGGGCTAAGAAGTATATACAAAATATGTATTTATACAGCTAAATGCAAAGAATATAGTTTTATACAAACCAGGTTAAATTTGATGCCTATGAGCAGACAGAACTCTGCTTAAGTCAGTTATTATGGACTTCCATTAGCAGAAAAACTGTTTATTTGTAATTATTGCATTGATTAATAGAAGTTTTATATTACACAGCAGACAAGTCAGGAAAGCACGTAACTTAAAATATTTCAATTCCTTTTGGTAACACTTTGGCACATCTGCTAAGGTGGATGGCGTCTTCAGAAAGGTAACATAGAGGGTGAAGGGACTGGAGCACAAGTCATATGAGGAGCAGCTGAGGCAGCTGGGGGGATATAGCCTGAAGAAACAAAGAGACTGAGGGGAGACCTTGTCACTGGCTACCACTATCTCAAAGGAGGTGGTAGCCAGGCCAGGTGGGGGTCAGTCTCTTCTCCTAGGTAAAAAGTGATGGGACGAGAGGAAATAGCCTCAATTTGCACCAGGGGAGGTTTAGAGTATGTATTAAGAAAAAAATTATTTATGGTAAGGGTTATCAAGCAGAGTGCCCAGGGAAGTAGTGGAGTCATCACTTCTGGAAGTGGATATGGCACTTGAGGACGTGTTTTAGTGGTGACCATTGTGCTGGTTCTAGGCTAATTGTTGGACTTTGTGATCTTACAGGTCTTTTCCAACCTTAACAATCCTACAATTCACAGGTATGCAATCCTATAAAATAGTCTGTTTGGGGAACAAATGGATGACTGTGTATGTGCCAATCTCAACCAAATGCTCAGGAAGCCCACACATGGTACCTTCCAGAGAAGGAAGGGAAAGAAAAGAGGTAGGAGAGTTTCATACAAACAGGCACTGTAAAACAACCACTGACAGTGTAAAATGTGTTGCCATCACATGACATCCCAAGAGTTAGGATTACCATATCCTGGAAGATATAGCTCTTGCTACTGAACAAACATGAAGACAAATGAGAAAGTTTACCTAACCTCATTCCTCTTCCATCTGAGCTTACCATTCGTAAGGGACTCATGAAGGATCTTAGTAAACTTTAGAAGAGTAAAGCGCTTTTTCCACAGCACAGATTTACATTGAGTTGTAGGACAGTACAGGCATTACAGTCTCACAAATTTAGTAACATCAACAGCATGAAAGGTGGCAGAGTTGCAAAGCTGAGGACAAATCAGTGCCCAGTACTTAAAATTAAGGCTTATATAGTACAACAAAGAAAAATTCCCAAAAAACTTTTAAATTTTTGGTATAATGACCAAAAAATGAACATGGAGCTGTTTACACTAAAGATTAATAAAGCTACCTGTATGTTATGTATAGTGCAGTGTTAAACTGATTTTTTTTTTTTTTTTAAGAAGGAAAATAAACACTGGATCACTGGATTTGTTTTCACTTCTGCAATTCTCTGGGTTTGTCTTAAATGCCTGTTCTCCAATGCCCCATATGCTGTTATTGTATGCTGCTCAAGTTCAGCAGGTAAGCAACCAGCTGAAGTGTTGCAGGAAACATTCACAGAGATAATTTATCACTGACTGTGAAAGTTACTCCCACAGCTGAATGATAGTCCATTTCTCTAAGGTTTTCCTTTTTTTGTCCTTCCACTCAACCTTGAAAAGCTCATTTTCATAGCAGAAATCAAGGGAGAGTTCTGGGAATCAAATCAGGTAATAAGAAGTGTATTATCAAATACTCACATTTATCTTCCTAAAGCTCTCACTTCAGTTTAGTAATTTATTCCAAGAATATAGGTATACGTATCTTCATAATTTTTCTAGGTACCTAAGTGATTATTCCTCTAAATTGTGCAAGAAAGTGGACAAAGGTATCTGAATAAATGTTTACCTTAAATTTGTTTTAATTACAAAATTGGATAGAACTAACCATTAGCTTTTAATGACTCAAGAGCAGCTAAACTATGTTAGGTTGAATTTTAGAATATATATTTATCTACAGTGAAAATACTAAGAAATCTTTACACTAAAAAATTGTAATTTCTTCTTGAATTTTGCTCTGTGTGAAAAGTCTTGTCAGGAAGCCAAGAGAGGAGTTCTCTCACTAGAACTAGACAATTAATTTTAAGATGTACAGCTATTTTCCACATCTAGTCACTAAAAGTATTTATCAGACGTAAACAAAAAACCCCCAACTTAATGTCAGGTTCTAGTCTATGAATAAAGAATCCTGAAATAACAGTGTAATGAGATATTTCTGAAAGAAGTCTAGATATTAACATTCCTACAACAGCCCCTACATACATTAAGCTAAGCTATGCTGCATCTGGAATAAGAAACAAGCAGGCAATGAATGGTCTAAAAATATTCGTTTCTCTCCACTCTACAGCACGGAAATCCAACTTAGCCACACCTGCAACACAAGCAGAAAAGAGAAGAAAGTGGAAAGGAAGAAATAATTTAGAAAGGCCTGAAAGCAATCCACAATCAGGCTCTCTAGTTACTTCCCCTAGTTCCTTGATACTCTCTGTACAGAGACAATTTTTCCTTTGCAATCTTTATCTAAAATCTCCCTGCAATGGAGTTCTGACAGTCAGACTATTCTTAGAGAACTCATGTAAATATCTTAAGGGAGAATATTAAGTAGTTTAACTGCTTAGCTTGAATTTCTACTGTTATTTCACACAGTACTTTATTGCATAGTCATGCAACAATTAAGTTATAGTTTCCTGTCTTCCTGCACCACCAGTTTTCTTGAGCTTAAATGAATAGATATTTTCTATATTTTTTATTTCTATATATTTTATATTTCTAGATTTTTTACATGGTCCTCAGGAACAATATCTATAGTCTTCAGAACCATTACAAGAGCTACAATTTAAAGGGGAAAAAAAAACCAGAAGAGAAAAAAATAAAGAAACCCCTTAGACCAGTAGTACAAGCACAGATCTCCAAATAATAGAAGCAGAGGGAGCAAGAGCACAAAGTTGCTTTGGGATCCAGAGACTCTGCTAGTGAAGCAGGAGTTCATGTACTGCTTTACAAGCAGGTGCAGCAGCAGTCTCCTTTCCAGGAGCATGGAGAAGGATGAGGAAAATGACGGAGAAGGCTCCAGGTGGAACATAATTTTCAATCTCTGCAACCTCCAGAATGCAAGCCTATTCATGACCTGCATGTTTTCCTTTTCACATTTCACAAACACACTCAAATTAATTTATGGATTCTTGAAGATCTGAAGTTCAGTAGTTTCCTTTGCAAAACAATTTTCAGCTTGTAATAAGGGCTGTTTATGCCACTCACAAGTAACTAATTAGACCAATTGATGCCGACTAAACAAGGTGAGAATTAAGCCAAATTGCATGGGCTACTTAGGTGCTCTTGCTGAGGCAGAGATAGACACAGCACCATGCCAGGTCTTTGGTGTTAATCACAGTGGTCAGTGGGATTTAAGGGTCATACAACAACACTGGTAGAAATGCCACCCAGAGCAGCAGATTCAGAAAACCGACAGACTGCAACTCCTCACTGTCCTGACATGAAAGCTTAAGACTGTCTGTAAATCAACACCCTCTGTTCTAAAGTTTGGTTAGATCAATTTAGCAGCTGTAATAAAATCCTTCAGCAGCGCTGACAAGTGTCATCATGCACAGGTAGTGCAGTATGAAGGAAGAACAGAGGGATGGCACTAGGACATGAAGCTATGTAAATCATTGAAATAATAAGAGTGGCAATCCCACATCCTCTTAGATTCCATAAAATACAGCAGAGTTCAATAAACAATGTAAACACAGTATTTTCTGACTTGACATTCAGTGTGATTTTGCATGCTCCATCAAGTCTCATCATTGCCTAGACAAGAATTTCTGTTCTGATGGCTGTATTTTACAGCTATGGAGCAAAGTGGCAAAGCTGAAGCTTTTGACAATAGACTGATGAGAATTCTGGAATCTAGAAAATAATAGAAGAAATACAAAATCACAGAATCAAGTCACAATATGTTTCCATTGAGATAAACGGCAATTATATGGTAAACAGTGATACTATTGAAAAATTAGTCTAACTGCTGTTTTTCTAATCATCTTTGACTTTGAGAGACAATACTAAAATAATACTAGTCATAATTTTGTTATTATTAAGACTAGATGTCTTGGCAATTTGTTAACAGCAAAAAACCCAAGGAATACATATTCTCCTTGTTTATTATTCCACATTTGGAATTTGTCTCAAAGATATGTCTGTACTAAAATGAGGTTTCCTCATTTGGCACCACAGTCTTTACCAAATTCTCTTTGCTTTTTAATAGCTTTAATTCATCTCCTTATTAGCTCTAAACTTCCATTTTGCTTCTCTGTAGACCTTCATACAGAAACAATCACACCTCCTCACCACTTCTCACCCAATCAACCACATCCACTCCATCTTTTTCAACATCTCCAGGTTATTAATTTTGATATGTTTTCTCCATGTGAAAAAACTTTTTCTTTAAGTGGGCCTGGCACTAGTCACGCCTTTCACTTCTAGCTTAAAATCCACAAACAATATATTTGACATTAAGAATTCGTCAGTTAACAGTTTTAAGAGCTTTTGCACTTAACCCTCAAAAATAAACACCCTGAAATAAACTACTGGCACTACCACATTTTGACTGCAGACACCACAAAGCTGAACTCATGCCTCCACCAGCACCAATGGAAGTATCAGAAGTGACATAAGAAGGGGCTGAATAGACACGCATTTCATCACCAGTACTTGATCTTCAAACAATTTGCAATCCCAACCAGAGTGCTACACCTGCATGTTGAGTTTCAAAGGAAAAAAAAAAATCACTGTTCCACATCAAAAGATGAGAACTGGATCATTTGGTTTGTATCAAGGAACTGAATTAGACTGCTAGAAAGGTAAACAAATTAATTTTACATTCATAAATAACAAATAAATTTGAATCACTCATTGAGCACTACAGGAACTAGAAAGACTCTTTAATTAACTTTCAGCATATTATTACCATGCCAGCAACTTTCTCCCTCCTGATAACTTACAGCCCAGTAAACACTATTGAATTTTGGATGCAGTGGTTGAACCTATATTGACCTGTAACAGGGAGTCCCAGGTCTGTTTCCCTGATTGTTCACAGCACACTTATGCCAAACATTCTGAGACACCCAAATATCATTCCTGATAGGTAATGCAGTTTGCTCATTGGATCACTGAAGGTATTCCAAAGATGTCTCCAAATGCTGTCTCTCCTAACGACATGCTTCGCACTGTCAGGCAACCTCCCACTGTAATGAGATACAAAATAATGATAAAGGGCAAAATCCATTTTTAAATATACTAGTATGAACACACACCGAGCAAAGAGTCCTCTGCACAGCCCACTACAGTGGCTGATGAGGGAAAAGTCAGGCAGGTTTGCATAGTAAGCGTCAGTCAGGGAAGCACTTAGCGGAGTGCTGTGCCATGGGGATGAACCTCAACAGGCAGAGAAGGACAGCCACACCTGAACTAAGCTGTTCATTCCACTGATAAGCAGCTCATGAGGGGAGAGCAGTCAATACTGTCTACTTGACTTGGGCAAGGCTTGTGACACCATTGCTTGCAACATCCTCATTCAGAAATTCAGGAAGTGTGGACTGAATGAGTGGACAGTGAAGCTGATTGAGATCTGGCTGAATAGCAGATCTCAGGGGATCAAAATCAGTGGCAAAGTTGGAGGCCTGTCCCTAGTGGTGTCCCCCAGGTTCAACAGTGGACTCTAAATGTTTAACTTGCTCATCCTTGACCTATAAAAAGGGGCAGATTTCCCCTCAGCAAATTCAGTTATGATACTATGCTGGGAGGAATGACTGACACCTCCAAATTTTGTGCAAGCCTTCAGAAGGACCCTGACAGGATGGAAAGACAGGTAGAGAAGAACCATCTGAAATTCAGCAAGCGCAAGTGCAGTGTCCTGCACCTGGGGAGGAACAACCCCAGGCACCAGCACAGCCTGGGGCTGACCTGCTGGGGAGCAGCTCTGTGGAGAAGGACCTGGGGGTCCTGGTGGACAACAAGCTGTCCATGAGCCAGCAGCGTGTTCCTTGTGGCCAAGAATGCCAGTGGTATCCTGGGGACAATAGGAAGAGCATTGCCACGCAATGGAAGAGCAAGTTATGAAAGGTCATCTGGCCCTTGTACTGCTGAGGCCTCACCTGGAGTGCTCTGTCCAGTTCTGGGCTCCTCACGGCAACAGAAACATGGAGTTCCTCCTCAGCAGAGGCCACAGAGATGATGAGGGGTCTGGAGCATCTCTCTTATGATGAAAGGCTGAGGGAGCTGGGGCTGTTCAACATTAAGAAGAAACAACTGAGAGGGCATCTTATCAGTGTATACAAGTATTGGAAGGAAGGGTGTCAAGACAATGGACCAGTGGTGGACCATCTTCTCAGAGGTGCCAAGCAATTCAACAAGAGGCAATCGGCAGACACTGATGCATAGGAAGTTCTACCTGGACATGAGGAAAAATTTCTTTACTGTGCAGTGACTGAGCACTGGAACAGATTGCCTAGAGAAGGTGTGGAGTCTCCCTCACTAGATAGAGATATTCAAGAACCGTCCAGATGCAACCCTGTGAAATGTGCTCTGGGATGACCCTGCTTGAGCTTGGAGGTTGGACAACCTGACCCACTGTGGTCCCTTCCTATTTTTCCCATTCTTTGATTCTGTGAAGATGACAGTTCTGGAAACACAAAACAGCATCAGTACTAGCCACAGCATAGGTGTTGCTACTGAAATAATGTCAAGAAACACTTTCTCACTGACAGCTCATGCACTTCCTTTGATTGTGCTAGTGGAGGCTGGTAAAGACAAAGTGTTATGTGTTGTACTGGAATTAGATTAGCAACCACTCTGCAAACAGCACTTCAAAATTTAGCTTATAATTCTGAAAGGCACTTATGATGACCTTAGTTCTAAACTCAAGATAGCAGGTGGGCGTCAGGGCTTCACTCAGATGAAAATAATTTTAAAAAATCAGGTCTCAGAACATTGCTTAGCATTTTGACAAACTGAGGGGGAAAAAAAAAAATAAATAAAAAAAATAAATTAAAAAAAAAGATACCATACAGTTTGTGCAGAAGTTTTGGCTCCAATTACCTATTTTAGAGGCCTATATTTACCAGCTCAATAAAAATATTCAGCAACAAATGCATGCTACTACAGTTAAGAAGCATCTAATCAAAAAGCAAGAACTGGTGTTTGTTAAGAGCTAGTTATTTTAGCATGAATTTTTTTTTTATTAACAATTTTCCTTACATGATACCTGAATGAGCTGGTAGGGTTCCATGCCTTCAAAACCTATGTGTGAAACAAGAACTAGAAAAGCCTCCTTCACTCCCGCCTGTGCTTAAATATCAGCACAGATTTTAAATGTAAGAAACCAAGCCCTAGTGTTTCTGTATCAATGAAATAAACAGTGGCCAAAACCAAGCAGGTTCATTAGCTACTTACAGAATGCTTGCATTGCAAAGTCAGTTTTAAAGAAAGCTGCATTTAAAAACATTTTAAAGCTGTATGTTAAAAGTGGTATAGTCTTCCCAAACTGGAGCACTTAGGTGATCCCAAGGTTATGTCCAAAAGAGGCTTAACTGAAGCATCAAATATTAGTCCATGTAGCAGAAACTGCTATTTCCCACCCACTAACAGGTTTTGCGTTTACAGACTGGTTAATATAGTAAATAGAATGCCGTGAGCAGGAAGTACTCATACCATAGTTAACTGCAAAAATTTTTCCAGTGTTACAAGCAAATGAAGAGTAACAGTTCTTCAGGAAGATGAACAGTATAGATATAAGAAAAAATAATGTAAGGTGCCACGAATAAGCAAATTCTTCAGTTTTAGAAAAACATTAGCCAGTGGCAGAAGTACTAAGACAAAAAGACAAACATGATGGTGAAGCAGAAGGCAACCTTTGCAAGATTTAGATGTGAATTCTATCTGTAAAAGCTGATTTAGTGCAAGTGATTTGAAGACTACCATGTCCATCTCTGAGCACTCACGACCAGCAGTATCCTTTGAATGTTGGATTTGCCGTTGTTACTAAGGAGAAGAAAAGGACTCTAAATATATTTTAATGCCAAGTGAAATTGTTCTTTGTAAGAACAATTAAAGAAGATGCAGATTGCCTTTCTTTGTCTAAGAACTTCACCCCAGAATAATATTAAGTCTCCAGTTCTGCTAACAATAAAAGTGGCATATTGAAAAGGACCCTATAATACTTGTCATCATTCCATCTCAGGAATAGAACTACTCTAGCTTTTGTTGCAGTATGATTTTAAAAACTATAATTAATGTGGACAAAAGTTTTGTTGTTGTTTCTTTTTTAAACTTCTATGTCACATTTAAGCTCACCAAATACATAAGTCTCAGTAAAAACTACTTCAGATCTCAAGTGGCCCATTAAGATCCATTGTAAGAGACATGGGCAGCATTTACATTCAGATATGAGGTTATCTTAGGGAGTCTAGTGTTCAGTGCTTGTTTCACAAAATTCAGCCAAAACAGAACATTTTTTAATCACGTACTTCAGCACTGGTGTCTTTTTTATGAAAACTTCTCAAAGATCCTTTGAGTTTTACTATCATATGTAGCCAGACATACCATCTGAGCTCTGCAGTACTTCTAAGAACCACAAATACCCAAGACTGAAATTGCAGGACATGACCTATTCCCAAGCACTGCTAATTGTTACCTAGTAAAAGTCAGTTCCTCCACATGTCTAGATGTAGAAAAGGGACTTGCACTTGAATGTTGAAAAAGTACTTGGAAATTAGTATCTAGAAGCTGAAATTAAATTAAATTCAACAGAAGTTGAAGTTCCTGTCTAATTGCAGGTTAACTCTTTTAGTCACACACAGTCAGTGAAAAACCCAAGCAGTGCAAAAGCAAGGGTTAAAGTGAATCACCTGAATATCTGCTTAGGATCCCAGTTTACTGCATACAGCCATTTGACAACAGAGAAACACAGCACTTATTATTGCATATGCTTATTTTTGTTAGCATGAGAAGTACCCTAAGATACTTGCCATGGCTGTGTACTCCACAGTAAGTCACAGTGGAGAAAACAGCATTTGTTCCAATATCACACAATACATTCTTTCAGAATTTTGTACAGACAAGCTAGGGCTAGCAGTCTGTTGGAAATGAACAGGCCTAAGAAGTAGGTCTAAGAATTGTGAGAATACATGCCAAAGAATTATTTATTTTATCAACACTTCACTGTAAGGTGTTGACCATTTAAAGCTTATTCTTCAGTTTTCAAAACTCAGGAAGATCTCATCATATGTCCTATTACAAGAAGATATTAAAGATTAACCATAGATCCAAGACTACAGCATACTATTTACACAGTAAGTAATTTAAAAGCACTTTAAAAACCCAAAATCTATACCCAGCAATATAACCTATTATCGTTGGGCATAGTGAGTTTGTTTGTTTGGGTTTGGCTGTGGTGCTGTTCTGTTTTACTACAAAATATACCATCCAAAGGGGAAAAAAATACTATTTCTCAATAAGCTGAGATTCAGCCTAGTGGACAGTCACAAAAAAACTTTCCAGACCTGAGCTTCAAAACTGAGGAGCAAAGTTCAACAGGAGTAGGTCTGAGTTCAGACCTTTTCAAACATTCCCCCCCAGAGTAAACAGACAGTGCTGCAGTAAAAAGTAGGTCTATCCCACCTGTAGTCGCCCTTCCCTTGTGCACAACCCTGTATTTGCAGTCAGCCAGGTTACAGTACTGACATAGCTCACTGCACAAACATTGGTGCTGTAGCAGACAAGTGGATGAAGCAGTGCTTGCCTTCTGTGGTTCCCACCATTTGATGGCAAGATCTGTGAAAATTTAATAATCAGGATGTTTGCAAAGAGCGCAACCACAAACATCAACAAAACAGTGCCTGTGAATCATTTGCATGTATGTAGAGGAAGAAGAAAAACCTGAGAGGAGCTATGTATTTCAAGTTCTTCCCTCCCATTACAGAAAACGAGCAATGCAGTCTGCTTAAGTTACCTAACTTAATAATCATAACTAAAAAACCAGAAATTATGACTAGTTACTGGAAATGTCAATATATACTTGTATCTGGCAATCCAACATCATCTATTTCATGTTTAAACAGTATTTTCCTAGACTAATTTTTTAACGATGACTGGCGTTCATCACTACTTGCCATCAAAGAAGTGTATCAGAGTGCAGTCTGTTGCCAGAAGCATGATTGTGATGCAGCTCCAGAAAATCAATATAGTACTGAAACACAGTTCCATTACTTCACCAAATGGAGTAATGCCACTACCAGGACTCTGTGTAGATAAAACAGAGTTCAATACTACATAGTGCAAGGACCAGGTAGAATAAACCCACAGCTCCCTCTAGCCTCTTCTCCCCTCTAATATTTCTGTCCTGAACACAATACTAATTTTGGTGGAACTCACACAGCTGAGCCTTGGGAAATATAAAAAACTTGAAACAGAAAGGGGAAAAGAAGTCTACTATCAAAACTGGATGTAAAAGCAGACTTTTCATAATGCAATGCTTTCAACACCCATTACACCTTATCTTTAAGACTGAATATATCTGAAAAAGCCTTGCAGGAATAACAGCACAAAACCCTGAACAGGAAAACATGCTCTTTGAATTTTTTTTTTTTTTTTACAGAAAGCTTTCACCTAAGTAGGGTTTTTAAATAGGGCATTTAAATACATGTTTCATGGTATCTTTAAAATAGAAGGAAAAAAAAAAAAGAAGAGGTGGGCTCTGGGGTTTTTTTCAGTTTAAATAATACAGAATTACTTAGTTTCTTTGTTCACTGTCAGTTAACTGTTACTAACACTAAAACCACACACATGGGGAAGCCTGAGAGTCTTCTCCAGTGCAAAACTGTCTCAGAGGAGGTGCACATTGATAAAACACAAGCACATATACATATACTCATACAAGGTACGTTCCAGACCTAGTCACAGCTTGCCTGGGTATGAACACACCACACTGATTTCCTTGCTAAGCACCTCTTAACTTTTAACCTCTGGACTAGCAGAGACCTTGGTCCTTGGTAATTATTTTAGGCCTCAACAACTTCCAAATTACAGACATCTAAAGGAGAAGACAAATTAAGTTCTAGTCTGAAGTATCTGCATTGTTTATATGGTTTGGAATACCTCAGAAAACCACAGCTTCAACTAAAAGAATGTCTGAGGCACCTATACTAGAGAAGCTACCAGTAAATTAGTGTTACATCTTATGATAATGCTCTTCTCTGAAGTACACTAGTGCATAGACACAGATTTGAAAGGCAATGATTTAAAGAGTGATTAGCTAAGAGCCCTTAATGAAATTACAGTTTTATGACACAATCATAAAAAACAAATTTTTTTTGCAACAAAAATTCCAATAAAAGTGATATCTAAATTCAACTTAAAACTTTTACTAACTAGCAGGCAGAAATACTTTGCTCAGCTCTAGTTAAGTGTCATTGCCTTCCCCAATTAGAAGTGCTGATCTGCTACAGAATTATATGCCATTGCAACCTCTGTGGCTTCAAGACTCTGCATTTCCTTAGACACTGGCTCAACATCTAGTTGAGTCGTGCAAAGATAATGGTAACTATGGTAGAGCAAATGCTGTTTCAGAAAAGAAATCACAAGAACACACATAACACACACATCTGATGCTTGCCTTGAGAGGAAATGTAATGAGAATAAATGAGAATAAAAACAATCTCAACATAATTAATTGGAAGGACTTAAATGTTTATTTTCAGAAGTAGGATTTTTCCACAAGGGTTGGCCTATAAAATCTTGATAATGAGTGGAAGTACCAAAACAGATCAATTGCAACCTCAGTTCATTACAAGTACCCTCACTAGACCAGCAATCATCCCCTCATGATGCTCAGGACACTCATTTATATTTTACAAGGCCAGAAGATCTGGTTCAGATTTCTCAGACTTGTTTTGAAGTCATAAAGTGACTGTGACAGAATATAATTTAAGCATGGTAGAGGTCTACACGTATTGTTCTCTGAAAAGTAGTTTATTAACCATTCAGGCTGACTAACATGCCATATGTTTTACTATTTATACGTTACTAATCCTTTACAGATAATCGAGTTTTGTTATCTGTCTAACTTGTTATATTCTCCATTCTGCCACAGAAGACAGCATAAACTACTTTGCTGCCATTGCTTTCACACAATAAGCATCTTTTTTTACCCAAGACAGCAAGCTGGCCAGGAGTTGCAGTAACACTGAACTACAGCCAAGAAGCTACGCCTTTCGCTCTATCTGAAGTATTTCTGTGGAGCACAGCTGATGGAAGTATTGCTAAAACAAAGTCCAGGCAACGCTACCGTTAAGCCTTGTGGGAGGAAAACAGGTTAAAGAATATGAGTCTGGACAAATTCAATGATCAATAATTCTTCTGGGTCCCAAGTGCTTTACAGTGTTCACGTCTTGTTACCCATATACAGAAAGAAAACAAACATTTCAGTACAAGACTATAGTTTGTCTTGTTTAAAGAAATATGTTCAACTAACTGCACATACTTCAAATAGAGTAAGATCTAGGAGTGGATCAGCAAACTGCAGACCACCAAAAATTAAAATACTTATTTCTAGGCAAGTGCAGCACTAACAAGTATACCATAAAATACTAATCTTTCTCAATATTCTCCAGCCAACTTAAGAACCCTAGTATTCTAATTCTGCCATCTCAAACTGACATGTATCATAACTACCTTTATGAGGATAACATACTAAATATAGTCCAACAAAACTGAAGATGAAGCCTTTATAAAGACACTGTGACATGACAGAGATGAGCAAATCTTCCAGAAGCTTTTACCTTGTAATTCCTTATAATTCAGCATGAACTATGGGAGAAGCAAGTAGCAAATTTAGACATTTGTCCACAGCCGTCATGTAAAGGCCATCATGTGAAGTAGTTATGGAAAGACTACACATCAATAAATCAAGAATTAATACTAGATATACTGTTTAATAGGTCATCAATTTCTGCATCCCTACCAGTATTCACAGCGGTGCAGCTTCCCCATTGTGTCTGTAAAGAAGTGTATTTGTTCTAGTCTAAACAACAACTGCATCCCTGTCTCTGCTTCCCCTGTTCACAGATCGAAGTACAAGCAGTATCAGCAACAAGAAAAATACAGCAGTGGCTCCAAGTGGAAACACAGTACGTACCTAGTCAACGCATACAACAGCCTAAGCTGCCAATATAAATCCTGAGTATGCTTTAGAGCTGTTATTTGAGGATTTTTAATGGAATCAGACTCCTGTTCAAAAAAGACTGATTGTGCAATACTGGCAATGAACACATGAATACATGTTGTCAACTAGGACAGAACATGAGTTTCTCTGGTAAAGAATATTATGTTGTATGTGGTCAATCCAACAAAAGGTTGTCCACAATTATATCATTCAACAGTAACTATTGATAATAATTTGTTTTTATGCAACAGGAATGAGGAACTGGGAGAAGTGAGACAGACTGACAGAGAAACAAGAAAGGACATCCTGTGTGTCTGGCCTACAATCCACAGGGCTTGATACACTTACCTCCTGCGAGATGAAAGGATACAGCAATAAGAAAGTGTCCTGAACTACTCTACCTTTCTCTAGTTTCAAGTTTCTCAGAAAAAATGTTTAAGAGCAGCACTGGCCCAAAGCCCAGTTACTCACCAGTTGGTTTCCACCACACACCCAATGCATAATTACCTGGCTTCCCTGATGGCATTGCATGTGCCGAACATTGCACAGCAGAACAGTGAATTCTTCATTATATGTAACTAGACTAAGAAAACCCCTGCTGGTTTGGCAAGCCAACTTCCCTCTCCCAAGTTTTCTGTGCTCTAACCATTGAAATAGATGAGCTCTGCACCAGCCAGGTACTACAAAATCAGTCTACAAGCTCACATAGCATACCAGTACCCATTAAATACTGAATATAACACACAGACCAATGTGACCTAGGTACATTGAATTATCAATGATTTTGCAACTTGCTTCTAGAACTCCCAATTTTTAGTAGAGTATAGAGTATCAACTGTTGAATTAAAAGCCTAGTGCATCTTGGTTTAGAAATACTCTGAAATCCATGGGTACTTGCATTTAGAAATGAATTCAAAACAGCTACCAAATCAAGACCTCTGCTCTGAACAGTAACAGATGTCTATACTTAACCATAGTTGCACTAAGTAGGTGCTGGCCCTGACCTGGGTGTGCCCACTCAGATTTGCAGAGATGTGGGCTTATCAGTAACACATACCTACATTTCAGGGTTTGTCCTCCTTGTTAGAAGATGGTCTGTAAGGGAATTCTATACTGCAATACCCCAAAGCATACTGTCTAAAATGTCTTTAAAATATTTGCTAGCAAATTTAGTGTTCTTGACCTTAATGTGCCAAGATACTACTCAAGTCATCGCACCAACAATTGTGTTTTTAAAAATTATTTCAGCTCTCTACATATAGGGATTTGTAGTGTTTATTAAGAAGCTATGAAACTAAAACACTAGGAGAGCTGGAGTTCTGGAGACAAAATGTTTGCTCAACAGTTCAGTGGATTTGTAATATGATATGCTTAACCCAAATATCTATAAACATAGTATTGATTTTAAATCAATGAGAAGGTTTCCATTATTTTAATTCTACATAATCATGTGTGTGATTAGCAATTTTAAGTATATATCAAAAAAAAATCATATCATTTAGACTTTTGGCAGAAACAACATTTTCTTGGATATGCAGACAGTTGCAAGTTTGGGTTTATTCTGTTCGAATTTTTTAATGGAAGAGAAGACAACAGAAAAATAAAAACCAGCCTAAGAAGAAAGGAGTCATTCCTTCCTACATCTTGACCTGTGACCCCCAGTGATTGCACAGAGACAAGGACGCAGCTGTTATCACCACATATGCAAGGAAGTTAATAAATTGAAGAATTCAAACGTCCTAAACAGCTTGAGGAGACACCTGTAACTCCCATAGTAATATGCCAATTTCACATCTGAATTCCTAAGTTACCAAAATACAAAGGACATAATTTGTAACTTTTGTAGACTGCCTCTACCTTGCAGTTTGCCAGATCATACTGCCAGATCAGGTTTCTGTTGCTTTGGAACACGGATGAGTTTCCATTCCACTATCAGACAAGTCCAGTAGCGTGGATTATTTTTTTCAAATCACTATACAAATTCCTAAGGATATGACTGTGGAAAGTTTTCATAGGTATCTATGTCACATTTTTATCTACCAATTTGTATGAGATCTGACCAATTTTATAGATTTTATTCCTTCTAATTTCGTTAAGCTGTCAAGTGGATTCTCCAGTTTACTAGGGAACCTGCTGTGAAGCCGAGTTCCTCAGAGCCTTCAATTTATTGAGAAATTCCCACGTAGTTCGATATTCTCTGAAGACTCCAGAAGAGTGAAAGCGAGTCTTCCCTGTTCTGGAATTTCACCCTAGCGCACCGAGTTTAAAGCAGCCGTTTTCAGGACGGAACATCACCTAACCACCCGGGAAAGATCCTTACATTGAGGAACTGGGAGCCGAGACGGCTCCTCCAGAATTCCGATGTGGCTACGGCGGAGGCAAACCTCTGCAGTTCGCGGTGCGCCCCTCACGGCTCGCACGGCTCTCCCCTCAACGGGCTGATGCACGGCACCGACTGCAGCAGGATTCCTGCCGCTGGCGCACCCCGCCAGTGAGACCCCTCGACTCCGTGCGCACCCAGCAGCGCCCACAGCTCCGCGGGCGGCCGCTCCCACCCCCAGCCCCGGCACCAGCCCGGCGGCCCCCGCGACATCCTTACCCCATGGCGGCCGGCAGCGCCTGGCACCAGTGGTGCCGCGTCCCCGGGGCGCTCCTCGCCGCGCCGGCAGCTCCGCAGCCCCGTGGCGGCGGGGCCGCTGCTCTGGGCTCGCCGCAGCTG